>NC_141772.1:19764500-20118500 GCF_051362555.1 Lingula anatina | reverse complement strand
TGTTCAGTTCTTCCTGATTTCTCTGGGGATATCAGTTCAAGCGCTTCAAGGGGTTTCGATGTTTGTTTTAGTGTCTCGAAATTTGTGAATGTAATGCATTTAGTTGTTTGTTCCTCACTTTTTTATTGGTTTTTCTGGTGCATGTTTTTTGACTGCTCTTCCCTACTTTGGGGATCTAAATAAATTGCATGTGCTGTTTTCTTGTACAGTTTTCCCTCAAAACGTGTCCAGTGCTAACCTAATCCGACATCCATTCTCCTCCTTTAACAAAAGGAAAACGAATCGCCTTAGTTCACCTTCCAAAGTGGTTTTATTGCACATTAAACGCAGGAGCCTGCCAAACCGGGTCTTATTTCTAATTTCCCAATAGATACCACATTCCGATGTACCAAAGTATCCGGATATTATGTTTCAATCTGTTGTCTAGCGTACAACAAGAATTGGATGGGACAAAGCTGCAAAAAGACAATCATTTTCATAATTCTGTTTAAAACTCATTAGTGCAGAAAACCAGGCGGCGCTGCAGTCTTCATGCCGCAGTTTGCCCTGCTGATATCTGTACTTTTAGATATTCAAATAATTTTGAAACATACAGAACGGTTCTCAGAAATCCTATTCCCTTGGGCAGATCTTTTTTCACACGGCATGCACAGTAGGCCTAAATGGTTCTAGTCCACTATTAAAACCCAAAGCCAAGAGCAGAGAGACAAATTAAAACAAACTCTAATTGGAGAAAAGTTGGAATTGATACCTTTAAAGTCCATTAAGCAAGTGGTTATCTTCAATTATTCCTAACCGTCCATTTAATATTTTGCTACGTTTTTGTAAAGAAAGGTTCTTTGATAGGGCGCCATACCGTCAAAATACATACCTTTACCATATATAAAGTATTTAATAGGGAATATTGTATTTCAAATTTGTATGGACAAAAGAAGACCTGAGCCTTAATATACAAGCCCGTAGCCAGCAATTTCAGAGGGGGGGTTCGTTTTCTGAAAAAAGTGGACCTTTTACAATAAAATCCTCAAGTACATAGGTCAATTTTTACCCAGAGTGGACCTTTTCCCAGCAAAAAGGGTGGTTCTTTCGAACCCCCCGAACCCCCCGAACCCCCCCCCCCCCCCCCCCCCCCCCCCGGCTACGGGCCTGATATATTTTTAGTATTGAAAAATAACATGTACCTAATCTTTTTTTTTAACGCCAGTGTCTTTTCAAGACGTAAATGGGTTTTTAAGGCAATAAATGGTAGCGTAACGACATAACGGGTTAGAACCTGTGAAGCTTTACATATTAAATCGTTTTTGGAGTGCCTTTTGATAGTGCAAACCTGATAATGTTTCCATTTCTTATCTTTTATTTATTATATACTCTGCACATGTACTTTGGGAACGTAGATGTCGACACGTACATGTCAACGAAATTGTTTAATGACTTCTCACTGAAGATTTAAATGTATGCACAATAAAGGTACATATATAGATTAATAGGTAGAAGGATAAAACGAATTAAATGAATGAAGCGAATTGGCTTTGATTAAAGCGATTATGCGTGCAATTGATGCTCCTTTGCTTTATTCACATGACAAACTTAGTACGATATTCGTACAACAACACGAGTTTGCCAGAACACTTAAGCATATAAAATAACCAAGTTTGCTATTGACGCGCAGCTACCGGCTTGATCGGGATGGTGGCACCATTTTTCAAGATTTACGAAAGACAAATAAGAAAAGAGTACTCATGACCTTACGGAATTCATTCATATTGAAGGCGGTATTAAACAGTGCAGAATGGCCAGTCCATTTTTCTGCGCAGTTCGTCCGGGTCAGCACTTAGTAAATTATCCCGGTATCCGCCAATACTTCATTTTGTATTGAACGTTTTGGTAATTGTGACAAGTCACTTCACATTAATAGATGTCCGTGGAATAGAAATGTCATTAACTGACGTTAATGCTTTGTATTCGGACTAATTGGCAGATTTAATTGAGATGATTAAGCCATCTACAGCTCGCTTTGCCGTGGGCAAAATAGTACTGTTTACGGCGTTTTGGGGTAGTTTCGGATAGTGCTTTCCATTTCATATGGTTTCTATAACATTTTGCGTCGATCAGCGCAGTGCGACAAGTAGGCCCCTACATGTTCAAATTCGTCGGTTGGATTTTATGCTAGCACTAGCACCTGTTGTGTGTCAAAGTTAAAACAATGCAGGAGGATTCAGTACATATATGATACATTGACTAAACGTGTTTCAATTTAAATATTTCATTCTAAAAACATCTTTACAGGGTGTGTTGTTTTAAAAAAACAGTATCACGGAAAGAGTAGTAACGAGAGAAAGAAATTGAAGAACTGGGCTGGGAAAGAGCTCAATATTCCATATAATTTTCTATTGGTATGGAAAATTCAGAATTTGACATTGGTCTTCTTCGTTGAATCATTAGAAACGAAATCTTAATTAATGGTAACGAAAACAAGTTCATCACGTCATCGTGTTCTGGTGTCCACGTCACTATTTTATGATGCTCACGTCAAAATTTTATGATGTCCACGCCCAACGTTATGATACATGTTATCCTATGACGTAATGGCATCTGACACCTGTTTTCAATTTTGCAGAATTTGATAGAAGAAAGTGCCATCCTATCCCAATTATAAATAAGCATGGTCCATAATTTTGCTTAATGTTTAATTAAGTAAGGCATATGGCTTTAAAATTATTTGTTTACTAAGCCCCTGGTATTACCATAGACTAAAATCCCTCCTCGAAGACATCCCTGTAATGCGCCAAGGAACAGTTCTCATGCAACACATCTGAATCATAAATCCTACTCGTGAATCTTCTATCTCAAGCCACAGGACAATCAAGACACGCGTATAATGTGAAGGATGCCGTGATTAGACGCGGTTGCCTCCTTCTCATCGATCTATTCTAGTTCGTTTGCTTTGATGGACAGCTACACAGGTGACATTCTATTAGTCTACCGTTACACTATAGAGTGCTCGCCACGGTCTCTTCCACGAGTAAACTGCGATGTACGCCATACGGGGCAATGGTCTGTTTAACACCCGTCAATTTGTAGGAACTTTCCTCTGTATGCCTTACGACATGGATGGACCACACTCAGGGTGCTAGTATTAGAAGTACATATATAGGGTATGCCTGCATTGCAAGGAATGCACGACATTTTCATGGCCTCAAATAGTGGAGAACTTAAAAGTTGATGTCAACGGTCTTTGGCGGTTTTGCTTCGACGGAACACGTTGCGAGGCTGAAACAGAATTAAAAAGTATAAAGTTTTGGTAATGAAGAAAGGGATACGGTCACTTTCATACAGTATATCAATCTGTAGCGGGAGCAACGATTCCTTTGCTATTGAAATATAAAAGGTCAAAGGATTCTTACGTTAGTTTGAAGCAAATACAAAACGCATTTAACATCAAAACTCTTTTACGCAATCCAGTGCAAGACTTTCTTCGATGGAGTAAATGTCATCTTAACCATACTCGTTACATTCAATTAAGAAGTAGCCTTGAATAATACATATTTGAGCTAAGTGGCCAGACTGCTAAGACTCTCTTGGGATCCGTCTTAAGCTGCCATGGTGAGTTGAGTTTTGCCGTATGTTTGTGGTAACGTCAGTGGCTATTGGAGGTGGGTCGCTTCCTCAGCTGTGTTTTAATTTTTATTTCACCCCACTTTAGAGTGGTAGAGAATTGGGCAGTCTATACTGATGTCTATATTGTCGAATAGCCGTGCCAATTAGATCCACCCTTTTGGAATCTTGTCGACGGTTTTGTCTTAATCTCATCTCGGCTAGATTTTTACTGAAACGTTGTCAGTTGGCGTGATTGCCAGTTTCAGTTACAGAAACACAACTGTAGATCTAGTGACACTTTTTTATCATGTCTTGGTTTAAACTGGTTCATGAAATAAAACATATGAATGTATGTGTGTGTGTGTGTTTTCAATACGTCAAATTTAAATAGTCTGGTAGTTATTATTAATCTATGTTAATTTCTTCTCTACGGACACAACCTTTTTATAGCAGACCACATGGAGGAAAAGTAAACAAATTTTACGTATACAGGGTTTATATTGTTTATGCCCTAAAACTGTTGCATAACATGCTTTATGTATTAGAGCTAATACTGCTAATAACACATTAAAATCTCTTTACAGCTCTATATACTGAAACGATGAATTTGACGTTTGATGTGATTTTCTATCTTTCAGTATGGACAAATCCATGTCGTTGTCAAGGACCTGGTGATATCAAAGTTTGGGAAAGGAGTCTGGGAGAAGATTCTGTGAGTAACTATCACCGCCAACACAATGTCACACCTAACACAATGTCACTCCTAACACAATCAGTGACGTCACACCCAATGCACCAAAGTCGCCTAGCACAATGAAATACAATGGCTGCGCTTTGTAATAAGTTGAAAGTATTTAAGGTAATAATAGAAATCACCCTCTCATTTTCAGTGTGATTTCGTGTAATTATTGGCTTGGGCACTGAAGTTTCATTTCAATTCCATTTTCAACTTGTCTGACACCCACACACACCATCGATTTAATGGCAAATAAGCAAAAAAAAGTCACTCTGTGAGTTACATCACTTACGCTCACATTTTGTGTGATATTTGCAAGAATCTGACTCTCTCCAATATTTTTTCTGTTTACTACAACAGTATATATCCTCCAGTGTGGTAAGAAGTCAACAGTAATTAAAATGTGGTTTGTAACAGTTATGCAAGTATCAAACCGAATATGTGCGTCACTGACGGGTGACTTGGGGTCTAAGCCAATATTAAAAAATAATGAAAGGAATGTCCAATAAAGCCCATAGGTTAGATAAAGGCAATATAAACTGTATAAGACGTTATATTTTCTTTTATTTCACAAAAGTTAGCTTCAACTTACTTGAAGCGTTTCAATATCCATCGGACACCTTTATCAGTCAAAAGTATTAAAACGTATTTAACGGATGAAAGGCATTATAAAGGTAACATTAAACGCACAAAAGTGACTTTAAAGCACACTATTGAGCCGTTTTTGTTATTGTTGGCGTGTATCACCAGAATATGCATTCATACGACGTAGAGAAGCGCTAAAAAAGAAAAAAAACTATAGAGTTACGTAATCTATTAACTGAACATGAGTTGCATCTTAAAGGACGTGAAAAATTAGGGATTTATGACATTAGCCCTAATAACACTTTCCCTTAATATGTTATTTATTAACCAAACTCCACTGTCTGTTTGTTGAATTCAGTTGAAAATTCTTTAAGAATTATGAATGAATGAATGAATGAATGAATGAATGAATGAATGAATGAATGAAACGATAATCTAAAGGTAGTGTAAACAACCAAGTATTTGGTTTGGTTTTTTCAGTGAGAGAATGCTATATTTCAAATCTCAGCACAATCAGCGTCTTTCGCAAAATGGCAAGTCCACTGTGGCTGCACTGCACTTCGAAGTTACATGCTGCAAATCTTTAATGGCTGTAATACATTAAAACATATGACCCATTCAATAACAGCAGACGCAGTGATACTTTATTAATTTACTCCGAATGGAGCATTTTCTGAATCCCAACAGTGATGTTTCCTCATTTCGCTTCAGTGAACGTTAAACCCCTTGCTCCCTCGTGGCTTTGATTAATCTCATACAAATTGAATGACCAATTATTGTAATGCCAAGCAATACGTGTTGTCAGTGCTGCCCAAGAACGCACATCTTGGGCCTCTGGCTTGCATATCTACCTTGTTTAACAATAATATTATAACTAGCCCGTTTGATTGATTTGGCTTTTGCCTATTTGTCAAATTCCCAAATGCTTCTAATTACTTCCGGTGGATCGTCTTGGAAAAGTGAAGTGAGGATATCTGAATGTGGAAAACGCCACATCGGTCATTTGTTTGGCCAGTTTTGGGCACGACTTAAATGACCTCTACCTGGCATTTATGCAGTCACTTTGTTTAATTGATACCGTTTTAACTGCAGATCTTGTTCAATTTGCAACATCCACTAAACTGCCAAATGCCATTTTGATTTTACTGAATAGTTCTATCGGGGCAGCTCTATTAGTTTGGAAGTACATTTGAAATGATTGAGGATGGCTCCGAATAAAGCGTGCTGCATCAGCTGTTATATGGGTACACAAGCAATCTTTAAGGCGACAAAATTATTGATGTTATGGTTTACGACAACTTTCATTTATTTCAGATCTTGTTATTAAGATACTCTTGTTATTGAAAACTTCATAATATTGAATTGCACTTATTAAATTAAGTTAGTCTTTTTAATTAACTGTGCAAGTTTATTGGCATATATGAAATGCAAATGTCGCATCATGTGGCTAAACGGCAACCACAAAGCGACGTGTTTGTCTTTTAAGTAAGAAAGAATTAAGTCGTCCAACGAATATTCCATTATGCACCAAGCCAAGACGTGGCTTACATGCGGCACTAGAGCAGCAAAATAAAGACTAGTCAGGTAACAAAATATCGCATACAATACGAGTAACATTCGACGGCAATCGGCCAACGTTACAAGGGTCATTAGAGACTGCAACCAAAAGATTAAGTCACCGAAATAATTCCCACGAAACAATCAAATCTCCTAATGTTACATGTGCAGCTGGAAATCACACCTCACTGCGGGATATTTCACTCACTAATGGGATGGACGGCTCGTTACCATCTGGTTCCGTTTGTTTCATTGGAATGTGGTTATCGATTATTAGAGGATCAAGACGAGCGCATTGTCAGCAACGAACCAGGTTAAATATTCCAAATGATAGGGGCGTTCTTCCCGGATCATTTCAGAGCAGTCCATTCCGCGCCAGTTTTTATTTTGCCTTTACCCTATTAGCGTTAGTTTTCCAAAAAGGAGACTAGACATATTCCCAACGGTTGATAGCTTCGGGAAATTTGTTTGTGGAAAGTGATCGCTCGTGAGGGTATGCGTGCGCGTATATGCATATTTATGTGTGCAAGTGTGTGTATGTACGTATCCACAGGGCTTATGTTTGTCTGCCTTTGGTTGATATCCATTAGCAGCTTTATAAAAAACAGTGTTTTTATTCACAGTCCTCAGGTGGTGATGCAATATCGTTACATGCTGCTAAGAACCGGTCTATTTCCAAACACTCACAGGAAGCTGACTTGGCAACAGACGTCTACATTTTCAAAAAACCGTCTACATTTTCCAAACTTGTCGATATTTTCGAACTTGAAACAAACTTAATAATATGTTTATTACATGGAATGGGCGCGCGTGTGTGCATGCGTGTGCTCTAGTGTTATGTTCATGTTTAATGTCTTAGCATTATGCTGTAGTGGCAATGTGCGCTACGGGCTTGCCAAAAGCGCAGATGGACTTGCACTTAGAAATAAATGGACATGCGTTAAATTTTCTTTCAATAATGGAGAGATATCTTCAGTGAAGACACCTAACATGTTTTCACTTAAATGGACATTTTTACGTAAAAGAATTTTAATTGAGAAAGCGACAAGTACTTTAAATCTTAATTAAACTGTTTCCCTGATGCGGGTATCTTCGATTTGAACGGTTGGTATTAGCCGGTGTTCTTTAACTTACGTAATTGAAAAGTCTAAATCGATCTCGTTTTCTCTCAAGAGCAGAACCTACGACATGTAAGTATGCTATTAAAAGTAAGTTCTTTTTTAAATGCAGTTGATTTTAGAATTAGTCTAACCTGTGCACTGTTTGGTATAGTAATAAGACATCTCTAAAGAGACCATTAATCTCACGGTAATTTTTGTTCGCCCGAAATTAGCATTGTTTATTCTGTGGTCACTTTAGATTTACGCATTTGAACTCCAATAGAGACTTTCCCAGCAAATTACTTTTTTCCCACTGTGCTCTCTTGTTGCCGTGCTGAACTTAAACAACATTTCACGCAGTGAGTATTATTCAACACAAAGCAGAAATGTCGTAGAAAAACAGAGATAAAAGGGCAGAAGGAGTCGTCTGAGGAATGATTGGAAGAAATGAAGCAGACGACGGAAAATGTCGGCTCTAGGTGTCATGGCCGCCATGTGCAGTCAAGAATTGGTCGAGCGTTCAAGGTTTTTGTGGTCGATAAAACTTGAAAGTAGAATTGAAATATCAGCCCACGAATATGTCAAAGTTAGAAACAGATTAGATTGTCATCTTCGTATCCTTCTCTCGTCAAATTAATCTGACCGACCTATATGGTTCAGGTTATCAGCTTTTCTCCGCTATGTACCCTACGTGAGCGAATGCACTTAGAGGATCCATGAAACAAGCATCATCTATAAGGGTGTATTCACAGAGATTTAGATTGATCCAGAGATTAAAATTTAGATCGACCTATTTCCCTGGGGGTTCACGCTAAATTGCAGTCAGCCGAGCGCGCACCATAGTTAATTACCCCCTTACAGCTTTTAGTAAGCGGGACAGACGCTTAAGCCGGCTAAGCTGACAGTAATCTAGTGAGACTCCCCACAGGGATAGATCGATCTAAAATCTATGGAAATGGGGTCTAAGATTCGCCACACATAGGCTGAATCTTGTTCAAATTCAAACCTCATACATAACTGACACTGTTCTTTATCGTATTACGAACACACGGTTATTAGATTCTGTCTTCCTTTATTGGCTCGTTAGTCAACTTTGCCTGTAAGGTTTGGAGATCTGAAAAGTTTGACAGATATATGGCCATGGAAGGCAAACAATACGCTTTAGATTTTTTATACAACAAATATTATTATTCTTATGATTTTCTTTTGGAAATTTCAGCCATATTCCTTTTATGACCAAGTCACACCCTCTCCAACAACGTGTAGAAAATGCACAGCTTAATTGTACATGTACATGTGCAAGCCCGATTTCGAGTTCTGAATTTCAAATTTATGCCTCCACGAGCGAAACTAGAGACTTGGAACTCAAAAACGGGTTGATGAATTGTAATTTTGTGTACGGTTTACACTTTGGTGTTCAAATGAAGAAAATGTTTCCTCCACATCGCTCATTGTGTGCCTTGAAAAATGTGTTTTGTGTCTGAATGCCACTTTTCCAAAAAGGGAACACCGTTTGCTTCTTTGTATTTCAAATACATAATGTTGATTTTAAGACCCCCTAATCCACTGTACAAGGTAGCGAGTTAAGACTAAGGGCCTAATTCAGGCATCCACGGATACTAGAATGAAGTTTTCAATGAATCTGAATTCAATGTCACGCTGACCATAACCGCGCAGGTGTTTCAGTTCAAAAGCATAGGATAGCATAGGATAGGAATTTATCGCTTCAGTGTAGATACCTTTCTTTGCCTAAAATAAAGAAAATTGTCAGTTTTCGACATTTCTTGTAAAACTGACTGTTGAGCGAAAGCAATTTTTTTTCGGAGACACCCCCAGGTACAAATGAGTATCTTTCATTATCTGGGTATGATGGAAATTTGGTCGTATTCGGGAAATGCTTTCACCTCCCTCAAACCTGAACTTGGCTTGTAACAAACAAGGTAGCGCCCCTCCCTTTGTGAAAGCCGCCAGTCTCCACTGTTGATAAAATAACGTGCCCTCGGTTCAATGTTGCCCTCATGTAATCCATTTCAATATCAAAATAAGTAATTCTATTTGCGTAACAAGGCACGGGTCTCACAAGGAAATTCGTCTGTCAACTACGATGCTATAAAGTGATAAATGAGACTTTGATCAAATATGGAGTTATGCAGTGATAAATGTGATTTATCAATGCCCCGACATCTAGCTGTTCACTGAAGGTCTGGGGACTCTGCTGTGACGGGGTTGGGGAGTGGGGTTGGTGGAGTGTGGGGGGGGGGGGGGAGGGGAGGGCCCACCCTGAGTTTCAGAGGAACATTGGAAATTAAAATTAAGACACATATTTCCACTCTCTTGATGTGAAGACTAGACGGGAACAATTTTACTTCATAAGAGGTTTGTATATTGTTTAATTTAGTGTCCTTCTGTCATCAGAATGCTTTCTAGAAGGAAAATTGGAAAAGAAGGGTACCCTTACAATCTAGAATGGGGCGCGTGCTGCCTCTGCCCCCCCCTCCCTAAACTGGACATTGCTGTTATATTAAGACCTTTGTGTCCTGTATCTGCCCATGGTGCCCATGGACTTTTATTGACCAATGAATCTTGTTAAAAACTTAGTTTGTATCTCGGTGAAGCTGGATGGACGCTGTAACGGGCTAACTGCCAAACGAACTCGCTGAACCCCTGTGGTCCGTCTTATGAAACCGATAAGCCAATTACAGCATTATACAACATCCAAGGGCTGCAGGGAATCGAGAGGTTTTTGGAAATTAACTTCCGAATGCGGACTGTGCATTATGCAGTGTTAAACCTTGTAATAATTGATGTGATAGAGCTTAAACGGGAGAACGTATGTCATTTGACGGCAAGAGCACTTTGGCTGTGATTGGCAACATTGAAGAACCATCCCAGCGGAGTTTTCGGTTGCAGAGTGCCTCATGCAATAGTTACAACATCCATGATAACAATAGACTTATAATGAGAACCGTTTCCATTTCCTTTTTTTTCTGTTCAATGGAAAAATAAAAAAGATGCTTCCTTTGTGCGTTGTAAATAAAAGGGTTTCTGATTTTTAGTTCCGCGTTAAGGCAAAAAAGAAAACGCACATGAATCATTTAGTCTAGTTGCACAACATGATTATATAGACCTGCCTATAAACGTATTTAATACATTATATCATTGTATAATAATTTCCGCCGTGGATGGAACATAGAAGGGAAATCGATGTAGATTAGTACTATGACAAAACACCAATCCTTTCATTTAAATGGACAATGATGATGGGTCTCTCATGAGAGAAATGAACCTTATTTTGATATACCGGAAGTCGAATAATATGCAAAAGATCTAACATTTCGTAACATGCGCCACTCTGTGTCGCTAATTTTTTTCCTGTTCTATTAAAAAACGAAAGTTGGCATTCTCCTTGTGTGTAGGACCAATGTGAGTGGCCATTGTGAGTGTACACAATTAAGCTGTGCAAGTGCATTTGCCATTGTATATACACATACACGAAACATTGTATTAAGAAGTGTCGCCCTATTATCATTTGTGTAATGTTTGTGATGGTTGTATTTACCTGGTAAGGTACCAACATCAGCATGCATTGAATAAATGACCTTAAAACTATTGTATTGCCGTATTGTGTGATGAAATAATTCCAAGAAGATGTAAATGTGCATAAAGTTAATCGTAAATTGAGCTATCTATTTATTGATTTTAAAACTGTGCCCAAATGTATTTGTATTTATAGTGTAACTTCAACACGCACAATGGGATAGCTATTGAAGGCCACGAGGACCAATCAAAATGGTTACATCTTAAAATCGCATGACACGTGTACTGTTAGAACACCTGGATTTGAAAATACAGTATAAATTTCCCCAATATTCTAGAAAGCAACTTTTGATAAAGGCCCTAAAACAAAACCAGTCAGTATATAGTTGATGTGACATGAAATTCTTAATTCTGCTGTTCCTAAAAGCCTTCGTAGTTTTTAAATGACGTGATTTTTATAGCCTTACGCTTAAGATAAAATCTAGATTTTCACTTAGGCTCTATTCCCATAGATTTTAGATCGATCTATCCCCGCGGGGAGTCTCACTAGATTACTTTCAGATAATCCGACTTAAATGTCCGTCCCGCCTACTACAAGCTGTAAGGGGTAATTAACTTTCGTGTCCGCCCGGCTGACAGCTATTTAGCGTGAACCCCCAGGGAGTTGGGTCGATCTAAAGTAGGTCGATCTAACTATGGAAATGGGGTCTTAGAATGTGTGTGCGTGCAAACTGACATGCACTGTACTTATTGGTTGAAAACAGTATGGCATCCATCAGTCGACTTGAATAAATCATATTAATGCACATGACTTGAATAATGAACTAGAATATTCGTGATATTAAAACATACATACTGTTTGTTCATGTAGCCTTTGGGTTACATGTCAGCCGGTACATAATAATCCTACATCAGCCAAATAATAAAAAAATCCATTTTGAGATTAGGGTAATTATTGGGAGATACTGCCACAAGGCCTTTTATCAATTCACTTTGGACCTGTGAGCCGACAGAGTACCCTGAGTTGCGGAGATTACAGGAAATTAACTACCACTTCTGGCATATGCCCCTGTAGTTTCCAGTTACTGTGCGGTGACTGAAAACAGTAATTGCATGTTTTTTAGTTTGTAGTGAACCCTAAGTCAGTGTAAACGCGCGTAAAAATTCATTCCATAATTTAAAAACCAGTGTGAAAGAGGTAGATTCTGTGAGCCCCCTGGAAAGGTGTATCAGACTTTTTCTTCTGCTACCTTCTTTACTTCCTTGTATTGGCATCAATACAGGGGATTCATCATTTTCTGAATAGCCTATCAACTTTTTCCAAGTTTCACTACTATAGGCTACGGAATATATGCTTTTTGACCTCTTTTATTAGCTATCAAAAATCACCTGGGAAATAAAATGAACGATTTTTAAGTCGGGTAACAGTGAGCCAGGTGCAGTTAACTGTGTCTCCTTTCCTCTCGAGGGTCATAAAGGGTTTAATAATACAAAACTTCGTTTCGGTGTTATAACTCGAAGCTTTTTCGCAACTTCCTACTTGCTCTTTCAGTGAATATATCTGCGAAAGAAAGTCATTTGAGAATTAACACTGATGGTTTTTATCAGCATCTTTAGATCGCTGTGGCTATTTTTGAGAGTAATCGATGCATAAGGTATCTGCTTGCTGGCAGAGCTGGCGTAGACAAATGCATTGGGGTATCTAATGAAACTGAGATGACTTGAAAGTGATTAAAGACACACGCGTTCTGACGTTCGCTAAGAAGAATCATTGATAGTGGTATAACAATCACACCACAATAACCGTCGCTTATTTTACGCCCATATATACTGTACATAACTGCGTCATTTCCACGTGATGATAGGGTTTCACGCAGTCACATTCAGGCTACAACTGTATGTACATGTTACTAGTAACTTTTTAGCTGTTCCGGATAACATGAGAGACACGGATAAATCTTACCCTTAAGATAGTCGCACCTGCAAATCCATCATTGTCATCACCAATCCAATAAGCCCTGAGACATTTACTGACATCCAGGGCATCGTCGGTGCCTTTCGCCCATATTCGTTCATTTCCGGCATTGGCAGGCGACACAGTACATTCCATTATGTACTTGTCGTTTGCCTCCGTTGTTCGCAGAGGTTGCAATTCACGAATTTGGTAATCTTAAGTTGTGTCAATAAAACATCAAATTGACCGTGTATGGTCACGGTTAGGCAAGCGTTCTAAGATTATTCAAAGAATTTAATTTGAGTTAGTTAAAGAATTTGAGTAAAAATAAGAAGTGTCTCTCTATCATGATTTGCGTTGCGATTCCTTTTCAGATCATTGGTTTCAGGTTATAGCACACTGGGGAGTATTTGTTGTATAAATTTTAAATATGGGCAGAAGGCCTAATGTTGCGTGAAAAATTCACAAAAAAATTTATTTGGCCGAAAGTTGGACTTAAATAATACTCTATCAAAGTTGTAATAAACGTCAATTCTGGATAACTTCGAAGTTGGTTACTTGTAAAATAATGACAATTGGTTTGAAAGAGAAGCCATTAATTTCTTGCTATAAATCAGGAAAAATGTTTCACATACGCTCGTAATTGAACGACCACTGGTTTCTTTTAAGTCAAAGTAGACTAAAACTTTGAGTCTCAAAATTAAAACCAACTTCAGACCTTAGGAAGTTATTTTGTGAAGCAGGCCCCTGGTGTTTTTTACACCCTGTAACATCCATAATATACATAATATACATATTCAATACACCGCCCTGAAACAGTTCACGGGGATGTTCAGGAAGTGCTGGATTCCTGGTTATAATGTGTGCCATATGAAATACTCCATGTAGACAACTGAATATTTGGTGTTAGGATTTTACTGGTAAATTGTTGCTTATATTATAAGTGTACACTGTATGGTGCTTTTTAAAAAATAAAAAAACAGTTGGTGTCATCTTATGATTTGCATTCGTGTACTGTATCTCAGATTGATTTACGTATGTTAGGCGTTTACTTGGATAAAGCACTTTTTCTGGATGGGAGGGTGTCATTTTTTCCCCTAGCACGTTATTTGGCCATTCGTCCATGTCTTTAAATGAATATAAATTTCTGCATATCTTTCCCGCAGACGAGCAGATCTTATCAGTCTATGAAAGCTGCAAATAAGAGATCTGTCAAAATTACAGCAATGGTGAATTGGGTTTCAGTAAAGTTATTCATTTTCATCTAATAAGCTGCCATCAAATGTTTGGCTTTGATATGCAGCGAACGTTGGGTTGAAGTCGGAAGAGTATTTGAGTGCGTAGGATGTGTGTGAATAACATGATTGATTAGTTATCAAATGGAAATTTGATTTTTATTGACTTTCCGATTGTAAGTTTATTGCACACAAACAATTGAAAAATTGCGTGAAGTGAGATAAAAACCATTTATAAGAATCTGATGCTGTATGCGGTAGCAGAGTCCCAAACATGTCAAAGCATTTTACCTATAAATGCAACATTCATTAGATAAGCTGTCATAAAAAGTTTTGGACATAGAGGAATGGTCGTCATTGGATCTCGGGCGATACCTTCACATATCGCTCGGGTGACAGTGTATTATCTCACACTTCTTGTCGGTGCCAAGTATACCCCGCCTTCTTCGTCTAAAATGAGAATGAATGAATTGTATCTATTTCAGTTTTGGGGATATTCATCTTTCTAAACCCGTCATAGTGGTGTATTTCTTACGGACGTATCACGCGGGTAGTATAGATTAGTCAAAGCTACAATGTGCAACAAAACCAAATCCAGCCGGAATTGATTTGCCCTACAAATGAAATCTTGAGTACTTTTAACATACGCACACTGGACACGATGAAGGTAATTTGCAGAAAGAGGATGTCGGAAAAAGTAGGCCTACGTTTGCTGCGCAGGAAAGTCAAAATCTGTTTTTTCATCCATCATCATGTGCTATATATAGTGCAAAAGAAAGGACCCATCGAAAGGAAGGGGCAATATGGTGTGTGAGATATTCCTAGTGTTTGTCTTCCCTTGACAGCCTTTTTCCTGATGGTCGCATCCTTCGGTGTCACAATGACTTCCATGTCCTCTCATTGTCATCGAGGGTCACAGCAGAGCCTCCTTGATGTCAGCATAGCGTCATCACATGTCTCCCTGTGGTCTATTCTGTTATATCTTGTGTCTCATTCCGTTACTTTGCACTTTGTTTCCTTGTGCCATTTCAATATCACCTTATGGCATTTCACTGTGACCTTTGCGTCACTTTACTGTCTTTCTTTTGTCCCCACGTTGTTTCCACGTGTCCTCTTAAAGCCTCCTTCTTGGCCTCTTAAGTCAGACAACAGCTGGAATAGTGTCATTTGGAAGGCACTTGTGTCAGCCTCGTGTTTTCTGATGTCATATCTGTGTCACCAGTTTGTGATATCACTCCATGCCCACATTGTGCCCCCTTCTCTCTGGTGTCATTTTAATATCATTTCACATCTCAATACCATTATTTCACTGTCATTTCAGCGTCATCTATATATCCGTTGTGTCGTATTGCATTGCCCCAGTGTCACCAGTATTTATCAATTCAGTGACAGAAACAATCACCCATTTGTCACCGGTGTGTCACTTTGCTCTTGGTCCATGTATCTTTATCGACATTTTTAAAGTACCCGTGCATCAAATAGGCCTACACGCAAATCACCACCAACACTGCTTCAAAGAAGAAAATGGAATAACCGCAACTCAAAAGCCTTCACTTTTATTAAATAGATTGTATTTGTTCCGTCATTTTATAAAAAGAATAACAATTGTGCAAATTTAGATTTAGATCAAATCCCATTTCAAACAGAAAAAACTAAGGACCGAAGGTGGTATTATATTTTGGACCAAAACTGTAGTCTACTCTACCCAAACAGACGTCCAAGAAAAGCCCAATCAGGCGAGATATTTCCTTTGTTTTACAACAAGAAATAAATGACGCCAGTAGGCTAAGGCCGGTAGTCACTCTATTTTTGAAGACGGCTACAGATTTTCACAGAATTGGAAATGACAAAAGTTAAAGCCAACTTCCGGGGTTTTTTTAAAGACTTTTTTACATGGGTAGATATCGACGAGCACCGAGTCAAATTAAACGTTCCGATAGCTACATGTATACAGCAACAAAACTTGTTCATTTTGATTATTATTGAGTTTTTTTTAGATCGATTTCAATGAGCGAATACAACCCCGTACTCTTGAAAAGGGTAACCTGAGACAAACTTTTTATCCACGATAAGTGTATTCATTTGTCACCATTCACGTAAAATTGGTGTAATTAATTAAGGAAGGAAGAGGTTTTGAATTGGGTAGATGAAATAAAGACAATTTGACTTCCAGTAATGCTAACGAAGTCTGAATTTCTCAGATAAGGCGAAGGATCAGGTTTATCTTAATTAATTTACAGGGATATAAAGCAATCTTTGCGAAACTGTGAATTGCTTGATTTGTGTTTGGTACAGCTAAATAGCTTTCTCTCTCTCTCTCTCTCAAATCCAAATGTGTCATGATACAAGTAGGACATAGTTAAACTTCTAAGAATGACTTGAACGTGTAAGAATGAAAAGAAAGTCTAAAA
This sequence comes from Lingula anatina, assembly GCF_051362555.1. Classification (NCBI taxonomy): domain Eukaryota; kingdom Metazoa; phylum Brachiopoda; class Lingulata; order Lingulida; family Lingulidae; genus Lingula; species Lingula anatina. The sequence continues at coordinate 20,101,788 of NC_141772.1, read as the reverse complement.
TGACTAGAATGACTAAAAAATATAATAGTCTTAATAGAATGATAGCCATAAGGGTGTGATAAGTATTTTTGTACACTTTAGAATACTTAAGGTAACTTATCCTTCATTTAATGTGCACCATAAATCACACAAGCGACCTTTTTCACAAAAGAAATTTAGTCCGAGAATTGGTTACAAGTTGTAGATCTAAATTTAAGCCTACATTGCCCAAGTGTACATGTAGAACCACATGTTGTACACTGAAACATTGCACCTGTTGTTCAACAAAAAAAAGACGTGGTCATTGTTTAGACCTCATAATACTTTACCCCTAAATAAACTGCTATGGGTTTGACTTGAACGGAAGTCGACCAAAATTCTGTCTAAAACTTTAGACCCAAAATCGGGCTTAAGTTCTTTTGTTGAACTGGCCCCAGACCACAGCGTGTAGTTCGTCAATAGTCAGCTAATCAGCCCCATTCACCTTAGTGGCCCGCAGAGTAAAACAGCGTTCGTGACGCTTAATACACCACTTTGGTTTTAAGCATTGGACCCAGCGGGTCGTTTTTGAAATGGTAGAATTCTATTAAGAGTCATCTGAGACGTTGTGGTGCGAATGCTTGACAAGGAAGTGATAGAGTAGCGATGCAATATTTAGAACTCAAGTGTTGACTTGCTTTCTTTTTTCAGTCACAATGCTCGTTTTTCTAGCAGGTTGTATTCTTTAATATGTTCATGTTTACAGTGAGGACTGTCAAAGGTTACATGTGTATGAAACATATTAGGTAAAAAAATACTTGAATTAGAGCAATGAAATGACCTGAAGTGCTTTAAAATTGATGAAAATTCTTCGCTATTTTAATCATTCAATTTTTGTTCAGTTATCCACTTCTAAATGACGGGACAGCAATGTCTTTCTTTATTTTTCAAGAGGAATCATCAATGTCAGGTACCTTTAGCCTACATAGATATTATATAGGTCTGATTTGATTTTTTTCAGTAGCTTTGCGGGATACGTAGCCATAAAAAATATGACACTGGAAAATGCTCAAACATTGTGAACAGGACTTACACTTCCTATAGCGTAATACAGGTAACATGTTAGGCTCTGCCAAAGTGGACAAATACAGTTAAGGATATTGTCCCCCTTCGCCCAAAACTCCTTATTTAATGCCTTGCATACATTCTTTTGGGTACATATATAAATCTTCAGTGTTCAGTGACTAAATTAATTAACATTTACACACATGTCATCTTACGGGTGACGTCATAATTGCGATTTGGGGGTACAGGTAAAACTGAAAAATTGCTTTCTGAAATTTCTCCTTTTCCTGAGCACACACGATCACCGTTTTAAACCCGATTTAATGACACTATTTAGTACTTTTAGTACTCCAAAACCCCGCCAGTGATTTTTCTTAAAAGTCTTAGTTTAGATTTTATCGTTGATAAAGCAAAATAATGCTTTTGTATAATGAAAATCTGTAATTAGTGGCTCATAACTCCATAACAAAAACATTTAAACCAAAATGACGGTACGGGATTATACACAGGATTATACACTTGCAGCCAACAATTTTCGCAATAAAAGTTGTTCAGGAATGAAGTCACGCCCCATACCGATTGCTATCTCACCTTAAAATAGAAAGGTGTTAAATTGACGATTAGAGCTTTGAGTTGCCTATGCTTATACATTGCAACGAAAAATATAAAAGCCGATATTTTATATTTTTGAGGTTTTTTCATTGTTTAAAATCAGCACAAAGATAGATGCATTATAGAATAATTAGATGCAGGAAAAACTCATTTTCGGTATCTTGATTATAATAAAGGCTTACAATATCCTTAAATGCCCGCTCAATGTTAAAGGGTAAATATGTAGGACACAGGTATGGAAAAATACTTGGTTTAGTCTCTCTTCTTTCCTTTTTCCCTGGAAGGATGCGTTGGTGTAGATCAATATAAAAAAAGCAGGAGCGCCTCTCCCCTGTGACCTGCTGTGGCGAAATCGAGGCTAAACTCAAGTATTTTATTTACAAAAAAATATGATTAGCACCACGAAAACAGCGCTAAAAGAAAAAGTGCCGTGTTACACAAACCATAGTCTGCATTATGGCTGCCAAAACATTGCAGGTTTAGCGTTTATTCTCTCACCAGGCTTCTGAATAAACTTCATTACAACGGCTCCCCACCGGCACGTTCTCGCGCCTAATGATTTATTTAAACGTATAGATATCACGTTAACAAAATGACAACTAAAGCAATTAGTCACTCTTCAAGGGATTAGATTCTATCGCGTAATGCTATCTTTGCATTAGGCCTCGACGGTACTGTCGTTTTAGTTGATTACTTCCTTATATTTGCATCTTTTTTCGTGTTAGTTCTTCATTGGGATAGTTGGAGTTTACTGAATTTGTGGTAACCTTGGTGACTAAGACGCTACCTTGCTTGATGAGATTTTTTTTATTTGTATGCATTTATCAACTTATCGTAGCCATAAAATAGAGGTTGTGGCTTATATAACGTTTTTCCCTTCTTTTTGAATTAATTTTGGGTGTTTTTGCACGACTTAACTGAATACTGCCGATATGACAAACCCAAAGGCGGGTGCAGAATTGTTTACAACTTACTGACTTAAAAAAAATAAGCATGTATTACAGCATCCAATTACAAATATCAAAGGCGCAGATAAGAAAAAACGTATTGCCAATTTTTAGTAAATCTTCCATTACTTAGTCTGTCACAGATCTTGTGACACGACCATTCAAAATTTCTTATCGGAAGCGTTGAGAAACATAGCTAATAATTACATTTGACATAGATTAAGTTTCTCCGCTGTATGGCAGCTAATGAAATTAGGTGATTTCTCACATTCTTTTTACTATAAAGATGTAGGTTGATTAATGGTATTTTGACTGCAACACAGAAGTACTGCATATCACTGCCGAGCAGTTGCTTGAACGCTGGTTGCAGTGACTGCCTGCTCTGCTTTGCCTATGTGTCACTATAAATAGCGCATTATAGAAACGTAAAATATTTGTCAATTTGTAAAAACTTTGAATTCACAGACAATATATGAATCAGAGACCTCCCAGCTGTAATTAAGTCTCATTCATTACAATAATGAAATTAATCTCGTATCAACTTCAGCTTTGAAAAATGGTGTTGTAAGCTATGTATTTTTATGGCATTCTCACCTTTTTCTTGACAGTGACGGAGGATTCTCATTCAGATTTGTTTTTTTCTTTTTTTTTATGTGGAAATTGATATCCTGTATGCTTTTTCAGTCTTGGACACTCAGAACTCTGTCTTACTATAAAATATTTCTTTTTTGCAGTGCCAAGGCCGGGTGTGATGACATCGACGACTTTTTGGTATTTCACTACTACTCCGACGAAAGAACGGTCGGTCTTATTGTATCTGTCTCAGAAATATTGGGTAAGACTTCATCTGCTTTAATGGCCGTAATAGGTACCGGTAGATGTTTCTTTCAATATATCATTTTGGTGGCAAGTTTTTGTCAAATGGCGGATCCCGTTATGGCTGCAACACACAATACGATGCGCCGAGATAAAGACGGAGGTTGGGTGGGGGGCGAAAGTACCATAAAATATTTTTTTAAAAACTCGAAAAATCCCTCAGTGCACAACTGGTTACCATTTATTTAGGTCACGCCATAGTTAAGCACTCTTATCAGTAATTTCTGATTACCTTTATGATTACATGGTCAGTTGGTCAATGTTATTGGGCCAGTTGTGACAGAAATAATAGTACTAGGAATGAAGTCCGGGGTCCAATATGATTAGTACACGTTAGGGTTATTAGTATTCATGAGGTTAGTATGTAAGACGAATGCCACCTGTACAAAGTAATTGGAAGTGGACTACGGTTGCCAGGGGACTATCAATTCTTGTCACGCTGGCATAAATAAAAGCGGCCTTAACTTGTCAATACCGGTTCAATATCTTTAAGTTCATCTTTTTTTTCTAACATTTACCAGATAAAAGTGCATGTATATAATTAGAGAAAAAGGTTGAATAATTTTCTCGCAGACACGCTTTTCGACGCCACATGGCGGTCATGGCTTTGGAAGATCTGCGTCTCTCCCGTCAAGTCCGTCTGCCTGTGTAGTAAAAATAACGATGCCGCCTTCACCATCACAGTCTGGGAAACTATGAGATATTTAGCGCAAATTGAATTCATTAGCTCCTACTTAGAACGCTACATCGATTTTTACAACTGCAAATAAAAAGTCGATAGTTTTCTCGGCGTGGTGTACAAATATGTTCTTTAAACAACTGTGTTTCTACAAGAAAATGGATTGTTCCCTCAGCTGAAATCGTACTATATAATTACTAAATCTTATAGACTTTACTTGGCAATCCAGTAAATAGCATACAACATCATCTGCTCGAAGTTTAAAATGAATAACACACTTGATATTGTAATGAGTATAAAGTAAAACCTTGTAGTGATATATCTTGGAATTGGTACCCCAGTAGGTTTGGTACCATGACCTTCACACCGCAAGCTTTGCGTTACGGAATTTAGATCAAGCAAGGATTAGTCTAGTTTTGTACTTACGAAAAAATGTTGGTATAATCATTGTAATATGCGCTAGTACTCGTAACTTTAATAATAATAATAATAATAATAATAATAATAATAATAATAATAATTGTTGTTATTATTATTATTATTATTATTATTATTATTATTATTATTATTATTATTATGTTCCCAATAATATATCCGTAATAATTCTATTACTTGCTTCATTTCAGGCGTCCCTGTACCGGCCGTCCTTGAACTATTTGGAGAGTATTTCTTCACCTATTGTTTTCAACATGGCTATGACAAAATGTTACGCACACTCGGGGGAAATCTCAAGGATTTCATTCAAAATTTGGACCCCTTGCACTCTCTGCTGGCGTTAACTTACAGGAACATTGAGGCCCCGTCGTTCAGGTAAACGACGTGCTCAGATGCCCCCTTATCTTCGTCTAGTGGGCTCCAAACTCCCATGAGATGGTCATTTTGAAAATACATGAATAAATAAGTAAATAAGTATAAAGCTTAATCTTAAACATAACCAATCATCTTTTTTTTGTGTCTCTTTTTTTTTTGTGTCTCTTTTCTGCTCATAATAATTCCCTACAATTATACCAGTTCATACTGGTGCTTCAGTTGTAAAAATATATTTATTATTTTAATAATATTAGTTAAAACTAATAAAAGACTTATATAAATGACACAACGTCAAAAGTTTGACAAAATACCCAAAAAATGGAAATTGGAAAACAATATCTTTCAATATTGACTTGAAACTATCCGATAACAATCAGACATCAATGTACAGTATGTTTGCCAAAGGTCATGGGAGGTTTACTTAAACTGAAGTTCCTTTTCATTTAGTTGGTTTTTCTCTTTATGTCGAGAGGGAGACACAGTCACAATAACCCTATGCCCTTCAGCCCTGTCTCTTGCTTTTACCAGAACCTCGTCCAACGAAAGACCCGTCTCATCCAATTCATCAGTGTTCTGAACCAGGCCCCGTATCTCGAAAGCATCGCGTCTTGCGAATAGCTATATCAAATAGAGGCTACAGTGTATTATATGGGACGAGTATGGGCGAGTTATGGAATCGAGACGCTTGCGTACGACCGCAATGTGCGATGCTTTCGAGATACGGGGCCCAGGTTGCTTTTGGCCTTCCTCTTTTCTTTTGGTAAGGTGGTGTCCGTCTAATGGACACCGCCGTCTATCTCTTTCGAGCCCGTCTTTATGATCGTCTCATCTGACACCCTCAGTTCTAGCAGTGGTCGATCTTCTCGTCTCACATCCATGATTTACTTTTACTTTACTCTTCTTTTAATGCCGTTACATTCAATTGATGGTTACCTTAGTTCACCTACGTAAACGTGTATATTTATTTATTCATTTATCTATTTATTTATTTATTTATTTATTCATTTATTTATTATTTTGAATAAGTATTGTTTTTTGGGGGGGATGCCTCCGTGGGGTTGATAGTCATTCTCTTGCCTATTGTTTCACATGTATAAAGGATGTCGACGGGCCGCGAAATTGATGCCCTGTTTGTCTGGATGATGTTTACACTTTGCACTTCCGTGGCGTTTTCATTGCCCTCAAAAGTCTGTTCCGAAACGGTGATTTCTTTTTTGTCCCAAATTAAATTTTCCTCCTGGCTGCATTCATTACACCTTACATTGGGTCTAATGGTAAAATGGCAATTCAATAACACAAGTGTTCATCATCGGTGATTGGTTTATGACTTGGAGCTGTGAAAATGGAAAGAACAAATTGGCGGTTTTCCTGCACGTTGTCAATAAACTGCCCACTTGATGCCGTCGACACTAGCGCTATAATCATTCCTTGTAGAGTGCCCAAGGTGTTAACAAGATACATCAATGTACAGATGAACCATCAAATTTCCTGGGCGTTATTTTCTCACTGATGAAAAATAAGCCCTAAGGCGGGTTTGTAGGGCAAGGACTGGCTCGACTGCATTTTGATCCTTGTGCGCGAGAGGTCAGCCAAAGAAACGCGGAACCAGATGAGGTTTTCTCTTTCTCTCTCTCTCTCTCTTTCAATGGCAAATGTTCATCCAACTGCATGTAATGCAGATTGCTCATTTGACCTTTTTTTCTCATTCTCCAAGATGTGTGTGTGTGTGTGTGTGTGTGTGTGTGTGGGCGCGCGTTACTGTGCTGGTGCGTTCATTCATATTGTGTACTTGTGTGTGCGTTTGTGTGTGTATGTGCTTGTATTTGTGTGTGCATGTCTGAATGTGCGTATGTGAGGTAAAAACCTTACGCGAAAAGTAAATGAACTAAGCTCAAGCCTAAACCTTTTCAGGTGTGAGAGCAATGAAGACGGCACCCTCACGTTACACTACATCTCCCCTCGCAAGGGGCTCTACCCCATCGTGATAGGTAAGCGTATTGACAAGAAAACGGAGAAAAGAGATTTACAAAAACATTTCCTTCCTTTTTATGTCGATCTGTAATACAATAACGTATATCTTCTTTCGGTCAACTACCAAGATAGGCGTAAATAATCTTGTATGTGTTTTTGCGTGCACATGAACTTTTACGTGACATATCATGCCCGTTAGGCCTTTTATAAAGCAAAATGTCAATCTTCTTGGAAATTTCAACTCCTTTTATTACCAGGATACACCAACCGAGTTCCACGTATCAATAAGTGAAAATCCGAGTAAATGAATTGATGGGAAATAAGTTAAATTTCAAGGAAAACGAATGTTATTGCTATCGAAGTACCTAATGCGCATTGAATACCTTTAATGAGTTATTCAAATTTGTAAAAATCTATTATTCAGGTGTTGTTAAAGCAGTGGGGAGAGAACTTTTCAACATCGACTGTACTATAGAAGTGATAGATCGGCTGGGAGAGCAAACAAACACCAACAACGTTGGCATGGCGGCTCAGGACCACGTGATCTTCAGGGTTACGGAAAACAAAAACTCCTTAACAACAACAACAACAACAACATCAAAAACAACCGCAGCCAAAGAGACTAGCACCCCTAACGGGGCAACAAACGGGACATCAGTGATCGCGGAATCAAAGGACTTCAGTCCTCACTTCCCTGACTCCCTTCACATTGATCCTCGAAATTTCTGCACCGCTTTTCCCTTTCACATCATATTTGACCGTGAGTTGTGCGTGTTACAGAGCGGCACGGGTATCCAGCGGCTGTGCCCTGAAATTCGGGCAGCGGGTAGCAGTTTGCGGGAGAATTTCGTCCTGGAACATCCCCTTATCAACATGACTTGGGATAACATCGTGATGTTCATTAATGCAGTGTTTGTGTTCTCGGTCAAGCAGACGAGAATGCCGTTAAAAGGTACCTTGCAAACAGAAAATGAGCGCTTGACCTTCCCGTATTAAAAACAATTGAAGAACCCTTATCCAAAACCGTTGACAAAATTACGATGTATTTTGCTGTATTATGTATAATGTTTTTTCCGCATTATTTAAACAAAGGCTGGTGACTTTAAACTGTAAAATAGAAATTTAAAATTCATACCTGGGCTTACAAGTGAGGGTAGATAATTCTGTTCTCGGCTTTAAACATGTGATTTTGTGTTTGAGAAACGTCTAAGTTGAATGTGTTAGTTGAAATTGTGTCAAGTTTTGCCTTATAAATTGTGTTAGTTGTTCTTTATCAACCTGTCCCTAATTTTTTTTCAACTAAATGTGGTCTTTCGGATTCTTTTCTTAGTCAACGCGAAATAGGCCTATTTGCCTTTTTTTTTCTTCACAAAAGTTGAGTCCTGAATTGTGACTAATTGAGTCAGAGATTTGTTTGAAGCGTTCCAAGTTCCAAGTTGAGGCTTACATTTTAAAACATCCCTGGTTTCTATTTTCAGGCCAAATCGTTCTCCTCAACTTAGACGCCATGCTGTTCATCTGTTCCCCACGCCTTACTAACCTTAATGAGTTAATGGACAAGCAGTTCTATTTGTCTGACATTCCTATTTATGATGTCACTAGGGAGTTGATTCTCCTCAATCAGCAGAGGGAGGCTGAAATTGAAGTGAGGTAAGGATACTTTGCATTGAGATTCATATCTGAGACGTGTCCCGTTATTTTCGAATCTCCATTTCAATAAGATTTGCATTGGACTGTCATTGAGCGGGTCAATATGAAAATGTGCTTCACAATGAAGGAGTTGACTTGCGTTGCCCTTGAAACTCGGGCCAAGATAACTGCTATTAGATTTACTTTGTAGATATATTTTGCTTGTGTGTTTGATTTGTCTTAGTGTATCTGCTGTTTAACCAAACTTCTGGCTTTAAATTGACCGCTTTATGCCTGGCCACGTGCTGGAGAGGAAAGATCGAATATATACCTAAATAGTTGAGAAGCCTGCATCAAATGCTTCAAGTCACCAAATAAAGTTGATTAACATATGCAGTAGAAAGCTTAAAACACTTTAATTTTTTTCCAAGGTCTGTAATGTTTTACCTTTTACTGTATGCTTTAGTAAAAAATTAGACGAGACCACTGCTGAACTAAAGCGCACATCTCTGGCACTCGAAAGAGAAAAACAGAGGACAGAGTTTCTCCTGCATCAAATGTTGCCAAAGAAAGTAGCAGACCAACTCAAGCAAGGAAAATCAGTTGATGCAGGTATGATATGTTTTCGAATCCGAATGAGTTTGTTTGTTTTGCTCGCGAGTGCGTGCGTGGGCACACGTGCATTCGCGTTTGTTCGTGTGTATGTGCATCAACTAAACAGTAGTCGTTTACGGTAAGACGCGATCATAAAGTTTGATACTGCAGCTGTTCTACATAGATATAAGAAATCCAATTCTATATCTTTTGCGAGTTAATATACTAGTACACTGTATATAGGCTACATTTCCATTGCTTCTTTACTTCCAGAAAAATTCGATGAAGTCACCATCCTATTCAGTGACATAGTTACCTTCACGAACATCGCCGCAGCTTGCCAGCCTATCGATATAGTACATATGTTGAACAATCTGTATGCAAAGTTTGATGCTTCAACGACTAAAAACAACGTTTACAAGGTCAGTAAGAATGTTGGATTAGATTGATTAGATTGGTTGCATCTGTGTATAATTATCTAGATAATGACAGACATCAAGAACTAAAGACTCAGATGAGGTGTATCTTGCACTTTCCTCACTTTTCGACCTTACATGCTTGGTGCCTATCTCGTAGAATATAAGGCCGAATACTCTGACTGATCTGGCATATAAAAGCACGTCACTAATTACTGCAAGATAGTCTTTTGTTTTCGATATCTGTATTCGGAAGAAATATTGCGTCCTAGATCTGTATTAGTGCATTCTTTAAAATCTTAATGTCCACTGCGCACGTGAAGATTTTCATCAATCGGTATATCATTGCATGTTAATACTTATTTATAGATATGTCTTTCATTTTGTTTACTTATATGTGTCACCTATTCCCTGTTACTCAATCGCAGGTGGAGACAATAGGGGACGCTTACATGGTGGTGTCCGGAGTTCCGGAAGTGGTCAAGGACCACGCCGAGTGTGTCTGCGACCAGGCGTTGGACATGGTGACGGCGGCCTCAGAGGTCAAGTCTCCGGCCACTGGCCGAGCGCTGCAGGTTGGTCACTTTTTTCATGGACGCAGGGAACTTCAATGACCACAAATCTATGCATGTGCGTTCGTAATCTGTGGTCAAGTAATGGCGATTTCTGTACTTGCTCCAACTAGGAAAGGTATTTAGTATATCTTTGAATGGAATCCGACCACTTACCTTTGGATATTATTTCTGAGTCATCAGTTTGAGAAAAAAAAGTAACTTGCCTTCTGTTATAACATTTTCTGGTGGGGTGGGGTGCATAAAATTTCCGATGGTAGTATGCACGTGTACAACCCATAACCTGCCGTAAATATGAAGCCTATTAGGTAAGGCCTTATACCGAGGCAACGTTGGCCTGTTCAGTAGATCAGGAGATAGCTCTGGTCATTAATATTCTTATATCATTTTCTTATTTTTCTATCCCAGATCCGTGTCGGGATGCACAGTGGACCCGTGGTGGCCGGCGTGGTGGGACTGAAGATGCCCCGGTATTGCTTATTTGGAGACACGGTGAATACCGCCTCCAGAATGGAGAGTCATGGCATCCCTGGCAAAATACACCTCAGTCCAGATACATACAGGTGATTTGCAGTCTTCTATTTATTCATGATACCACTTGGGTGCCACGCTAAGCAGTGCAGTTCTTAAAAAGAGCGAAGTCTATGACTGTCATATATAATTTACAACAACAGAAAAAAATTACAGTGTAGGTGTTTATTCTTAAGTGAATGGACTGTTCCATGACTTCATAGAACAGGGGCGGATCCAAGATTATTTGATAAGGGGGTCCAGATTTTTAAGAATGACAGGCTTCGGATGTGAGGCCGACCCTCGGCCCACTGATGTGGGAAAAATCTTGGTGTTTTGGAGGACAACGGTACCGTTTGATACAGTTAAGAACCATTATTCAGCTCTTCTAAATTCTATTATCAAAAGAGGAATATTGGTGTGATTTTTCCCAGAAACCGAATGGGCCTGACCCCTCAATCCCACCACTGTAAAATGCTTGAATTTCGTTCTGATCATATGTCTGTGCGTTTCAAATGGAAACAGACAGAAAATGCATTTTTATATTTTTTACTAATTCTCCCACGAATAAATCTTACTATTTCATTTAAATGTATTCAAATATGTTTGGATCTTGAACCTCATACTATTTAATTTAAAACTTCCTGAATGGCACACCAATTTGACTAAATGTCTCAAACTTCGCTTTGCCCCAGGGCACTGATGAGGAAAGGCGCTGCCTGTCGCTACCAGTTCCAGCCCCGAGGCGCCCTTAACGTCAAAGGTAAAGGAGTGATGCACACACACTTCCTGGTCGGGAAAGACGAGAAGAGACCCGACCTAGTTGTTGATGAGTCGGACGCTCAGTACCAGCGTCTGGATCCCGAGGACACCCCATCTATGAAGCAAACATCGGAACAAAGCGCCGCAGCAAGTGTTAAAGGCGGAAGTGGCGCTAATGGTAACAGTGACGTCACATCGGTTCCTGTGACGCAACAGTCCCAGCTTGACGTCAAGGAGTCAATCAAGACGTCACAATCACAGGAGAGCAGCCCAAACGGTTGCTGCAGCAGTAATGATAATTGCACCGTTGTAAGGGAACCGATCAGAGGGCGGAGTGCTACATGCCAACTTATGTGATGTTTATAATCTGATTACATTTTATTTTGCAATTGTGAACACTTGGGTCTTCGGGTTCAGGTTCAATTTTTGTGTAATTGGCAAACAGCCATTGATTTGTTTTATACGCTGATTGTGCATTATATTGGATTGAAGACCAGTTAAATGAAACCGTGATCATTTGTATCAATAAATGTCAAGAAAACGATTAGTAATTTTCTTTTTCACTGTAACAAATACTGTTGAGAATTAGGACAGGTCTTCGGTTACTGTATATGCTGATAACTCTCAAATCGGTTCCAATGGTCACTTACTTTTTCCAAAGATAGGAAGGGACTAGTTGTTAAATGAATGCTGAAAGATAAACGTCTGGAAACAAGAGTTGTATGTCGGTAGATTATTTATGTAAACCTGTGAGATAACATACGGCGAAAATTGTTGAAAGGTGGAAGGATTTGATTGCCAGAGACTTGTTTTTCTTGCAGCTTGTTTTTGTAAATATTGATATTGACGTTTACACAAAACTGTTTCCAGGACGACATGTTGCATTACCCATTGGAGAGCAAATTTTCATTTGCAAGCAGCCAAATAGTGCCATTTTGAGATTTCTTTCAAGTATACTTTTCATGCATTTTTTAAATTCCAAAACAAACATTTTAACTCTATGTATATCAATGCATAAGATAAGTTGTAAAAGTACTAATGTGCCGTTTAGTAATCAGAAATGTTTGGTATTTATTATGTAAATGCATTCAAGTTCAACGAAAGATCTAGAAAGACCATTACAAATCGTGTTATGCGAGATTAAACACAATGGATAGGATATCAAGAGTTGCGAAGATGTCGCCGCTAACACAAGTGAATTGCACTCGGTGGGAGCAATAAACATTAATATATGCACGCTAATAAACCGTTTTCTCTTGTTAGTAAACAGAACAACAAAATAAATTCTGACATTTTATTTTAGATAAACGTCATCCATCGACTGATCTACAGTTACATCGGGAATGTAAAAATACTTTAGACCTTCATACATTGGGTTTTTTCTCTACATACAATGTACAAATAGAACCAGACAACTACGCGTCTAAGATAGGTGATTATAGTTTTATAAATTTGTCAAAACTGTGAGCAATTCTGCAGAGTGTGCCAGATGGAACAACAGTGAGCGTGACGGTGTTGGACATTGGGTGATTCCGAGCGTTTTTGCTAAATAAGAATACCCCTGAAATGAAGTTGTGGTGTTTGGACGTGTGTCCAAATGTACCTTGGTGTGCTAGTGTTAAGATTTATTTTAACAGTGTTTTATAACAAATGGTGTAGCATTTTCAGCTATTTGAAGGTGAAATAAATATCAAATAGGACAATTCAGTGCTCAAGGTGGCAGTAATTCTGCAGAATACATAGGATGGCAACTTGTCTTCTCGCAGGAAGGAAAAATTTACAACTTTAAAATACGAATACAATTAAATTGTACCTTTAACTAGCTTGCAGAGCAAAGATACTTTTCAGTCAAATATCTAAAACATCAAAACAACGTGTGGCACATGTTATCAACAATTCAGTTTCCTTTATCAAACGTCAGTATGCTACTACTACTTCTACTACTTTTTAAACATTTTAACACTAGGAAACAACTCAAAAGCATCAAAATAAAACTGCAAGGAATGGCAGTTAACAGCGAAGACAAAATAAAATACCTTTGCATGTTTCTGGTTAAAATATAGCCTCAGCAAAAATGAACATCTTGAGTTATGACAGAACCACCTACAAAGCTGTACAAATCTAAAAACTAAATAGTCAGCATGTTAAAATACAAAGTACAAACAGTTCAAATGTACATATAGACAATGTAACAACTGGAGTCTTAAGAAACTGACCCAATTTGAGTCCTAAAGACAAATGCTCAAATAAATCCTCCCCCTCTCTCTCTCTCTTCAAGTCCAACAAGCTTGGCTTTTGTGTTGTAACATTAAAAACATTTTCAAGTACAGTGCTCATGTTTAAAATCTAATATTCATATTCTGTCATGAAACAACGTTTGGAATGCCAAAAACTTTCTCCTTAAAAAAATCTTTTGGTACCTTATGTACAAAATCTTCATGAAAAATTGTGGACTACAACCTATGTGTTACATGTGACAAAGATTATATTTGGTGTGATGCCAGAAGCCACGAAATATTAAAAAATCTGCTGACAATTAAATGGCAACATGTGCTTAAGTCTCCAACTTGCCATACCCAAATACAATTAAACAATAGCCAGACCACTTCACCTGAGATATTTAGTTTCAACTCAAATAATTTTTGAAAATTCCAAACCAATTCCAAAAATGTTTTTACTTCTTTTCAAATGTGTGGTAAAATATCTGACATATGCTAAGAGAACAGCAATAGTAAAATATTTGAAGTACCTTCAATATTTAGAGAGCATGTCTGTTATAGTGCTCCTCAGTTCGTTAAGAAATGCCAAAAACTGAAAGCATACATTTAATGATGTGCACTGTTGAATTTTAAATTTAGCAATTTATTAAAATACATATCAATCACAACCATAAAATCAAGTTATAAATGTAGAGAAAAAAACATCACTAAGTGACACTAGCTCTTGTTTAAACACATTATATTAGGAGTTAAAAGATGTGGTTATGTAAATAAAAAAAAAACAAATGTAAAACTATTCATATGACACATACAGAAAAACTGTACTGTTTGTAGTTTTTCTACTGAAGCATCCTGTTAGTGATAAACCCCAATGAGGCGAAAGGAACAACTTGGATAAGAAATATCTCCATTGCCTTGAAATGCTCTCCAAAGTTCCTAGCACTACAATTTTTATTTACATGTAGATTTATTAATCAATCTACAAAGGAGTCATGTGAAAGTTAGAGATTTCCTGCATAAAAAATGGTGAGCTGAACTACAAGGTCATCTCTTCTTCTACTACACAAAAAAATGTCCATATTTACACACATACAACAGGCACCAACTACACAAAAGTGGACAATGCAGACTGCCCGTGGTCATCATGGTCATTTGGCGGAGGTGGTTTTTTGCCATACTGGCCAATAAAAGAGCCATCTTCATTGAACTTGCTGGGGTCCGTATCTGCATATTCCTCCATGCTGTCTTCATCGCTCTCTTCCGGTTTGATATCGCTGTCGTATTCTGGGTTCCTGGCAGGAGGTGGATATCTATTAGAAGTGAAAACAAAAGAAACACAACTAAAGCTATTTGACAAACAACCATGCAAAATCAATGTATGCAAATATACCATAAATGCATAAAAACCTACAAACAAATACAATTATGCCATCAGAACATGTAGCCGCTGCAATACATATGAACGCAACTTAAGATGTACTGTCAGGTGGGCTACACAAGGGGAAGTGGGCTTCACATTGGTGGCAGCGATAGGATGTGTGTACACTTTGGGACATATGATACATTGGTGGCAGCAATGGGATGTATGCACACTGGCAGAACAAATGATACATTGGTGGCGGCGTTGGGATTCGTGTACATTGGTTGCAGTGGTGGAATGAACAAAAAGGGGCCAACAGACGGCCTTATTTATAATTGGCAGTTTTAAACAACCACATACTTATGAGCAACAATATGAGACGAAATTTTGGCAAACATGTACAGAAGCAACAATTATATATCAGGCTGGGATTAAACTTTTGTCATAAAAGTTTCTTGTTTGCATATTGAAGCTTTTATTATTGAATGACACTGAAATTAGTATACCCATGCAGTCCCCTTCCTTTCCTTTATACATCTATATCCCAAGACCATGTGGCCCTTGATCCAGTTTATTCAAATGATATTTCAGGACAATTTCTGTATATGCATGATATTTGGTGAGAGGTCATTAAATGAATGGACAAGAACATCATCTAAAATAAAGCATTTTAGCCTTATATATAATTTTTTGCGGAGGGGGAAGGAGAGAAGATAGAGGCAAAATCTGGGCAAGAACCTTGATTTTTTACTTCTTCTTTTTCATAAATGTCAGGTCTGATTATTTTAAAATTGGATTAAATGAAAAAATATATCTTCCAATTTTATGTATTCAAAACCTATTTATGATTGGCAGGAACTTAGGTGTTCTGCTACTTACTGTGTAAAAAGTGGAAATACTCATATAACACTACAAAGCAATTAAAGCAACTTTTAACTTAATTAATTTTAACAATATGTATGTTACTGATACAAAATTTAATAATTTTGACAAGAAATATACTGAATCTAAGTACACATATCATGCAAAAAAAAAAAACAAAAACATTTATCAAAAAAAAAAAAAAAAAAAAAAAAACTTGAGCTGGCACTTAACTGTCTCAGGAAGAATGAAATGCATATCTCTGAAGATACAAATTTTATATTCCCTTTTTTAAGATATCATTTTTTCTGACCAAAAATTTTTAAACAACACATAAGATAAACAGATTCTGCAACCATTACCTTTTTGACACAAAACAATCAGATGGCATTTCATCAGCAGGAAACTGTGCCAGTTTAAGTGATGTGACCATGTTATTAAAAATAAACATCTCACCCATGCAACCTCAGTTCATAATTATACAAGCTAGCAACAAGGTTATATGCAACACTAGGTCTTGGCTGGTCAGACTGGGCAAAAAAAAAAAAGTTTGAATATTTCTCAACCAAATTCCGTAGAAACTAAGAACTGAACTGGCATTATGTCATTTCAGTTTATTTCGACCATTGTGTCTTCAAATTGGTCCAAAGTAATGAAATGCTTTTAATAGTTTTATCACAAAAATTACTTTCTATGATGGCAAATGTCAGCCTGGTCTACATAAAATACATTCTTATAAGAGAAAAGCCATTTTCTACCAACTATAACAACAAATAATTCAATAAAATAAGACAATAAAAATGGTTGACAGAAATGCCAGTCTGACACACCCAAGAGTCCATTAATATATGTGAGTTATTTCATCAAAACATCTCCCACAAAACATCACCCTTACTCCGTTAGTTCGTCATTTCTACAATAAATCTCTCTACCTCAAGTCACGCTGAACACACCCGAGTTACACAGTCCAGAATTCAAACCCTCTGCCTTGAGCCAACAAAAGCTTTATGCATGCAACATTTGTTCAATTCAAGGCTATCTAACTCAGGGTGCAGCCTTGTCTAAAGCACTAAGTGCTGTTCACCACACATTCCAATCCCTTTTATTCACATAAAGCCCTCTGCTTGGATTCTTCCATCTGGGAAAACTTTTTCTTTCCTTTTTTTTTTTTTAATGAAGCAACGTTTTCTTTAAATTTAAATGAAACAAGATGGTGGAAGTAGCTTTATCACGCACTTGAAGCAAAATTAAGCATGTAGCGAAAATTTTATAGCTAGCATTGCTAAAAAAAATCTACTAAGAATTTGCAAATTGAAGACATTTCAAAATTTGAAAGACTCTCAAAACAAGACGAGGAAGAATATAAAAAGAAAGTGACGCTGTCACAACAGCAAATTCCCAGACGGATATCTCTTTGACTTATTTCTCTGCCCCTAGGTTATCTGTGCTGCTTTTGCTTGTTTATATTCAAATGGCAGAGCCAGGTATTGGATAGACAATTAATACAAGGTAAAGGTATAATCATATGGACCCGTTTCGTAAAAGAACTTCAGTCCCAAACCTGGTCTTAATTTTAGGACCAAAATCTTAATTTTATGACCGAAATTCAGTCTACTTCAGTTAAAGTGCAGCAGTCTTCTTAAATAAATCAAGAATTAGTCCGAGACATCAGTCATGTGACATTAGACCGAGTCATGCCTTCTTCATTATAAAACAGGTGCAATGCTTTATCTAATTGTACTACCCACAATTTAATCTCGTTTCAAAGACCAGCATTTGTGTTCAATAATTTTGACCAAGTTCTTTTGTGCAACGGGCCCCAGGTTTCCTTGAGCTCTGCACAACCCATTGTGTTAGCTGTGCCACCAGAATGTTCCTGGGTGAGACAGAGCACAATGAAACCAATTGGGGGTGGAGGCGAGGGGGGGAACCTGGTTCTGCCCTTTTTTACAGTGCCAATATCAGAAGTTGGAGTTAGGGCCAGAAGCAACTAGAAGAGGCTGCGGAGGTGTAATATAAATGCTGCCGTACCGCATTAATGGCTGTGTCACATACGAAGTTGTAGCTCTGTAAATAGGAAGATAATGTAATAAAGGAGGCAATATTACTAAATAACCAAATAATAAACATCAATAAAAATTGGATGGAAAAAGGATAAAAAAAGGTGAAAGAAAAGTAAATTAATGAAGGTCTCCCCTGGTTTGGGAGTAGCAGGTATGTGGTTTGAATTAATATCTGATTACCATAGCAGCCTAAGTTTGATTGCACTGGATTACTAGCCCTATCTACAACTCTGGCGCCAGGAAGAAAATCATTTTCCAAAATTTATATAATTGAAAATCGAAACAAATTGAGGGGCATTTACTGATTCGAAGCAACGCTGGCTCATCAAACAGCTTGTAAAAAAGGATTTCAATCATTGTCGATGAATTTTTTTTTTTATTAAATATTAATGCAACATGTAATGATTGAAAACTGTGAACAGTAATTTTTCTTTCACGCCAAAACAAAAAAATAATTGTAAGTTGTAAAACTGAGGACTTAACCAAAAATAAATTAATTTATATCTCATTTTGAATTTGGAAAATTCATTTCCTAGTCTTGTAAGCCATTCTTTCACTCTCACACATCACACAGTCAGTCAGTGCTTCCTCTATAAGTAAAGAAACCTCTAACCAAAAGGCCTTGAAAGGATTCCACTGATGATGGTAAAAAATATGCAGTAAAGCCTATCAGTATACAGACACATCAGTGGTTGAAATGTGCAAAAATATTTTCTACTCTTTGACTGTACAGTTTTCATGTTACTTACGCAGCAAGAATATGGCTCAGGTTGCTAACCTGAAATATTATCTATTCAAATGCCTTCTGGATTTCTAATTTTCTTGTTTTTTTTACCCAGGAAATGATTTCACAAGAAGGCATAAATACCAGTTTATTTTTGCAGACACACAACCACTTCATGTCTTGAGAAAAACACACACTCTATATTAATAAATCACTACTATGATATAATCGTAATCTAAGCCTTTTGATACCTTTGATAGTATGCATTGTCGTACCTAGAAATTACACCCAAATAGCGAAAAAATCATAGGTTGAAATACAAATTACAGGAACATTAAGGCATAAACAGTATGGGAGGTCTACAATACAATATTTCAACATCGTACAAAACTGGAGGATTTATTCTTGCAAATTTTGTATTAAGCAACGAAGAAGCAAACAAATCTACTGTCTACAGAAATGAAACTTTATGCAGGATCAAATATTTAATATACAACAAGCAATTCTTCTGATTTCATTGACTAAATTTTTCCAGGTATTTGAAAAGAAAGTATTGCACATGAGGATTCTTTACATCTACTGACACATTCAACATCTCAATTACATGCCATTTACACTGAAATCTTTACAATACACCACAGAAACATACTGAGAGAACCTCTCAGTTCTTACTACTAGAATATGATCTCTAAAAAAGCAAGAATACACAAAAGGAAATGCAAACCTGGAAGATGTTAGGAAAATAAAACTTGAAAGATAGTGTTATCAATGTATTAAAGAAAGAAAGAAAAATTCTAAAATTACAAGGAAATTAAGCTATATAATGGTAAAGATAAAGGGTAAGTCAAAATCTGATAAAGGTTTATCTACTTCATTTTCTAACATCAAAGTTTTTTTCTTTTTTCCTTTGTAATAAACTTCAAAAACACAAACTTATTCAAATGTGTTATTAACAAACTTTAAAAATTAAGACAGAAACAGAAGATTACCAATTTCAGAAGATACTAATATCAGAACTTTTTATCTAGCCAGGTTATTCCAGAAATTCTACCATGCAGCATATGCGCAAGGGGTTAAGAGTAGTCAAGCAAAAACATCACACAAACAAGGACAACACTGACCTTATATATTTTGCAGGGCTCAATATTACTATAATTTCTATCTAAGCACTCTATGATACTTACATTATTTATAAAACTTTCAAACAACTCTCTTGTTATAGTTATTTCTTACTTTTTCTCGATTTTTTTCATTTTTGATTGTAAAAAATGCAATTTTTTAAGTCAAATGCCTTTTCAAAACTAATGAATTCAAATATTTCAGTATTACTAACAAAATGTCTTGAGGATATTTCTAAATTCATTTTGTTTTGCTTTCAAGCATAATTACACACAAAGAATTGTACTTCTTGATTTCAGAGAGCAAAGTGAAATGTGACGAATATCGAACTAATATCAAGCCCTGCAAAAACAGTGTTTACTTTTCTTCGTGCTATTTAAGATGAGAAACTACCCATCTTGCATGCAATACGGTGATGTGAATTGATTAAATCAAATCATGAACTGATGCAGCTGCTAAGAGACCCCAAAACACCCCACCCCCTGAGTTTGCAGCCGTCCCCCCAGGAACACAATGACAAATGTGCCACAGGGAGACCGGGTCTGTCAAACCGTCATTGTCAACACTAAGCAAGCCCCACATATGACACAACATGACACAAAACACATCTGTAACTTTCTGGCAGTGCCACAGATTACACACCACATGTTTGCTGCTTACTGGTCAAAAGTCAACCAATCAAACCTACCCTCGTTGATATTCCCCAAAGCCTCCTTCGTGTTGTTCAAATTCTGGACCTCTCAACTGTTCTTTCTCATGGACTGGAAAAAAATGTAAAAAAAATGCATTTTGCTTAACAACCAAAACTAAGTAATAAATATATTAATATATAAATACAATAAATTTGCTCCTGTAAGTATTTCCTACTATATACTGTAATCTTAAGCCGACATATTTTAGAACATCAGTCTGTGTGCTTGGTCGTTTCAGATGGTCAGTTTATATCTTTTTATTCTGTATTGTACACAAACTCACAAAAATTAACAGTGCAGTTTTACGCATCTCTTCATCATCATCATTATTATCACGATCATCATTTTAATCCATTATTGTTACTATTATCATCATCCCACTAGCACTATACCTGGATAATTCTCCCCTCTCTTTCTCCTGAGCACACAGACTACTATCAAGATAAGGATGAGGGCCAAGATGGCAATAATCATTCCATAGAACCAGCCTGCTGTGCCTATATATCCAATAGACATCGCTGAAAAGGAAAGAGCGTACAATTAGCTATTTTGTTTCTTGCTGAAGCTCAATACATCTCCATTTTGGGCAAATGTTAAGCAGTTTATTTCACTCCTACGTACATATCTCAAATTATTCATGGCCACAAACTTCTTAAAATGCTGAACTTTGTGATCGTATGCAGATGAAGCACAATAATATATTTAAAAAACATTTAAGGAATATATTTTCATGAATTAAAAAGAGTCAAGAAACAGACACAAATGTAGATCAACTTGAAACTTCTTTCAAAGAAATCTTCATAGGTCCAACCATGAGCAAAGGGTTTAAACCTGACCAGAAGGTCACAGATTTGAAGGTGATCTTAAAACTTTTTTGATGGGTATCTCAAGACTTCCTTTCCTTCTGACCTACCTGAACCTAAGGTGTCTATCCCCTTTACGTCGCTGGCTGTGCTGTACTGTTTGCTGTTCATGGCCACCAGACGGACCTCGTACGTGGTCCCAGGATCCAGCTTAGAAATATTCCTCCACATTCTGTCCGTCTCCGTGAAAGTGTTCATCCACATATTGGTGCCTGAGAGAGAGAGAGAAATATCAAAGTGTGTAAACATATTGAAAATATAGCAATATTTATAAAATATAAAATTTAAAAAAAAAATGCTTGATTTCTTTAATGATAGGGTTCCTCTCTCACTGCTATTTATTTTTTAATCAAGACAGTGATACCTTTACAACATTTCTGAAGTTGCAATACAGGAATGAGAGCAATAAGGATTCTTGAATTAAATTATGGTGACAAAAATATACTAATGATAAAGATCTATTATAAAGTAATTAAAAAGGTCACCTTACTTAATTTCATTTACTCCTAGTGTTTTATTTTTCAGAGTTACACCTACACATGATTTTAATATCATTTGCCAAGCAGTTAAACAAGAATGTGAAAAAGAAAATATGCTACGATGGGTACCAAAACAGAGCTTTCGACCACAGCCTAAAAAAATTACTTTCATTCCTCTGGGGTAGTGCTAACACTCGCCAATTTAGCCAAATGCTAAAGCTGGCTTAAACTGGCTAAACAAAAAGGACTTGATTTGACCAATTTTAGTCATATTAACACCATTTGGATAACAAATTGACAAAAAAAAGGTGTTTTGGCTAAGCGAAAAAAAACTGCTAGCACCATCCCAGTTCCTGTATGTACCTTCACCTTTTCTTAAGTAGTAAAACAGGAGCGAAAAGAAACCAATTCTCGAGCCTTTACAATTAATATGGTGATATTTCGATCTCATGGCACCACTCACCTTTCTTCCTGTACTGGACATAGAAAGCACCCCCAGGGTTCACACTGGCCGGAATGAAGGTCACGTTGATTGGACAGTCCACCACTGACGAGCATGGTCCAGCGACAGCCCTGAAGTCAGGTTTACCTGGGCCTAGAGAGTAGAATTTGTATAAAGAAAGGCTGTGCATACATACACTAGGTACTGGATCGTAGACAAAAATGCACTAACAATGAAATGATTTACAAGAAAAATATGATAAGTATCATATTTGGAAAAACAGAAAAGGGTATAGAGGTCTTGAAAAAATAAACCTTTCAGAACAAAACTTAATTTTATCTGAACAAATGACCAGAGTTCTTTTTAACTTGGCAAGAAAAAAACTATTGCAAAATATATCTGTTTTGTTTTGAACAATATGAAATATTAAATTAGCAAAGTCCATAATTAGAAAGGGCAAAAGAGTTTAAAAAAAAAATAAAAAAAAAAATTTTAAAAAAAATAAAAAAAACTTACTTGAAGGCTCCAGAGTAGCTGCATCTAAGAAGTCTTGTTCGCCACGCCCCACATTCGTGCGCGCCCACACATACACCCTGTACCGTGTTGAGGACTTCATTCCTGTGATTGTAGCTGTAAAGCGGTCTCTGGTATCGTCTGGTCCAATTGTCATTGCAGGTTCTTTGTACTGGATGGCTCCCAGGGACAGCCCAGTGACTGGAAGAAAATTAATAGTAAATGTCATAAGGTTCAGAATGCAAACAGTGCTTAATATTTCTAAATGAAATTTTCTAAAATATACCTTGAAGTTCTTAGTAACCAAACTCCCTACCCTATTCCTGTACCCTCACCCACTGGATATAGCGAAACTTCCTCTGATTGTAATTTCTCAAATGGCCGATACTGAAAGTTCCTCTGTTCCAGTCCTTTTATGGAGATATTGAAACTTCCCCCTGCACCTACCTGTCCTGTAGCCAATGTCATAGCCTGTGATCTGGCCATTGGGTTCAGCAGGTTTGTTCCACTGAAGCTTAATGTGGTTTGGACCAACAAGAACAAACTGGAAGTTCTGCACAGGACCTGGCACTGGAAACAAAAACAAAGGAAAAAAAAAAACTCATTAAGATATGACCCCATAATATTCATTTTAAATATCTGAACACCATTCAGAACCACTAGACTCAACTAACATTAAAAAGGGCTAAAGTATATATTATATACAATTTTTGGAAAAAAAATCACATTAAAGATAAGATTTTTTAGACATAAATTCTGCTACTGTCTGTTAGCTAATTCTTAACTTTTAAATAAAATCGAAATGCTTGTTAAATAGTACCATGGCCCATAGGAGCCTACGCGTGCGTCTTTTAGACGCCCCTTTACATGCGAAAACGACAAGGCCTATGCCGAGTTCGTCTTTTACTACAGAGCTTTGAGAGCCGAAAATGACATGGCTGTGTCTCTTTCGCCACTTACTGAACTCCACAGGTGCGAGATTGACACGAACCATGTCGCGTTCGTCTCTCAAATGACACTGTTATAAAACATGAAATAGGCATAACGTGTGATTTTCGCAGCTGAATAAAGAGACCCTTATAAACGAAGTTGACGTAACTTGAGAGTCATGTCGCTTTCAACTCTTACAAACCTCCAACAAAATCTATCTCCACACAGACGCGCGCGACATGTACTATTGGACATGGGTCAGTTGAAACCCTATTAACCTAAAGGGCTCATGTTACTTTCAGCCAACTCTTATATGTCAAATCCAATTAATTTGAAACAGTGTTGTGCTGTTCCAAATCATTTTTTTCATTTGAATCCCATCATAATTTAGTGCTATCTAGATAACAGTGTGGCTAATTGCTTGTAATAATTATATGGCCTCATATTTTTATTTTCAAGGATTCAAATATAAAGGGTTTTAAGACGGTCCTTCTGTTTCAAATTAATTGGCTGAAAGTAACATGAGCCATTTAGGTTAATGTCGCTTTCAACTGACCCATGTCCAATAGTACATGTCGCGCGCGTCTGTGTGGAGATAGATTTTGTTGGAGGTTTGTTAAAGTTGAAAGCGACATGACTCTAAGGTCACGTCAACTTCGTTTATAAGGGTCTACTTAAATCACACGTAATGCCTATTTCATGTTTTATAACAGTGTCTTTTGAGAGACAAACGCGACATGGGTCGTGTTAATCTCGCATCTCTGGAGTTCAGTAAGTGGCGAAAGAGACACAGCCATGCCATTTTCGGCTCTCAAAGCTCTGTAGTAAAAGACGAACTCGGCATAGGCCTTGTCGTTTTCGCATGTAAAGGGGCGTCTAAAAGACGCACGCGTAGGCTCCTATGGGCCATGGTAAAATAGTTTGGCAATGTCTTAAATATGAAAAACCATTTAATCCATTTTGAACTACTCGCAAATAAGCATAAATAACATTTTTAATCACCTCCCTCTGGCGTCTGTATAATGATCTTATTGCTGGGTGGCCCTGCATACTTCTTATTAATCACACGAACTTGGGCGACGATACGCTGTGAGGAAGGCAAGTTACTTATCGTGGCCTCCATCTTGGGAGGCGTCTGCCGTTTGGTGCGTATCTTGTCGACCCAGTTCCTCCCCTCCAGAGCGAGATCTCGCGTGTAGATGTACTCGGTTCTCATTCCCTGCTCTCCTTCCTCCTCCAGCCAGAACTGAATCTAGAGACACGCAAGAAATCATAAAGTCAATCATTTCTATAGAGATTTAAAATGTTTTATTTTTCCCCTCCTTATGAGGCACGACATTTCAAACCTTCATTTAAAACCTTTATTAAGAACAGGATCTTTTTTTTCACTGTCTTAACTCAAAAATTGTATCAGTGCTATATCCAATGCATCCCATCCCCCTGAAATGTTCTCATTTACTGACAGCCACAAGCTCATCACTTCCCAGTTTTGTTCAGTTCAATATTACACAATAAATTATTAAATAATTTCAAAACTCCACCCTTTATAATTTTCAAAGTAAATGCTTCCATATACAAAACATCCAGCCCAAGCCAACAATACCAAGCAAGATCACACATACCTGGTAGCCTCTCATGAAGCCTCTAATCTGGTCACTCTCAGGGTCCACAGCGTCCCATATAAAACTGGCCTTGTTGGACGTGACAGCAACATTGGGGTTCAACATGAAGTTGGTTGGGGCCACCAGTGGTGCTGGAAGACGAGCGAGTGACATTATGAGCATTATATAAAAAGTGCTGTGGGCGAGTGTGCCAATTGTACCACATTAAGGTGTAACGTACGTGTGTGTGTGTGTGTGTGTGTGGGCGCACACGCGCACCTGGTGTGTGTAAGAGCACAAATGTCAATTAGTAAAGAGAAATTCAAAATAAAGAAAGAAAAATCTGACTGACACCTCAAACATAATTTGAAAATAATTATGAATATTATATCCTACATGTATCATGATGCAAGAAAATGAAATCGAGAGCCCACAAAAATGCTTCTGCCATCCACTTACTGCTCTCTCCAGAAAACCCAACAATAGCCGGCTCGTCAGGAGCAGCAGACATGGAATTTATCGCCTGCACTTTGATGGCGTATGGAGTATAGAAGGGCGTGTTCTCAATCCTGAGCTCTCTTTGGGTCCAGTCATCGATCCTCACACTCTTTATAATGTCATTGGGAATGTCTAGTCTGTAGTACGTGATCAGGTAGTGGAATCCCTGTCCATTGTGTTCCACTGGGGCCATGGGCTGAAAACAGAGCCAGAATTATAATTCAAGACTATATTGACTATATTTCTATAATAAATAATATTTCAATTCTTTCATCTGTAGTGAGCATGATATAAATCCTTCAGATGGACACAGCTATTCTGGTGCGTTGAATAACAACAGCTGGAAGCTATACTAGACAATAAACTGATATATAATTAGCTGATGTGATCTATTATATATTCTAGTTGTAATACATTGTACAAGGGACCTGGTTTAACAAATGGCCTTCGGTTCTTGGGCTAAACTAAGCTAAAATTGGTATCTGACACACTTTTATGTGGGTTTCTGTGGGAAATTTATTACTTGAATCAAGTCAATCACAATTTGCTTAAGGGATCTGGTTTAAAAAAATGTAACTTAAAAATCTTTTCAAATTCTATGTGAAATGCAAATAAGTCAGCTACTTTTTCAGCCCCAAAAACAGTCTTCTATTAAAACTTGTGAACATCAGTCTTCATTGTATTCCTCACCGTCCATCTGATGTGTAACTGATCCCACTCCGTGTTCCACGTCTCCACGTTCTCGGGGTTATGAGAGGGCGCCGCGGGCGGGGTCGTGCACACTTGCTTCGAATGCGTACTGGGCAGGCTCCAGCCAATACGATTCTGGGCGAGAACACGGAAGGTGTAGTTGACATAGGGCGAGAGAGGAAGGTACTGCTGACTGTTTGCAGCGCTGACGGTCCTGATCTCCACCCAGGTGGCTGGCGTGAAGGTGGTATTGTACTCAATACGGTACTTGAGAATCTGGGCGTAATTGTCAGAGCCAGCGCTCCAGGACACTCGAGCTTGCTGTGTGCCACATTCCATGATTGTTACAACTTTTGGAGGTTCGGGACGACCTAGAACACACACAAAAATGGTAATACGCACTGGCAATTGTTATAAAAGACTTAGGCTAAGGTTGAAGTAACAGAACAACAGCTTGAGATTAAAGAATTTTAACATACTGCTGCTTCAAGCCCCTGGGGTCTCAAACAACAACAGATGGGGTGTACCGAGCAACTTTACAAACTTGATCTGGCCAGCTGCAGAGAGGAATATAGGATTAAGTCAACAGAGACATCTAACATTTCTGATTTTCCTGGTCATTTTCAATCAAACACTAATGACAAGTAGGCACAGGTGGAAAAATTGAATTAGCGAATTAAGAAACCACCACCTACCTTGTACCACCAAGGTAGCAGTATGATTGGACTGATCATTCTCCAAGCCATTCTTCGCCACACAAGTGTACTTCCCAGAGTCCAGCAGATTCACATCACTGATGATCAAGGAATTGTCCATGTAGTTCTCGTACAACCTCTGCGCCTGGTTCAGGTTGATTCTCTCGCTGTCTTTGAGCCAGTACATCTCCAGCTTGCTCATCTTCTCAGGATCTGTCCTGGCAGTGCAGACAAACTTCACGTTGCTGCCGAGTTCCACCATTTGGTCCTGGGGCACCGTAAGGAGGGTGGTGGGAGCTGGAAGTGAAAAAATATTTAATTTTTCTAATAATAACTTTTAATATGCTAAAAGCCTTAAACCTATCATAGATGTTCTCTGGACAGGGTATATCAAAAGTCTATGACAATGGAGCCCAAATGACTGCTGACTGCTTTGTTATAGACTGATAATTCATCAAAATTTTAATTTAATTTAAAAAGTTTAATGATGTCACATGTAATGAGACAAATCAATCAGGAGTGAACTTGTGCAAGAGGCTGGCCACCTACCTCTGACAACCAGACGCCCATCTCTGAAGCCACTGCCAAATTTGTTGGAGGCGTGACAGGCGTACTCTCCCCCATCAGACGACTGCACATTCTGGAAACCAAAAGAACGGAATTTTCACACATTAAAAAGGGAAAAAAAAAAGACCAATCAAAACTTGATGGGCACTTAAGGAGACCAGTGAAAGAGTGCATCCAAAAAGGTAAGTTATGTAACATAAAATATTCTATTAGTCAAAATTACTCTGCATACTGCAATACAATCTCCTTACCAAGAGTTACTTCTCTTATTCCCCCTCAGTTTTACCTTAATTTCCAAGTCTCCGCTTGGATGTATGGTATACTTGGCACCGCCGCTGACATCTACTCCATTCCGCGTCCATGATATCCTAGGTTTGGGGGCACCAAACACCTGACACGGGATGATGGTGGACTTGTCTGCTGGCACCTCTTGGATCAGAGGTGGAGGACGCAGGAAGGATGGCTCCTCAGCTGAAACAGATTGATAATTATATAATTACACACACACACACACACACACACACACACACACACACACACACACACACACACACACACACACACACACACACACACACACAGCGAGAGAGAGAGAGAGAGAGAGAGAGAGAGAGAGAGAGAGAGAGAGAGACGGGGGGGGGGGGGGGGGGGGGGGGGGGGGGGGGGGGGCAATTACCAATCAGTTACGTGAAGAGAAATTCCAAATAAATAAAGAAAATTTAGTTATCCCAACATATTTAATGACAGTTATTGCCTTTAAGTTTCAGAAGAAAACTTCCATGAATTACTTCGACTTATTTGGCTAGAAAAAGAGGCTCTAAATAAAGGTCAACCATTTTCAGACATCTATCAGTTTTTCAATAATTTCTTTTAACAGTTCTTCATGGGACTGCTTACCTAAGACATTGAGGTAGGCATCCCCATAGACATAGCCATCTTGGAACTTGTTTGTAGCATTACACTGTACAACCAGAGTGTCAGACTTAGTCAAGTTCTTGAAGATGATTTTATCTTGTCCAACCTGAAGCCTTGGGTTATTTACATCTGAAAGTAAAAGAGAGACATTTTATCCAAAAGATATGATCACCAAGAAGACAATGTCAAACTCCTAAACAAAAGGAAGTGCTTGATGCTATGGACATAAAAAATATGATAACATTAATACATTATATCTACACTTCAATCATGGGTCTTAAACAAAAACTTCATTCACATTAAATGCTTGATCATATTATAAACACAGTTCATATTGCATATTGTTAATGAAGCTACTCTCTGTGAATCAACATAATCACAATACTATATGCATGTACAACAAAGACATTTCTTTATTTAGATACTCCTGTATACCAGTCCCCTTTGCAAGTACAACTCTGTAAGCAGAAGAGTAACTTCTCTCCCTATAATATAAATATATTTAGATAATATTATGAAGTCTATATATTTTATATTTTTACATTTTTTTGAGCTTCCATATCACACTTACTCTCAATTGGTACTCCATTAATAAACATGGAAACTCTTGGGGCAGGTATTCCCTCAGCACGGCAAAAAAATTCAGCGTCTTCCTCCTCTGCCGCATTCACATCCATTGGCTCATTAATCCAGTAGGGAGTGGCTGTAAAGGAACAATTGCACAAATTAGATGCAATATATTCATCTATCTACATATTCCTAAATATAATTTTTTATGACCGGGAGAGCAAGTTGAACTCGGTTAAAGCAAGACATTCTTTATGTATTTATTAAATATCATATAAATTTTATTAAATTATTAAATAAATTCTATTATATAATAGTTGTCCTATACTAATAAACTTACATTCCACTGTAACTCTAAAAATACTGTTAACGGGCACATCAGATTCGCTGTTTGTGGCTTCACAAGAATACGTCCCTTCGTCCTCAAATGTTGCTGGCTGAATCCATATCTCTTGACCATCGCTGACCAGTCTGTGTCTAGGGGACAGTGGCCGTCCATCTGTCCGCCTCCAGATAATCCTGGGCGTGGGACTGCAGAATATGATGAGCAAATTTTAGGGATCGGTAATAAATATTGAAGGGGAGCTAGGCGAGTTCCTTATTACAAGAAGTTGTAATTCAAAATTTAAAATATATAAAGTCAAAATGATAATAATAATGACACTAAGAAATATTAACAGAGAAATACTCGAAATGCAGAGAAAATGACATAAGATTGGTTAAGTACTTCATTACAAACAAATAAAATTAATTTTAAAATGTTAAGTCAAAAATTCAACACAAAGATTATCTTTCCAACATCTGTCTAGTATGTAGGAGGGATCGAGTACTAAATCACTTACTATCCACCAAATATGCACTTGATTGCAATTCTCCCTCCACGAAGTGCCGAGACTTCGTATGGCGTGGCATACAGGGAATGCGGCCTGGTACGCACTATGGACTGCATGGCTGAGAGAAAAATGAACACGTGTGACTGTAAATTGGTGGTTTAATTTTTATTAAAACAGAAAGTTAAGCTTTCAGAGGCCTTTTTCACGAAAAGAACTCAAGACCAAAACAACATTGGCTTAACTTTTAGACCAAAATTTTCATCTACATCAATTCAGGATAAATGTGCAGTGGTCCAAGATGATCGAGCAACTACTGGTCTCAAACATAAGCCTGGATATTTCTTGTTATGAAACATGCACACTACCTCATTAAATTGAACTGCTACTGTCTATCTAGAGTTGAAGTAGACTTAAATTTGGGTCTATAAGCTTAGACCAACTTTTTGAGTAAAGTTCATTTGTGAAACACCCTCCAGAATCCTACTGTAATGGTAGCATGACAGGCATATTTTAAATATGAGCAGGCCTGTAAAGTCACAGCCACAATTCTATGTAGCCGACTAAGTTACATCCCTGCCAAAGGACGACCACCTTTTTTGGTATCAAAATTGCAGAATACTTCTTTGCAGACTTAATTTTCAAAATTAGTAATTGATTTATTTATTTCTACATATATCTATTTATTCATTATTTATTTATCTATTTATTTATATTCACTTACATCCCTGTGGATAAATCACAGCATCTTCCCCCTCTACAGTGGCACTGAGACGACTGTTGTACGCCACACAGCGGTAAATGTTTCCATTCTGTTGATCCTCTGGCAGAATATTGGCAAAGTAAAGGTTACCTGCAAGACAAAACAGTCAGAATATAGGTTACCTGTAAGACAAAACAATCAGAATTATTATGTTAAATTTAATCTTAGTGTTTACACATCAATAATGCATGTGTTAACATAAATAATAATCCATAGTAACTTCAATATTTTAAAAGATCTTAAAGGATAATGGAAATTGAAAGAATGTAAAGACATTTCAATTAATTTCCTCACCATCATAATCTATGGAAACTCTTCCGTCTAGTTTTAAAGGTATTTTATTGACGTTCCAGTAGATCTCAGCGTCTGGGTTACTGGTAGGTGGACTACATGTCAATTTCAAGGAGGCACCAACTATGGGACGATGTACAGTTGGCACGGTAACGGGCGGAAACTGCTCCAAAACTGACAATTGAAACAACAAATATTAATGAAGGCACCAAATTATCTAAAATTCAAAATAAAAATTTCCATCAGAAATATCTATACATAATTTATATGCACTTTCTAAAATAATGGATTAACACAGAAACTTCCTTTGATTTTTTCCCCCATAATTTATATTCTTTATCATTCATTCATTCATTCACCAACCACAGGGGAAAAAAGGCATCTGCATCAAGGGAGTCATACACATGTATAACTGTACAAGCATTGGATTTTAACATAAACTGATAATAAACTAAAAACACAGCTCTCATCAATTATGCAGACATGGTAGTAAATTTGGGCACAAGAGAATATTTCCCCACTTCCCAGTTGCCCATGTCTAATAAAGAGATCATTTTCTCATCTCTTTTCACAAGGCCACTGGTGTGATGGAAGCATTCGCTGTTTTCAAGGATGAGACTGCCATTTAGTGCATAAGTCTGAAAATATGGCGAGGGGTCCAGGGGTCCTTCTGCTTTGATCTCAAAATTGATATTTTTTGGTCCCCAAAAAGTCTGAAATCTGACTATTGTTGAAAAAATCTCATTACTATGTATTAAAATGCAACAACTTTCCATTGGCAAAAAAGCCCTGTTCTTATTTTTTCATGGAACATGTCAATTCAATTCTACAAAACAGCAAACATAAATACTTCAAGCTGGATTATCCCTTTTCCACATTTTCAGTCCATTTCTGCTTTCTGCTCTTTAAAAGTTTTATAATCCCTGCATTAAATAAATGTTATTCATCTAATGAGCCAACTCAGCTAATTCACCAATAAGTCATGTTTCTTGCCTGTTAAGCAGCACGTTTCTCCTAATCCAAACTATTGTCATAAAATCCCAGGTAACACCTGGTTACATAAGTAAAATCAGAAACCACTCTCATTACGCTGTGTCATTGTAAACAGATTTACGCTAGAACTCGTCATTCAGTCTCTCACAAAGGTCCATCCTTTGGAAAAACCCTTAATTAGGTGGTCCGACATCTTCGTACTCTGGTCAAGCTCTTAAGAGGGGCAGAGATTTGAGAGTAATTTCTTTCAATCCCACTGTTTGCAATTGTAAAAAGATTAAACACCAAAACATCCCTGTCAGTTGGTGGCACTCATCTTTAGGAACAGCAGCAATTGCTTTTATGGTAATTTTCAAACACCCAATTTTTCTAAATTCACTTTTTCAAGATTTATCATTTTTAGAGGATGATAAAATTCACTTTTTGACACAAAGTCAACCAACTTTTCAAGACTTTTAAATAAACATTTAAGTATTATAGTCAAACAAAATATTTGCCTTTGCTTGGGAGGGGGGATGTGTAATGCATAATGTTTAAATTTATAAAGCATTTACAAGCATTTTGCCTTTCCTTACCACAACAATGAAAATAACCAGATTTCTATATCTCTCCCTTTCCCATTGTATAGGTATTAAGTTATAATGAGTCATTTCACCTCACCTGTGGGGCCTTATCTCCAGGGGAGCCTAATTAGCGGTAGAAACTTAACATTCTCCCATAAGTATATACATCCTCTAATCAATATCCCTCCTTCCTATCAATATCCCTCTACTTTTTACCAGTTTAATTTTTAATTTTGAAATTAATGAGTGAATGCCAAAGCACTTTTAATTCTTTCCCCTGAACAAAATCTCCGACTCTCTCTCATCAATTTTTTACAAGTATACAACAATAGCCAAGATTTCTCCATCACCACCAACCTTTCCAAACAACATCTCCATTCTTTTTTTTTTTCATGGAAAAATTCTGACCCAAAGCCCAGTACTTCACAATAACGCACCTTACCTCTGAAAACCTTTAACCTTCATCACCTAATTCTAAACAATTCTGATCCAAAAACAACCATTACACAGACACTTACCTCCTTTCCATAACCTCGTCTTTACTGAGAGTGACGTCCCAAAAGCGTTGGTGGCGTTACACTGGTAGTAACCCTGGTCCTTGTCTTCGGGGTCCGTGATCACCAGGGTGCCTATGTTGGGTTGGAGGGTATAACGCGGCAGATTTCCTATCTCCAAATACTCCTTGTCTTTGTACCATGAATATCTGAAAATAAATAAATAAATAAATAAGTTAAGAATATATAGAAATAATGAACATTTTAAATCTGTAGTTAGACTGAACTGCAGAATACAGTAGACTTTGCATATTATTATAACACTCAAAGATAAGAAAATTACATGCATAGTTACACCAAAAGTCGAGGTAGGTAATATTTATAAATTTCAGCTAATCATCCAAGAATTGCAAAATATTACACTGCACTCGGCATAAATAGATCAAGTAACAACACAAAGAATAGTGTTGCTAATGTACATAAATTTCAGCTTATGCCAAAGAGAAAACCCCATTCCTCAAGATTTGTTAGAGATTTAATATTATTACAGCCGCCATACTTACGAAGGTTGTGGACTTCCTGAAGCTACACAGGGCAACTCCACACTTTCTTTTTGTCTATATATGAACACCTTGGGGGCCTGTACATTGATACTGGGGGGCTGTGTGAAGTCTTCAGCTGAAACAAAAAGCAGAGTTTACTGAGTATTGCTACAATATCTTATTGTCATATCACAACACAGATTGTCACAACCAACACAATTAGCTTGTCACAGCCAACATAACCAACACAATACGTTTGTCACAACCAACACAAGTTGTCACCACTAACACAATCAGCTCTTCATTATCAAGATAAACAATCAATATAATCAGCACATAATGGCAAACATAACCAGAAAAC
Organism: Lingula anatina; assembly: GCF_051362555.1. Taxonomy (NCBI): domain Eukaryota; kingdom Metazoa; phylum Brachiopoda; class Lingulata; order Lingulida; family Lingulidae; genus Lingula; species Lingula anatina. Next base: position 20,067,752 of record NC_141772.1, on the reverse strand, counting down.
CTATTCCTTGGTGTTCAGCATAATCTTAATTTTATCTTATAACCCTGAATTTCAATACATAAACAACACAACGCACAAGCAAAATAACCAAAATTTAACAAAAATAATTATAACAAACTGGGTATTTTGTATTGTAGGGAAGTGAAACTGCATTTCACTTCTTTTGTGCATCACATCAAGACAAATGCAGCAAACGAACAAACACTTATAAGATTCAAAACTTGCATAACTTCATCCACCTTGCAACCAATTACACTCAAAATAATCTACAAAAAGGACTAAAGCCCAAAGCTTAGAAAAAAGTATAAAAATAAACAAATCAAGGGGGGGGGGGAGAAGAAGAAAAAACTTTCTTTTCAAACATCAGAAACTAAAAATTATACAGCAACTCAATTTTCCCTCAACTTATTCAAGAAGTCAAAGAACAGAAAAAGAACAAGAAACCCAACCTTTCTAACACTCTTGAAGCAACAAAACACCATTTTGTAACCTGTGAAACTAAAGGAGTGAAAGAAAGCTGTAAGTTATCAACACTGATAAGCAAATGACAGAACCATCTAATGATTCAGAAGTGGAAACGTCACACTACAGTGTAAAAGACCTTTGCCATCAGAACCGTATCTAAATATTTTTAAATGACAGAACAAAATAAGACTTAAAATCCACACCCCTTAAAAAAAGCTCATGCATACTGAGAACAAACACATCATCACCCAGGTATGGCTAAAATTCCACACAAAAGTTAAGATTGCTCAGAATATGAGAGCACAAGTGACAGACACCTGTCAGGTGATATCTGAAGAGGGAATAAAAAATAATGAGTGTCTTAAGAGGACAGATTGACAGCTGCCAATCAGGAGATATCACACAGCGGTGTACTTACAGCCTCCCTGCCAGTCTGTGAGGCCAGTCAAGCCTGCAGTGGGGGAGGGAAAAAAATTAATACACACAACATACACATTGGGTTGTCTCTAAAACTAAGTCATACGTGTAAAGGTCAGCCATGCTTCAACCTCATATAGGTCAACCAGAGGTCACTTCCATAAGGTCATCTAGAGGTCACTCTGGGGTCATTTCAATACAGGTCATCCATATCTAGCTCAATCAAATTTCATTTTCATAAAGGTCAAACAGATTCAGGTCATCCAAAGTTCATCTCTATGTAGATCAAACATATATATATATATATATATATATATATATATATATATATATATATATATATATATATATATATATATATATATATGTCACCAAGTGCTCATTCATAAATAGGTCAAAGATAAACAGGTCAACAATCAGAAGGTCACTGAATGATACAAAAGAAAAACCTGACAAAGACTATCACCCAAAGCAATGTATGATCAATTTATAACCTAAAAACATTTTTATCGGATATCTTACCGACTTGTATCCTACCATCTTACATAATGCTTCAAAAAATATACTAATAAAAATACAGAGTTCATATTTACAATAAAAACTGAAGTTCCTTTCCTAATAGTAATCTACATTATGAATTTACTGCAGGAACCCCCCTGGATTTGAGTTATCAGCCAACACACTTCCCCTCCTGAATGGAGAGCTCTTACGTGATATTTGATCTTGCTGTCAAAAGTGAAGTGGCTGAATACAGTATTTGCTCCCTTTTAGTGGTAATGTTTGGTCACAATTACCTCCATGAAAGAAGAAATCTTTAGTAATGTTTTCCCAGCATTTGATTCAAAACATGAGAACAAAAGTTTGGTAAATTAATTTCTGAGATGAAAATGGTTACCCATCGACTGGTTAATTGATAAAAAAGAATCACTAAAGACTGGTTTTTGGATCTTTGTTACATCAGAACCAATGGTTAATTGCTGATAAGTACTTATCTCCCTTAAACAGAAAATGGAAACAGTATTCAGAACTAAAGCCTTGTTTTCTTTATAGCCATATACCAATATCATTAACAACAAAAATGAAAAAAAAAAAAAAAACCCAGGGTGAAAATCCAAATCACAAATATTTTAATAAATTTACAAATGGAATTTAAATCCAAAATTTAAAATGTAAAATGACAATCTTATACCACAGCCCCTCATAATAACCCTGTTCACTTCACCAAGTCAAAAATATATCTTATTTGAAACTAAGTCAAGAAACCCAGGGTGCCTCCCTTATTCCCAAACCACAGTGCCATTAGCTGTGTTGACTATATATCTGTAGACATATTTGCCTTATTGATTGCAGCCCTGGACTTCTCCACTGCCAACATAACCCTGATCTATGCAGCATGTAATGTATTGATCCCCTCGACGACCTCAACGCCAATCCCTCCGAGTTGCTACCCTTCTCGGACAGTTTCTATAATACTAATTGTATTCTAGCACGATCCTAATGAATATCGTGCCAGGACTTGGTGGAGAAAATGCTGTTTTTATACAGAATTAGACAGAGTTATCAGGTTTTCTGTGAAATGGGGAGTGTGACTGAAATGGAGCAGTGTTTGCAGGGTTTTAGCTTTTGAGAGAATCTCAGTGATTGAAGTGCATTATGTTGTACATTGATTTCAGTCTCTTTGTGTGAAAAGAAGCCTGGTTCCTGTTTTTTATCCTTCAATTTTTTTTTCATCTAGCAGCATTTCTACTAGATAATAGCATTTAGAACAGTATTCAGTTACAATGTTTTTCCCATTTAATTTCTCCATTCCTTTTTTCATCATAAATCATTCCCACTGCCTCACCTTTTTAATATCCCAGTGAGAGACACATTATTGCAAGTGAATACATACACAAGCACACACACACAAAATGCCCAAACTTTTCTAGCAATTAAGCCGGTAAGCTGAAGAGCACTCGGCAAATCACAACTTGACTACCACTACATATCTACTCTTTCCTCCCTCTCCTTCTCTCTCTCTATGTCTCTTTCACACACACACACACACACACACACACACACACACACACACACACAAATGCAAAGACACAAGCAGGCCAGAGACAAATACAGTCAAGCAGGCCAGAGACATGCACATGACTACAGGCAACCATACCCCTCCACCCACACCCCCCCCCCCCTCCCACCCCCCCTCTACTCACTTCCTTGTCCCCGCACTCCTGCCAGGCAGCAGCAGGCAGCCACCACAACTGCGAGTCCCACCATCATCTTGTCTCTGCCTCCCTTCTTCTCCCTCTGGTTACTTCAGCCTTCCACTGTCACTGGGCTGACACTGCTGAAATAAACAAATGTAACCATGGTAAATCAGACATCACTATGGCAACCATCCTGCTGAAATAGACAAATGTAACTATAGTAAATCAGACATCACTATGGCAACCATCCTGCTGAAATAGACAAATGTAACCATGGTAAAACAGACTGAGATAATAGTTTGTTTTTTTTTTTTTTCCATTACAGAACTCAGACCTCTGCTTCTTTGGATGCTGAAAAAATACTAAAATTTAATTATAAAAACTTTGGTATTTTCCAAACAGGAAGATACTACAACTTCCTAATTAAGGAGCTGTAAAAACAAAATCAATTATACTACGGTTGAATTACCAAGCGTAGGCATGCCAAAATTTTGTTACCATTTGCTCAACTGCTAGTCTAATAGGAAATATATAATTTAATCTACAAAAAATTGTTCCTTAACAATCAAACAGCACAGAAAAGCAACTATTATTCTTAATCAATATTAAAGAAAAAGGTGGCCAACATGCACATCACAACGAGGGAAAGTCATTAGACCCATTATTAAAACACCATCCAAAATTCCATATTGAGGAAATGTACCATGTGCCATCAAAACAAAATCAAAATTGTGCTTTATGCATAATACATACAGTCATAATACATACATACAATAATTCAGCTCCACCTCAAACTGATATTGCAAGTCTGGCAATCAAAGCGCCCTCATAGGAATGATCACCCTTGTTATCCATGGCTCGACTCATTCAGCAAGTTAGGTGATAAAATAGCCCTGGGATATGGATATTGGTCGAGTAACCACAAGCAGACCTTATGTAACACGTCCTCCTACATCAGTGAATCAGTATTAACACCCTTCTAAGCCATGTATAATAAAACAAGCCATACTTGGCTGCAACAAGTAGCCATCGATCAAGGTCGCTTTTTCAACAACAAGCTAAGGTGCAAGTGCCCAGCAAAACTAGCATGTGAATTGATCTGGCTCCATCTATTTCCACAAAAACACACTTTAAATCACCAGATAATAGCTATCTCGGGAAATTAGACACTGGAGTTGTCAAACTTTGATATTGATTAATTAAAAGCGTCCCATTTCCTGGGAAAATAAATGAGACATCTCTCTCAGTTCTGTCCTCTCCTCACGCCCATTTTGTGACAGAAAGGGGGAGGGCGGGGCATGTCAAAAATTCAGATGAATACCAGACCAAAAAAATCAGCAACCTCTAAGAATCTAAATGATTGAGAGAATAAAAAAAATTCTGGTTGTGCAGAAACATTATATAGATTTTATTTCCATATCAACTGCAGAAAGAGTTTTCCAACTGTGACAACATGAAAATGAACTAGCTACTAGACCATCCCTTCAGTTCAATGAACAGGTCACAAATGGTAGCTACCTGACATGGAGGACCCTGAAGTGTCAGATAAGCATGCAACTAGATTCCTCAGTGTACATAAAACTTTGAATCCATTGATCAAAAAAAATCCATTCATTAAACAAGAATTTTTCATTGCCACCTACATTAAGAGTGCAAATAACTTTAAAATGTGCACCTTACATCTCAAATCCACCTTTTTTTAATAATGTGCATCTTAAAAAAATCATGCAATATAAATAAAAAATGTTTAAATGATCCACTCATTAAAAACTATGGTTTCTTATTTGTGAAGTTTCTGACATCCCAACCAAGTTAACAAAAATATTTATAACAAGTCTTTTTGCTTAATGTCCCTTTAACTACTCTTTGTTTGGACCAGAATGAATCTGAGAAAGAACATGTCCAGCCATAAATAAAAACCATCCACAACTTTTCAGCCACCCAAGAAGTGATGAGGGTCAACCGTGGTCATCTACTTGACCCTCCTGACCATCATGGCAGGTTCAAAGTGGTTTCCAGAGGGAAATACTTGCAGAATACTGGACATGTGTAAAACTTAAGTATCTTAAACAGCAGTAAAATGCGAGTGGTGGGCAAGGAAGTGAATAAAAACCTTGGGAAAGTTTTTTGTTTGGTGTTTGTTCTATTAATTAAACTAGCATAAAGGAAAAAAAATACCCGCTGCCAGTAAACCTGCATTGGGATGCATGCAACTGAGCAACATATCCTTTCAATAATAATAATATTATTTAATAAAAACAAGTCAAATTTCAGTTTCTTTTTTTCCAAGACGTCATATTTTTCCAGACATGTTAACCAGTTGGACCACTTCAACCTCCTGATCCCAAACTTCATTCCAAACGCCCCATCCGTGCAAACACTGCTACAAAAACAACATCAATAATGTTACAAAAACAACCAATATTTTTCTTCAGCCCCGCCTCAAAGAGCCCAAAAGCCGCCATTAAACATGTGCCCCCTTATACTTTCGACACAGTTACTCCTTTCTTCGGCACACCTGAGTACACTGGGCACCAGCTTCAACGAGATCAAAGGACCAATATGGCTACTCCCGCTCATTGATAATCGATTGTACAAATCTACTACCACCAATTGGTCGATATAACTTAAAGTAGCCCTCGTTACTGCTGCCATTCTTTTCCCTGTATCTTTTATTTAGTTAATCTAATATGCAATAATGTTTTCTGTTACTTTATGGACTCCTTTTTAAGTGCTTGGGGTTAATCAGAAAATACACTGTGATGTTTTTGTATTTAAACTTCAGCTTTCTGCCTGAAGCAACTGCACTTACAACAAAGAGTTTTTACTCAACAATAAAAGCTTTTCTATCTCAAACAGGGTCCAAATATTTAAACTACCAAATCTTACAAGTGTTCGATAAAAATGTGGGCTTTAAGTTTCATCTTCACTGCAAGAACTGGGATATTTTAATTAGAAAGCAGAGTTTACATAATGATAACCCAACAGCTAATAACCAATGTTATCACAGATCTTGAACAAATCTTGTGAAACTATGTTTTTCTTTGGTTGACTGAAATGTAAATATTGCTATAACTTGAAACTTAAGATAACTGTAAGAAAACTCCCGCCCTAAAGTAAATGATGAATAATGCAAAATTCACCAGATACATCACCACATAAAAATCATTACACACCTTTTTGAAAGAACTTACACAAAAAATACATTCCATTTCATGACTGGCTCTATTACTACTGGAGTACATAATAGAGGGCTGTCAGGCGAGGAAAAAGGTAAAGTTGAGTGGAAACAGAACTGGCATCTTCATTTCTGTCAAGTAGCTAATTCTTCATCTGGCGCCATTTTGTTGACAGCTATCACATGAGCACTTGTAGACACTCTCTTGTTGTATCACTCTCAAAGTATGAAAATACTTCTCTCTAAATCACTCAGAATAAAGAACAGCCTGATTCATTCCTACTGCATTTTTTACTGACAGTTTCCAAGAGGCCAAATAAAACCTTTTTTTTTTTCTTTTACAGCATTCTCTCAATGAAAAGACAGCATCATCACTGAGTGGAGAATGCCAGATTAACACTATGTAAAAACAGGGTTGAATGCAAGACCCATGGTCAGCAGTAACCAGGACTCAACAGATGGGCATTACTCGCACAGTACAACAGTGATATATGATGTCAGGCAACAATTTTAGTTGTTCTTGCCCCTAAATGCTAGTTGGGGGTCGCACTAACACTCGTTATGTTCGCCAGATGCAAAAAAAAAGTCTTGTCAAGATAGGTAATCAAATTTGCAGTTCCCATTTGTTATGACTGATGAAGTGAAAAACAAATGCATCCAGCTATAATAAGAACATCCCACGTCCTAATTCAAAGAAACTTCAATTCACCATATCAGGAAGTTGGCATGTGCCGTTTGCAACCAACAAAGCAGACCAATAATGTTTCCAGTGTAACCGAGCCTTGGCATCATCCCTATCCTCGTCTATTCTTTAACTGAGGCTGTTGGAAGGCTATCAACTCTTCACACTAAGTGGTCAATATATCATTTAACTATGTAGCTGTCCTTCCATAGATTCCATTACACTTAAACAAAAGCTGCAGTCCCTCACTTTTATCTGTTCTACAGAGTGATATACAAAGTGATCAGCACACTGCCTGTACAGACACTTGAGATCCAGAGTCATATTCAAAGTGGTACACTAAAGACCATCAATTCTCTTAAACTTTAAAATAAGAAAGCAGGCACTTGACTGCACTTCCCTGTCACCCATGTAGGGCACTGTAATCACCCTCTTAAGGGTTTGGGAATAAACCAAGATATAAAATATTAACCGTCCCCAGCCCCTCAAACCCACCCCCTTGTTACCCAGAGATTCAATTTCCCCAAGACCCATGAATCAATCACTTTATTTTGAAAGACTGTCTTAATATTTTCAATTCAGAGGATTCCTAAGGACTGATCTAGCCATTGTGCTTGTGCCACATAAAGGTGATTAATGAAAATAGGAATGACGGCAATGTGATATCTATTAGTCAACCAATCTTTAAGACCTTAAGAAATTGACAAAATAGTGGTTAATTATGACTTGGACAGTGGAGGATGGATTATCAGTTTTTTAAAACTATCTTCTATCTCTAAATTTCAACAGATGATAAACTGGGTGGAAAAAAGATCTTTAATTCCTGGACAAATCAGCCAATTTTCCCTCTTGTAACAGAACTTGAAAAGGTGACTGATCCATCACCACCTTCACAAAACTACAGGCAATTTATATTCTGATACCAAAACTTGTTCAAGTGATTTATTAATGTAGAAAACATTTTCTATGCACCATTACCTACAAGTCATTCCACGTCATAATTAGACAGTATAGTCAATATTTTCATATTGTCTATAATCCGACTTTCTAAATAGGATTTTTCTGAGGAAATGTTTCATAATGCCATTCACTTGGACTTAATTAAACAGACAAAAGAACTGAAACAAAGCAATTAATCCTAATTGTATGGCACCATAATTCAGTTAATCACCAGTATTAATGATGTCAGAGCAAATGGAAAGGCCATAATTAAGACAAAAAATGGCAATATTTTCCTTAATTTCTCATATGTATGGACAATGGAACAGAAGGCATAATAAAGGATGGGGATGATAATGTTAAGCAGCAGAGATTTATAATCCAGCCAACTATAAATTAATTTAGAACATTTATTCAAAATTGAAAAATATCCTTATCGAACAGAGTGTACACAAAAGCAGTCATTAGCAATTACACATGTATATAATTTTTTTTTTCTACCACCAATACCAAAGATTAATTTTTTGACTATTTTAGCAGACAGCTGGCTGTTCATTTACATCCCTGGCATCAAATGACTGTAAATAAATAGATTGTCTGATGATTAAGACCTCATTAACTACCAGCACACAGGAGGAGTCCAATCAAGAGAGGTGATGCCACAGTGACCTTCATCTCTGCCAGGTTAACAGACATGAAAAACCATCTCAAACTTATACTGGATATTCAGGGTGTGGAACTTGTCCTTATTTTAATTATTTTTTTATTATTTTTTTTTTTTGGGGGGGGGGGTTGAGGGGGGATTTAAATACTTCATTTCTTTTATCATATTTATTAAATATGTATCTATTTTTTATCTTAACTCACCAAGATGGGCATTTAAAGGTGGGTCTAAATTTAAACTTAATGATAAAAGGCCAATGGTGACATGCCAAATCACTCCAGGGGCCAAGAACAGTGATGCTGACCCAGTGGCTTTCTCTGTACCCTGCTGCTTTTAGAAGAGCCCAAGCCTTCCTTTCACCAATGAAAAAAGTCTTGCTTTTCAAAATATAATACAAAATCCATATTTTGTAAAAAAAAAAAATCTGCCTTTGAGTTAAAGGATTAAATATACCAAAAGGAAGGAAATTCACAGCTTTTTAAAAGACGTTTCTCCAAAGTAAACCATGGAACTGCTACAATGAAGGGAAATCCTGTTTTTCAAAATATAATACAAAATCCATATTTTGTGAAAAAATCTGCCTTTGTGTTTAAAAAGGATTAAATAAACCAAAAGGAGGGAAATTCACAGCTTTATAAAAGACGCTTCACCAAAGTAAACCATGGAAATGTCACAATGAAGGGAAATCCTGAAACTGTATCTCCAGCACTTTGAACTGCACTCAAATTCCTTATAAATTTTCACAGGACAAAGCTTTCCAATAAATTCAACACCAAATCCACTATTCTTATACTTCTCAGGAGAAGAATTGCAATCAATTATTGTGCTCCATCACGGCCAACTCGGTAACAGCATTGATTTCTGCCAGAGTTTGTAAGTGTTTTCTGAAAGCTTTCAGTCTAGATACCGTCCTGTTGTAAATGGCCGCCGCGTTATCAATAATATCGTAGGCAAGAGGAAGCAAGAACAAAAGGATAAATCATTACATTAATTTATCTGGACAATGGCAACAGCAGGGATTGTGTCAATTGTTTGGTAACAACTATTCTGTTAGGAACAATCATAATAGAATATTTGTATGGCTTAGAAGATTACCGACATTCCAAACTGTTCACTTCAAAGCTGTATTGGTTTGATTGCTTGCATATTTTTCCAAAACTTATGTTCTCCTAGCTTTAAAAAATCAGGAGAAATTAACTATTCAACCAATATTTTGACATTTATAAAATATCTCATGCACAAAAATTTTTACGAAGGTATGTTTTACAACAATTTATTCCACTTTAACACCCGTGTAAATTAGACCTACCACTGTTTAAGAACATCACGCTCGATTACTCTCAACTTATCTGGTCAATTCAACTCAGATGACCATGTCGTGGTTTTAAGCTGGACATGCTCCATTTGCAGTGGTATTGTGATACTGGCTAAAGCTTGATACATTTTACTTGGGATAGGTCTTATTTGACAAGTTAAGGTCAGACTTTGGCAAATTCTCCCCCTTGACTCTATTTGACCTATGTCAGTCAAAACATTGAGATCTGATACCAGCCAGCAGGCAGGAGTTTTTCAAGAGCCTATTAAGAGCAATTTGCACCAGATCTCATTACAATGGATTCCTAAATGGCATCCTCCCGAAACTGTTTGTAAATTATACTTTCACCAGTTCACCAATGTGATTAACTGTGGGCTCTATTTTTTAGAGATTTTGTGTAAAAAAATTTGCACAACATTATATTCGTTGTCCGAGCGTTTTGGCAGCATATGGTTGTGCGGGCAGACTGGCACGTTATATGGCTTGTGTGCCCTGGACATGCATGGTTGAAACAGAAGAGGCCGTTGAATGGCAACCATTACCTCGTTAATGAAACACGCAAATTCGACGTTTTTGACATGAAAATCGTTTTTGAGACGAGGTAGGTTTTACAGGGGGCTAAATGTATGCATCATATGACAGACGGTTGCTTTGTTTAGGCCATTGGGACTTTAAATTTGTTAAGAATTATGAATTATTCACAAATACACCTTATATACCTCTCAGGCCCAGAGTGAAATCAAAATTTCAATATTTTTAAAAATATGTAATTTTAAGTGTGTAATTTCATAACCTCACCTCCCCCCCCCCCCCCACACACACACACATACACACAATCTAAGGCTCTATTCCCATAGATTTTAGATCGATCTATCCCCGCGGGGAGTCTCACTAGATTACTTTCAGATAATCCGACTTAAATGTCCATCCCGCCTACTACAAGCTGTAAGGGGGCAATTAACTTTCGTGTCCGCCCGGCTGACAGCTATTTAGCCTGAACCCCCAGGGAGTTAGGTCGATCTAAAGTAGGTCGATCTTATCTATGGAAATGGCGTGTAAGGATAAAGAGCTTTTTCATGCTTATAACTGCCTTACTCTTCAAAGCCTACCAGCAAAAGCAAACCACAGAACTACAAAGCGTGCTTTGAATTACCACCAAAACCACCTGCATCAAAGTGAAACTCACCCATACCTTTCCTCCACTCAGTTTACTACAATTCAGAGTTTCTTTGAGGTGCTTTGCCAGACTATTAATTAGGTTCAGGTAAAAGACTGGCTCTTCATAGCATCTCTGAAACAGTGCACTGAATCTTTAGTGGTACTTGTGGGTAACATATCCAATCTCCGAAAGTTTGAAATATTTTCAGTTCAAAGACCGAAGCAATGTTAGCATTTCAAACTCTATTCTTTTCGTTATGTAGCCCTTATACTCTTTACCTTAAAATGTGCCAAGTTTCCAGTTAAGATGGACAGATCACGCTTAAAACAGACCAAATCACCAGCTGCCTGGTTAAGTTAAATTCACCAGAAGCCAATTAAAAGACAAGGCATTTGACTTTCCTTGATTTTAATCGATGAGGCAGGACAAGGGTTTACTGTCGCTGCTCAAGATCATTACTGCAAAGTTCGCCAATAGGGCTTCACAAAGATGGATCAAACTATGCCGAATGGAAACACAGCAAAAGGGTCTCTGCCCACGGCTAGCAGGAATGTCTACTTCAGTTATTGCTACTTCACATTAAAACACTATTGTTATTCCTGGCTGTGCTCTCTCTAGAGGGAAAGAGAGAGAGAGAGAGGCCTTCAGATAAACAGTGAAATATTGCAGGCATAATAACCTCATGTGCTGTACCCTTATCTAGGTAACCTTCAATGTTGAACAGAGGAAATCAGAAAGATAAATAGAACCCGGACTGCTTTCTGACTTTTCCAAGGAATAAGAGATATAAATAATGTGCAAGTCTCAGCCTACACCGCTTCATTTTAACCAATAATTGCTTTCTGTCTCAAACAATAATTGCTACAGTCAAAGTGACTATGGCTTCAACGAAATTTTACCAATTAGATATTGATCATGTTTAAGATGAAAATTGAGCTATTTAGCTGAAATTTTCTCCAGGTCTGGAGGCATCTTAATTGTAGCATTACTATATATGGGGGTTACAAAAAATCAACTACCAGTACGCAAGATATGGCTTTTCTCCTGATATTTCTGAACATTTTCAATACTCATCAGTGTTTCTCTCTTTTTTGCTAAAAAGAATATTTTCTCTATTTACTAGGATTTCTTCATTCCATTCTTTAATTGACAGACAAACGATGATCAAAGTTTCCAGAGTCCTGCTGTGTTGTAGATTGCCTCTGCACAGATCACATCTCACTGACAGATGGGGGAAGTATGGAGCTCATCTCTGGGAGTAGGAATACAATACTGGAGGCTGGCAAAATACTACAACAGCAGATGAAGTCATAAGTTCATACTTTGAAGTTTCTAATGGCCTTACATCAAGTCTCCTGCACGAAACAAATAAATGCCCAAAATCTCATGATCAGTGACAGAATATTTTATAAAATTGAGATGAAGTCCCATGAGGTAATAAAAAAAACCTTGTGTGATTAAAAAAAATACGACAACAGATGATACATACTGGCATGTTTTAATAACCTCAACTTAAAAAAATATTCTCCCAAAGAATAAAGGTCACATCATGACATGATTTGGCTGCAAGAAGCATTAACTTGGTAACTCATCATAATGCAAGACCAGATAATACTTTTTACGTAATTATTTTAAAAAACTACTACTAGAACATGAATAAATGGGACTGAAGAATCAAGTTTTCAGCAATCCAGTGAACTTTTGGAAAAAATTGTTTGCTTTATAAAGTTAAGATTTAACTTAATACAGATTAAACCATTAAAGTTAACACCTTTTGCTCTTTCCACCCCACCCTTCTAATAAAAAATCTATAAAACAAAAACACGAAAGAAAACATCCCGCTCTCACTCACAATGCTAATATGCTTCCACCACTACAACCATATCATGGTCTTAAAACAACAGATTCCCCTGGTGTTACATGTCACAGAAATAACATTAGTTCACTTGAGAGGAGACCAGATATCAGGAAGATTTACTCTGAAAACAAAAATACTGAATTGGCTGCAGAAAGAAGCATCCTGCCAAGTCTAAAACGGGGAGCAAACAAAGAGATGCTGACATCATTACAGCGACGATCATTTTGTGCTGCAGCCATCATAAACTTTTCATCAAACGAACCATCTGTCCGATTTCTTTTGCCACAGGATAAACTTTTGAAAATGGAACTGAATTGAAACCTCTGGTCCTATTGAAAAGACGCATCTTTCTGCAACAGATCACACCGAGTGAACCATCTGCGGGATTTCTCGGTAAAAGTCTCGAATCACTTGCCTCATTACATAAGTTAACAATTCATTGTCTCTTTTCATTCCCATCAAAATGCATCATTACATACCTATTACATGAACACAAACAACTTGATCAACTTTGTGCTGCGTTCACAGAATCACATTAGGGTCATTGTCCATGTGAATTCTCATGTGAGGAGTTCTGCATTTTTCAGGAAAAACAGAATCATTATTACAGATAACAATCCACTCTGTGCACAGGACTAGATTAATCACTATCTGTTCAAGAAACTGCGAATTATTACATCAGTAACCGAGCTGTCCATCTTCTGTTGTGTTCACATGCCCTTATTAAGCATATTGTCTTTTCCTGGGACCCTTTGTGTTGGGTACACATAACCCAGGCTAACCCAGTCTAACTGACCCATTGTCTACATTAAATTAATAAACATTTATTGATTCCTCCTCCTATTACCCATACTTAAAATACACTGGCGTTTCTGCCTCACTTGTTCTCTTGTGTTATGTATTGACTTGGGTGTCATCAATATGCGGAACCTGAGCTTTCAAGTACACTTGACAGATTTCTGGGTTTGAAGTTTTCTTTTTCTTTATCCTTATATCTTGTATGAAATTCAAGGCTACTAATTCATCTAACTATGGTCTAAAATTTAATTACATTCAATTTGTAAATTGTACTTTCTCCAATTATTCTTGCAGATTTGATTTAAATCATTCCTACTTTCTAAATGTCTACTTTACCATAATTGGTGAAATTAACCATTACCAAAATGCCACAAAAATTAGAAACTACTGAGAAAATCAATTTTAGCCATATAACAGTCTAACACCCAAATATATGCCATAAAAAATTCTTATTCAAAACTTTGTTTGCTGGTAGGGTTGGCTGTTGCAGTCAAATCAGGGCCTTTCTAGTTTTGAAGTTTGTGTCGGTCCGAGTCACATTTCTCTCCTCTGTCTTTATACTAAAACTGATACGAAGCAGGTAAAAAAAGCAAACAAATGTCCCCCAAAAGATGGGTAAACTCAAACCTGTGGCATCTTTACAAAGTCCTGTTAGAGAAACAGAAGATATTTACCGTGCTTAATCTAGTGTGTATGGCAAATCGATATCATAAAAAATTTGAAGCATGTTGACAATAACCTGAAAATCAAATGCAATATTGATAACTTCTGATGGTTCAAGTGCAGTGACATTTATTTACCCAACCTGGAAACTTTTTAAAAGTAGTTTGAGCAGCACAATGAAACTCGATCCAATGCTACTTGAAACTTTCCGATATATTTACCGCCTTCCAGTAGCTACAAACAAGACTTCATGCATTTTTTGTGAAAAGTAAATTTGAAGATCTGTTCTACAAATACAGCATACCGGAATACCCTGGCAAGATGTGATTCTATAGCAACTCCCTAAAATCTTTAGCAAACTGTCAATGCAAGAGAAATGTGCACACTTAAAGAGGATGCCAAGTCACTTGTATCATAAGCCATTGCATCAAGAACACTTCAGGAAGAGCAGGTGTATCGGCACTAGTACCTCACTCATGATCTTGGAAAAAGATGGAACCACTTACGAAAGATATAATTGATCTACTAAACTACGTTTCAGGAACTCTGACCAAGAACATCACTTATGATAATCTTGTTCTTATCAGATTAAATGATACTTCCACTTGCACGTGACGACTTGAATAATGTTTGTAGTTATACTAGGGTGTTTTAGATGCTTTAATTTTTAACTCGTTTCAAAATCAAGAATGCATTCTTCCTCTTTAAGTATAGAAAGTTTTGGCAAATATCAAGTATTGTAACACCTAACATGTATCTGCAATTATGCAACTATACAAGGGTGAAACCAACAGAAATGTGATTACCACAAAATCCTAGAAATGCAGCATAATCACTTTGCACACAAATACATTTTGAAGCCCTATCAATAACTTCAGCACATAGCAGTCTCTGTACGATGCCATATAAGTAGGCATCTTATCAGACTGTCTCTCTTCTCATCAATGTACACATCCATCTCAAGCATGGGTGTTGAAGCAAACAGAATTGCTTAATCAGCCATGTCTTAGATGTACTAAGTAACTTGATTCTTCACTTTCTCTTCACTATTGCACAATATATTATGCATGTTTTGGTAAATTAATAATATTAGAGCATATTCAAGTGACATAACTTTCTAGAGACAGATGAAGTGATTGCCGGCCTGCAGATTATTATTTATTTTTTTAGACTAAGTTTTCATTTCAAAGATGTGACAGTTCTTTGCAAAAGAAATTCTTATCCATGTTTGAAAAAATTCCATTTTTTCTTCAAGTTAAATTACACAGGATATTAATACTATCCTTCACTCAGCTAAAGCCAAGGGGAAAATAGTTCTCAAAACATATATTTATATTTTTCACAGTAATAATCATAATACATAGATAACTGGTTAGTGCACGAAAATATTGCCAGCAATTCTTTGTGTCAAAATTCCACAAGAGTGTTTAATTTATAGTTGCTAATATGAATGTCCATAACTAAACGGTCCCCATTTTCCTCAGAATTATATCACAATACAAACTGACCGCTACTAACCAAAACATATTTCTATCTTCTGGAAAACTGCTTCATAAAAAAACTCGCTCTTTTATAAAGGTACATGTAAAAAGACACAAAAGGAAAAGAGTTTTAACATTCATTCGCAGCTAAAAAAAAATACTTGCACTGATCACAGCGGGAAAACACCAGACATCATCAGGTCTTGGGGACTACTAAAATATTTTGACCATGACATACATGTATACCAGTAAGAAGAATTCCCCCATATATCGATCCACTAACCTCATGTGTGACTGTAATACTCCGGCCCTTGGATGCATCCCAGTTATCAGTGTATTGCTCATTGATCTCTCTCTCTTAAGTGTAGATATCACACACACTATATTAAACTGTGGAGCTTTCCAACCAGACACATTATTTAGAAATGGATGTCCACGCTCGTATAAGGGCATTACCAGTTTCAACAGTTAGGTTGATTCAAATATACAAAATAACCAACCATCTTACATATACTAACTAATAATACTGCTAAAACGAGATATTGGATGGAAAAAAATTGGGCTGCATTTCATGAAGTATAATTAATTCTCAGACATTACCCAAAGTCTACAAGACAATATGAATACCATCCAACAATCGTGTTACTTACAGCATTGGCCTTTTAATGTCTCGCTGCTTTTATCTATTACTACTTCAATAGGCAATTATGCCCGTTGTTTTCTTCCCAATGCATTGGCCAGACACAATGTACATTAAAAACCAACCTGCTGCCTCTTCCTGTCTGCGTTTTTAGATGTTAATTTGTCATTCAAGTATAATATTTCTCGGATCCAAAGAGAAGAAGCCCTCTCTTGGGACAGACATCTTAATTCTGCATTTGATGAGTTCCAAGTATAATTGTATACATTTCATATTGATACAGCTGCTAGCTAAAAGATAGACTATATTGAAGGTAGACTATATTGCATGATTTCAAATTTAAACTCATTGCTGAGAATCAAATGGAGTTTTGCAAATAACCTAAAAGCCCTCAAAAAAAAAAAAAACTGACAACTATGCAAAATTGTACAATGCACTCAGATTTGATGGCAATTCAAATAAGATGTTTTACAAAGTTTCTATAGCGTGTCTGACAATGTGCAACTCATTGCTACAAACATATTCTGTTACACTGTAAAACAAATGTGATTTTCTAACTACGGCTTCACACATGGGGCAACTGTTTCTAGTTTTTCCTGTTTGAGCAATTTGTTATCTTTCCCAGTTGAGGTATGCAAGTGCAGGCGCTTTCAAATCCATTCCAAACATTTTGGTTGTATTGAACCCAAGGAGCTTATAACAACTGTTTCCCTTATCCCTAAGTCTAGTCCAATAGAACAAAATAAAACATGGAAACTACAGTATCTATGGATTTTATTTCTGAAAACTATTTTTGCACTGGATTTACCAAACGATGACACATGTACATATTTTCAAAGATTCAACATGTTTAACCAAGCAATATTTTACACATAAGAATCTTGTGTACTGTTAGCGTATAATTAGCACATACAGAGCAATATAGCGTGAACAGAAACATCCAAAACACTACAATTGTTAAATCTCACCTTGTTAGATTCAAAATCTGCCTGGCCTTCCGAAAAACAGGAAACGACCACTTGCTAGCAGGGCCGAGTAAGTGAAGGAGCGAAATTCGTGCACTCCTAGCTCAAATGCCACGAGATTCTGATTTAAGACTTGTCATGAAACCACTCACTTGTAGCCTAACACTGGACTGTGAAAATTTACATTTCCCACAGGCTGGACTTGAAATTCAATTTAATATTATGACGGGGTCAACAAGAGGGCGGCCATCTTAGGTCGTCCCAACCGTTGAGTGTAAGCGATGACAACAAGGGGGACATTGGTCTAGTTTATACCCGTGTGCGACCTTTTCTTTGGACTCAAACCAGAAAACAATAAATATAATTTAGCACCGAATGTTTGGCGGTATCCAATAATGTCTTACCTTTTATTATAGGCAGTACACCGTCCTCTTCCTAAAATGTCTCACCTGGGTAAGGAACATGCAGAACCGAAAACACGTTAAATCTGCGCATGTCACCTCAAATGAATTCGGTCATGTGACCCGCACTGGCCAATCACATTGTGTCGCACCTGCGCGGGAGATGAGTCACCTGTATGCATACCTGAAATTCTTCATTCTTTACTCACATATAAATAGTCATAATATAGTTTTAAAAATAAATGTCTACGACACTGTTTTGAATTTTTTAATCACATTTTGATAAAAAAAGAAAAATCGTTATAGATTTAGATTCGAAAGGGGAGAAGAGAAGAAATAATAAGAAATTTTAAAATCATTAGAAAAACTTTTTTTGTATAGTGTATGTTGTGTGTGCATTTGATTTAAATATTTCAATGGATCTTTAGTAAATGAATATAAAGTTGTTGGGTCTCTTCTAAAATTAACGCAATTTAGTGTTGTATAAAAGTGAAAGCTTGCATCAAAATTTAAATCATCGACTTGAAAAAAGTGCATGCACGGAAGGCATATGCAATTATCAAGCTAAGTGTATTAACAAATGCAATTCTTAAAAGTCTTCAATATTATAGTAACTGGTCCTCAGTAATCATCAAAATAACTGAGATATATCTGCTTTACTAATCAAATAGACCTAAAAGTGACCCAAGGTAGGCTTTTATATAGGATTTTTCTTCTATTATACAATCCTACCCAGTTTTATCTCATTGCAATTATAATTATTTCTACATGTATAATTGACAAACGTTTGCTCAGCGGGATCATGTCCAATCATCTTAACATGTAGCCAGGAAATCTGTATCGAGCTCGGTACGATAATTTTACTTGCGTTTTGAAGATAATGACATGGATTTTGGAATTTTCCTGGAGCACGGTATACACGTTATCTATCATAATGCCAATGTTTTGTATTGATTTCGAGACTTGTGCTAATCATTTCTAATTCACAGACAATTTCATATCCGAGGGAAGGGTGTACAATCGCTTTAAAAAAGGATGTTAAAAAGAATGTTAAAAGGCAATAGTTAGGGCAATAGTTTTGTCGAAATAAGTGGAGATTTTAACGTATCTAGTATAGGTATTTTGTATCTGCTGGGCACATTTTGTTTGCGCACCCTGAGTTTCATAACTGCAAACTAAGTTACCCGGGTGCAGTGACTGGAAACAGCTGATAATAGAGATTATAGTGTTCGATAAACTGAGACTATCCGGGTGTTTGTAGGGTTTCGTCTTTTGCGCCCAACCCTTGACAGCGCTTGTTATGTGAATTGTAAAAGTAGAGCAAAACATTATATTTTTTTAATTTTTACTGGAAAAAAGGTCCGTGGAAATAGATTTTTTTATGAGAGAATATATAAACCAGATCAGAAATCATGTGAGGTACGCCTCCAGAAGTCATGATTTTTAAGACAATTTTCAGGCTGAGTTCGTAACCATTTCAAGTCTTCGCTGAGCTACATTTTGCTTTTTTATGATAGCATTGAAATTCAAACAAAAAACCGACCTTCGAATGTTTGTTGCACATTCACCTACATTGTCTCTATCATTAGGTTAACTTTTCTTCATATGCATAGTCTTGATTTTAGAAATGTTTTAGTACAGCTATTCATTTTCATTATTGTACAACAATGTAAAATGTTAAAACTAGCGATAATATTATCGCTATTTAGCGATATAAAAAACAACAACAACTGCATAAACGCATATCAGTACAAAACGATATTGATTAATTTTTTCCACATCAAAGTGTATGGGATGAATATGTAATTAATAAAAAAAACAACGACACATACACACACACACACCACTGAATTTGGAAGCTTGCTGATAGCCCTTCAGTGGAACACAAGAAAGGAAATTCCATGGAAATTCTAAAAGAGTTGTCAACTTTTCATTTAATTTCCTGGATGCTGCCATGTATCGGTAATTGCATAAGTGGCAAGCGATCGATATTCTAATTGATGAAATTGTTTTCATTTGAGTTTGGGCACAGCGTTTTCAGGGACGGCATTTTTTATCGAGGCATCGACTGCATTTGAAAATGAACACACTGTCTGCTGCTGGAAGTCAGAAGAGGGGGTGGGGAGGGGGGGACTTCTATCTCCCTGCTGCGAATATTCTCTTTGTAATCTATTAATTTTTTTTCACAGGTATTTTTAAGATGGTTAAGTCTTAAGCTATCTACGGTAGATTTCTGGGTCTGATTTTGTAACGAGTTGATGGTAGATTCCAATATGGAAATTAAATTTACCGATCGAGAAATTAAAAGAGGCTTATTGCATGGGTCTTTTCGTGCATCAGGGGTTGCATTTATTGATGATGCCTCAATATCTATAACTAATAAAAGGACTCAAAAACTCGAATTAATGACTATCTCGCATAAATTCAGTGGAAATGATTTTCGTACAGTAGCCTTGGACAAACGAAACCATATGTCGTAGCTGAAACTTTATGAATATCGCCTAATTGGAATCTTCGCGTAGCTCAAACAAAATATTTGCACCAATAAGTGTCCGAGATATGCGTAGTCCACTATGTGTACATTGGGTGCGTTTCGCTTACAATACGTCAATTGCGATAGCTGTACACAAGTTAAGGATGTGACAGTTGTGACGAGTTGTCAAATGCAGCATTCCGATTGTCTCACATCTACCAAAGTTTTGAACCTAAAATCCTTATGACTATTTCATGAGATAATGCCATATTAATACAATAAAATGGCATTCCTGATTCATCAGGGGATTAGCGGTATTGCTTTTAAGTGGGTTGGCCATATTTAGTCAGTGGATC
Source organism: Lingula anatina (assembly GCF_051362555.1). Lineage (NCBI taxonomy): Eukaryota > Metazoa > Brachiopoda > Lingulata > Lingulida > Lingulidae > Lingula > Lingula anatina. The sequence goes on along the minus strand of NC_141772.1, from coordinate 20,047,103 downwards.
TTCTTGTTCTAAGTCTCAACTTTCATGTCCAAGTACACGAAAAACTGATCCATGTTACTTTACCCCCACACTTGACAGTGAACCCAGTCAACCTCCTGGGTCTCTGTTTTTAAATAACATATGATGAATATAATAAAATAAAATTATATATTTTCATCATTATTTTGAAAAAATACTATCGACTCATCATTTGCAATGAACATTTATTTGCTTATTTTTGATACAGTAATGAGATGTAGCTACTTGCAATGGCTAAGACAAGAAAAAATATCATTAAATGTACAGAAATATAACAAATGACAAAGATTCACTGCCATGAACAATGTTTTACCTTATTTGATGACAAAAAAAGCACCCCTAAATGTATTATCAACTGGTTCGTGTTTGAAAATCTATCAGGAGACTACCAATCAGTTGGGCATCCTACAGATCAATTGGGCATCAAGTGAAATATCTCCCTACATACTTGATGCATCAGAGATGCTCTAATATCACTACTTGATGGGTTGGCATTAAGAATATTTCAAGGTTAAAAATGTAAAAAAAAATTACCCTTGCGCCAAATGTGCTTTCCCATCCAAAATTTTGGGATAACATATTGAACATCATAAAAAATTACACTTAATATAATACTTTTAAGGCATCATTCTTTTTGGTTTTATCTAAAAAAGAGAGGATAGCAGACAGACTTGTGAAAGTCATTCCATCAAATACTTAAAATGAGCGCGTAACCATAACTGAAACACTACTGTCCTACTACTCTGAAAATCTTTTTAACAAATTTAAATCTGTGAAAAATGAAACAAGTTAAAGCACGATATTTAACATAAAACCTGAATAAACAGAATATGGGCAAAGAACAAATAACTTAATGATACTGACTAGTGTCCATAAAATAGGAGTCATACAATTATACATCTTCAGACAAACCCTTCCAGTTAGTCTAATGAAAAATGAGTAATATGTTGACAGCAATTTAAGTTACACCAACAATATTGGTTTTATACTTGGCTAATATGGCATTTTAGAGAGCACATAACGTAACCCAAATATAATAATAATAATAATAATAATACTTGACATGAATGTCTTAGCACTGAAACAATACATATCTCTATGTAAACATATCTTCCATGGGATTTATGCATGTAATTAAATTAAGTAATATGGCATAACAACACAAGATCCATGAGTGCCCCTTTACAGCCTTCTGTCATATATGTACCAATGACATCTGCTGAAGAGCTGACAAAAATCATACACAAATATATATCATTACTTACTTTATAAAACATCTAGACTTAAGTACTTTTAACAGTACCTTATACTGTTTAAACATTACTCTTAGCAGTACGCTGAGATACAGGTATATTTTGTAAAGAATTGCCAGATCCCACCAATTAACTGGTGCGAAGTTCTGGCATTGACAATATTTTACTGAAATATTTTAGTTATATGGTACTAGTATATCTATACCTTAACAATATAAGCTTTAGAATCAGAGGTACTCTCCCTCTTCACCAACCTCTGCCCCTCCACCCCACCCCCACCAGAAAAAACAAAGATAATAAAAAAATAGAATAATAGAGGTGTTAAAATAAATGTGACTGTTTTGAGGTGATCAGTCAGTATAAAAATACAATGAAATATTGACATTTATGTTTTTTTTCATCAACACACACCATAATCACAAGACCCTGGGAAATGGAGTCCTTCCAAAGTTAAGAAACACAGGTCATAGACACTCCTGACACACATTCCAGTGATTCTGACTTGTAACCTTGATGTGTTCTGGTAGTCTGAAGTCTGTTTTGCATTAAAACATAAAAAATGTTCTTAATCAGGTCCTTGGCTCAAATGAATACATAACTCTTAAGAAAAGTCCCTTACAAAGTGAACCCGACATACATGTAGACTATAATCCACAAGAGCTAGCTTTTTCATTTTCTATTTTCACAACATGCCCACTTGCCCCTCTGAACTTCGGCCACATTGGACTGAAGGTCACCACACCAATCACAAAAGTTATTCACATTTATTCACTTCAGCACCATGTAATCCAGAGAGCATGCTACAAATTACATGTAGCTGTTGAACATGCACTAAACATGTATGTACTGGGTATGGAGGTTTGAAAAAGGCGAAGCTGACATGTATCAAACCTAAAGCTGAAAGTTACTGAAATGGACACATAGACCCCAGTGAAATACGTGGATTGGAATCAAGTCCATAGCTTTGGTACTCCCTTGATGAACTCCGTAATCTCACACTTATAAATAACATTTCACTGATGACTGAACCCGTGGTAGATGCTCTGGTGTTTTGCCCAGTCTTTCACTTTTTGTATTTTGGTTCTGGGAACCATCAGCCTCTTTGCGGCCCTCTGGATCTTCTTGTCGTTCTTACGCAGGTACATCTGAGAGTCGTGACGCAGCTGTTGCCACTTCTCGTCACGCATCTCGTCCAGTGTCAGGTCCTCGGACATGTAGGGGTTGAAACGGAAGTAGATGTCTGAAGACATAAGGTCAGTTAGTCCCTGGTGAACGGCTGGAAAAAGAATCAGCAATTAATGAAACACACACACAAAGACAAACACCTTATCATTATTTATTCTTACTTCTATTACTTTCATTATTCTTTTTTTTAAACTGGACAAAGCTAAAATCAAAGAGTATGTCATGGCAGCACTCACATGGACCTTGTACATGATCCATCCGTACCCACCATCATTATCATTATTTATAATTTAGAAAATAGCTATAATTTTGTTAAATCAATAAATGAAAAGCAAATTTGTGAAAATCATCATGTGCAATAAAATAAATAGTTGTGATAGAAATTCAACCTGTGGTCACTCACCTTCTGTGTCAGTGGCAGAGTTAATCATTTTAATGACCTCGTTAGTGGAGCTGGGGTCTCCTGTCTTGACCATCGGCTCGTAGCGTCCATTCCCCAGGGACACGATGCACTGGAATTCCTCCTCCGGCCACAGCAGCTTGCACTCATGGATGGCGATTAACGTTGGGTTGTTCTCCAAGCAACCTCCATCCTGAAAAGAAGTGAAGGTCGTGGTCATAAACTGATCAGCATGCTGGTCACTGGGACCTTTAGGCTTCAGAATACTACTCTGAATTACTGCCTAGATAAGACAGTACAAATAGATAATAGACTGATTGTTACCAAAACAAAAAAAAAAGATCAAATTTCCTCCAGTCAAACCAGGCCCCATATCTTGAAAGCATCGCGTATTGCGAATAGCGATATCACATAGAGGCTACAATGTATTATATGGGGCGAGTATGGGCAAGTTATGGAATGGAGACACTTGCGCACGGTCGCAATGTGCGATGCTTTCGAGATACGGGGCCCAGATGAGCAATTTTGAAAAATCTGTTTTGCTTGTCTGGTGCAAAATCTACGAGTCAATCAGTTGTCTAGCACCATAAAAAGTTTTTTTTAAAACTGGTTTAGATTTTTTGGTTCAGATTTTTAGACTTTTTGTTGTTATTCATTCAAAAGTGTTTAAACCTTATTAGAAAAAAGGAAAGTAATTCATGAAAATGCATGAATTTACCCTCAATATCATGTCATCTTTGATAACTTCACGGAAATACACTGGAGCTGCCGTTGATGCTCTCACTGCCTCCCAAACTTTGCTGTTACACGTCCCCTCGTAACGCGACTGGAGTTGATAAGGTATGTCGTAGGTTCGGAAGAGGTATGTTTGGTACTTGGACATCCCTGGTTTACTGACTGCAGCAGCTGCTGACACCTAATGGCAGTGCACAAAATTATGGCATTGACTTTACACATATTTGTTGTTCTTTCTACAAAATGTTACTCATTGGACAATGATAAATTACCAACCAAAACAACGCTTTCTTTTCACGATTTTGAAAGTAAAACATCTTCAGTAAATCATTAAGCAACTTATGTATATACATCATCACAAACCAAAATAATATATATGCAAAGAGAACATACAACAAAACCCTCTCACAAATCACAAAATCTAATAAAAAATTAGATATTCTGAATCTATAATGCTGGACAGTGGTTATTTTCTTCAAAAAAAAAAAAATTTGGTCAGATATGCAGCAATTTTTTAGTTTATAAAAAGCTCTCACCTTTGGACTATTCATGTCAATATTGGAGTGGATGAGTGTTTTGTCTCCCATATTACCACTGGATTGATAGAAAAAAAGTTTTAAAAACATATTCTTCAAAACCACATATTCTACTGGGATTTACTGCTACACTGTGCAATTTAAATATAATGGATTTATAGCAAATACTTGTAGATAGCCTCTATTATGGTGTACTACAGGTGCATATACTTCAATTATTATATACTTTGATCACAGTTATAAACACATGATACCAATTTAACCACATTATTTTAACAGAAAACATCAAACAAATATATAAATTATTATTTTAAACAAACCTGAGGATTTTCTCCCAAATTTCTGAATTATACACTGAGAAGACTTTGACTAGATTCACTGCACCATCAAAAGTACCCTGCTTGAAAAGTTCTCGACTACACCTGTTGCAATATTCTTCACACTCATCAAGAGGAAGACGCCATGTTCCGACCATAAATGCCAAAAGGGACCCTGCACTGACACCAGCAATATAGTCAAATAATTCATAAATTTTTTTCCCTGTGGCAACCTCCAACTGTCTCATTGTTTCCAGTGCAACAATAGCCCTGAAAATACAGTTTAGGTCTATACATAAACAATTACATCTACTGTACCAGGTTTCCAAATTTTTGCAATATTTCCATGTTGTCAAAGTTTTGGTTCCAGTAGTTTGTATCTGTTGAGAATACAAAGTATTATTTGAAACACAACACATAACTTTGTTTGTTCCATATAGAATTTGAGGGACCTACGGTGGAAAAATTGATCAAGCAAAGACTTGTTTATTTTATTGACTTTTAAATCATAAAATAATTAAAAAGAATAAATGAAATAAAAATAACAAAAGCAATTTAAAAAACTGAAGATACTAGAATAATTTATGTACCTTATTCCCCCTCCATCAATGGTGAGAAGACGAATCCCCCGTCCCTTCACTGGGTCCATGTATCCCAGCATTGCCAGGGCCTCGGAGATCTCAGCAGTGATGGCATCATCTCTCCGCGCAAAGTGACGCATCCTTAGCAGACAGGTCACTACTCCATACTGTGAAGTTTAATGTTAAAATATATTGTTAAATCATTGTAATGTGTTTTTTAAAAATAGGCCTAGAACACTGACATTATAACATATTCTCTTGCTACAGCATAATATGACAGAACATGTGTGTCTACCTTCTGTTTATCTAATTTATCCCCCCCCCCCCCCAAGAAAAACTCACCTTTATAGACATTCGTCGGGCTTCTGGAAAATCTAAAAGATGCTTGCAAAAAATTTCCAAACGATGTAACTTAGAGGATGAAGACTTTGCCTGTTGCAGACTAATCACAAGTTCACGTGTACGGGTGTTTATCTGATCCCGAGAAATTTTGCGTATTTTCTGTCTTAATTTGGCATCTTCATCCTTCTTCAGCATAGGGATATAACTGGCAAGTCCTGCAAGATTCAGTCCACTAGCATCAGTTTTTGTATCTGATTTCTTGGCACCTACAAAGAACTTTCTTTCTTTCTTCTCTTTTTCTTGAACATCACGCACAATTGGGTCAATTTCATTGGCTTCTAACATGTCGCTCATCCTCTCCTCATATGTTTTATCACGCCTTGTGAGATTTACTGTCCTTTGAGCCACAGGCTCTACTTCATTACTATAGACAGTCCTTTCCTCTTTCTTCTCTGATATATTCTTGGTATCTTTCACCCCTTTTTTTACTGTTGTCCTGGTCTTAATGCCCTGAGGTTCAGGAGATTTTTTATCTTTTAACGGCAATCCCCAGGGTGGCCAGCGCATTTGACCCTCAGCTAAAGCTGAATTGATTTGCACAGTAGCAGAGCTTAGAGTGACTCGAAAGTTCTTCACCAGATCCTGTGTCAGCTTTTTAGCAGCCATTTTGGGAGAGGTCACACCAATAATAAATGTTATAATTTTATTCACTGCTTTGCAGTATTACTTGGTAGTTATCTATCAAAAATTCCACAGCAACTTTGTATTTAATGTCTCTTTATGCATACATTCACATGATCAGAATATTTGTAGATAAATCATAAGTGCATTGCCTCAACTGCTGGTTCTCTGCCATCACTGCAATGTCTGAAATAATAATAATATTATTAATAATAATGATAATAATAACAATAATATTTTTACTGACAACTGTGAAGTCAAATGCTGTCATATGTGTCCATAATATATAGGACAGTAGTACAAAACATGCATGCGCCTGAATTCCAAAGCGACTTTGTGTGAAATAATGATAATGAATGCAAAAATAAAAAGCAGTTCAACTTTAAAAAAATACATTTAAAATAAGAAATTCAAAGAAAAAATTTTACCGTGATACAACTATCAATCATTATAATTGCTACTCTTTTTAATGTCAGAAGGCTCAAAATTTTAACAATAAAATTAGGGTGATCAAAAGAATATGATGAGAGGCACGTCTAACCTGACCATATTCCACCTGAAATGATAACAAACATAACAGCTGGCTGACCTAGTTATAAAGTACCTGACATTTAACATGTTGATGTCAGTGACCTTAGTGAAGGCAACAGCATACTGTAAACAGATAGCAAACTGCTCTTCTTCATTCTTATCTACCATGTACTGGCTGAGTACAGCCTTATTTAAACATCGACTGTACCAACTACATGTAGAAGATTAATGTATTTACTAAGTAACTTGCTGTAAGTTTACATGTATCTATCTATGGTTTCTGATATATATACAAGGTTATACCGCCAACTAGTGCATTTGGTCCAATGTGCAACCATAAACATGATTGCTAATTTAATACATGAAACTTAATGATAATCATAGCTAGTATCAGAATAGTGGTAATATGTCAGATTTAACCATCCTGCGCACAGAATCCTCAGAACCCCTGACAGATACTACATGTAGCTGTCGCTTAAACTACAGGGGTATATACAACAGGTACTTCCTATTTGCCACACCGGTATACTAGTACTAGAAACGGCCCAGGCATCAACTGCTGATAATATAAGGCCAAGAGGGTGGTAATTGGTCTCTGACACTCAGAGTGGATGTCACGTATGCTAGTAAACTTTGTTTACTTTGATTTAAACGATAAAATTAACACATAACGTATAGATGTAGTATTAATAATTTAACTTAATTTGGGTGCCATGGCAGCATAACGTTAACTTGGTAAAACATGACATCAATAAATACTCATGTCAGCCAAGACAAAGAAGGGTCTAAAACTTGTCAAAAACAAGACTTAAATTCATAGCTAACAGCATAGCTGCGAGTTCAACTTGCCAAACCACGCTGACGTTTTGTAAATAATATGTAGATTGTAGTCTACGTTTATTAATCCATTTCTCTTTTGATTTTGCCAAACTTTGTCGAGTTAACGCTGAAATAGGGTAATATGCTTACCTTGGTCTCGAACGGCTCTCACATTTGTTTGTTGTCACACGTCGATCTAACCCTATATGAGGTCAGTTTGTATTTATAAACATTTTGAATGGACCAAAACATGGCGTGATTCTCGGACGAAATCCCCTAAAATTTTCCGTTAGACGCATTTTGATTGGTTAACCTAGATATTATGCAAAATGATAATATCATTGCACGGCCGATATGTTTGTGTTCGTCAATTCTTTCGTTTTCTTGTCATCTTTGAAAGATCTATGCTGTTAGTTATGTAATGAGAAAATGCCAATCGACGAGATATCACGCTGCCTTTCTAGAAAATCCACTCTGTAGAGGCATGGGGACGACGCCCCTTTCTAGTGTCCAATAGGAAATGCTTTTGCAAACACGCCCTAAAACTGCGATTGTAGTTGCTGCGCTTCTGTAAGGTCTAATTGCTCTAACACATCGTCTGACGCTATATCTGACTGAGTTGTATCTGATTAAAAATAGCCTTCCGAGATAATCATATCAGCTTTGCGTGTCGTATTTAATGCATTTACAGAAAAACAAGGAAATAAAACCCATATATCTACATCCATAATTCATAATCCATAATTCATCGAAATCTGGGAGGGAAATTAGGTCTACAGTTTAGAAAATAAAATTAACCTAAAAATTGAAAAACCTGTTTTGGGAAGATCAATCAAATAAACTGCGCACATATAAACTACTATAAATAGATGGGCGGAGCTGAAAAATACCCTGAAATAAATTCCAGAAACTCCCAAGAAAATAAATTTAGATTAAGAATCAACTATCACGATTACCTCCGCCAAGGAGGTTATGTTTTCACCCCCGTTTGTCTGTCTGTCTTTCTGTCTGTCATCCACATAACTCAAAAAGTTATGGACCGATTTTGATGAAATTTTCAGGAACTGAAGTGGGCCAAGAAACAGATGATTAGTTTTTAGTGGTGATCCGGATCAATAATCAATCAATAGGCCTAATCAACAATCAAAAATCAAAAAACTAAATCATTATAGAATGATGGGGTGAAACGGCATTGGGCGGAGACTTTGCTGCCTTGGCGGAGGTCTGCGCTTTCGGAGTGCTTTTCTAGTTTGACTAATGAAAGAACAAGAAAGAAAGAAAGAACTACAAGAAAGAACGTGCAAACACTGCCACAATCAAATTGAAGATTAACAACTCTTTTCACTAGACTTTAAAAATATGTAAAAAAAGTGACAGAGCATGCAGAGCTGCCTATTAAAGACAGATATAGAAAATTATTATTTGTTGATCAGATACTAAAATATATATACCTTAATCCAAAGATCTGAATAATAAATCTCCTGGGGCAGCAACTTAATTCATAGCATCAGCAAAAAAGCGCTCATCACACTCTTCTATATACTGATAGACAAGTATCTATCATATTATATTATCTATTGTAGATTAGGTCTCAGAATGCTAATTTTTCTACTAGTGATAGCTAAGAAAATATTTGCTCTAAAACAAAACAAGTTCTGGCCTCTCTAATTTCAGACATTACCTGGTATGTGATATATATAGATATCTCCCATTCCAACCAAAAATATCAAAGCTTGCCCCAAGAGTTAAAAATAACAGAGAACAAAAGAAATACTTTTATTACGCACTATGGACTCACACATCCACATTTCACATAAAGAAAGAGGTCCTATCTATTTGTTTGATACAATGCGATGAATTTATTGATAGGGGCCTGAAATCCTCAGGCTTTTGGCAACTTGCAGGGGCATATACAGTTGAAAATAATAACAACATTTATTGGTAACTAAAAGTTGGGTGTTACATTCTGTGCCTAAATTTTTGCATTCTGAACAGTACATTAAAGTTTACAAGTACATGTGGACGCGTTACTTGGCACCGTTTTTCATTTTCAAGTCGCTTGGACATATACTCATCAAAGTGAATAATGTTTGTAAAATTGTTTATATAATCTGTTTTCACCATGGGATTTCATTGCCTTTCCATTCAAAAAACTTCCCAGTTTCATTTTCGGTCAGTCTGTCCATGACGTCCAGCATGCCCTTCACGCTGTCACTGAGCTCGTGAATGGCGTTACTTCCGCCCATTTGTGTTTTCACCCAACCCGGATGTAGAACGGCCGCCAGTATACCATCACTCTTCAGGTCCACTGACATCGACACTGTGGCAATATTCAAAGCAGCCTGGAGTAGGAAAAAATCACACATCGATTCAGTGTGCAACGAAATTTCTCCGACCATAAATGATTGTAACGTTTTTCAAATGACGTCTGTAATTTTTAAATGCTATGACCTGACACAAAACGTAATAAACATGCACAATCGAAAAAAGGCCTTGTCTTACCCAATCATGTCTCGTTTTTTAACATTTTAATGAGATCTAAAATAATGTCAAATCATTTGCAAAAACCCGTGGTAATCAGCCTACCCCCCCCCCAAATAATAGCGTATCATTTGCGTACTTATGCGTACATGTATGTTAGCCTGCTTTGAACAAATACTACATGTACAGCTCATCACATAATTTCAAACCGAGTCTACTTAAAAAAAGTAGATATGCAAGATATACATGTAGTCTTACCTTGCTACACCTGTACGGATAGTGTTTCCCGCTTTGGTTGTCTGCACAAGAGCCCACTTTGCTGGTGATATTTATAACGGCTGCTCGAGAACAGCTGAGTCCTCCCGTGGCGCGTGCACTGGCTGCCTTCAATAGGGGAAGAAACGCCTGAATAACAAAAGGAAGCCAAGGTTAATATTTTATGCAAATATCTTTATAAATCATAATTTGTGTATGTAAAAATAATCCTCGATAAAGAACCCTTTGTTAATATGTATATTAATATTTAAATTTAAATATAAAAGTTGTGATAAGAAGGTCAACGGCGTTCGGTGTCCAACAGGAGACTAAGTTTTTGGATCACCACGCAATTACTTGAACAAACCAAATCCGAATAATGCTTGAAAACCAACATCACGCGTAAGAAAAAAAAGTTGAATGTACTTTTGGTTTCACTCTACCTGTGTAATCATAACGGGGGCTATGGTGTTCACCTCGTACACTTCTCTCATTGCCTCGGGTGTGACAGTGGAGAGGTCGTGTCGTAGTAAAAGTCCGGCATTGTTGATGAGAAGATTTAGGCCAAGATCTCCAACTTTACTCTGCACATGGGGAACCACTGTGTTGCGGAGAGTGGCGTAATCAGTTACATCTATGGTAAAAAAATATATAGACTGATATGTGAAATTCGTGTATTAAGAAGTTAAGGGAACAGAAAGTTACTCACAATGAAATTGTGATGCATGTTTAATCGATTGTTTCTTAAATAAAATATCTGGGAATTCTGAAAAAAAAAAGAACAAGCAACAAAATGAAATATTTCCCTCTACATCCGAGCATTAGGCATCGGTCACATGAAAAATCTAAATTCCAAAAAATCCATTGGCGGTATCTAGTGATCACGGTCTGTGATCACTAGATACCGCCATGGATTTTTGGAATTTGGATTTTTCATATGAACGATGCCTTATATTTACGTCTTACTAAGTACAGAGTCAATCATAAAGGGTTATGAACGCTATTTGGGCCATTTATCGATTGCTTATTAAAAATATTACCTAATTTTACGATTTCAATAGACGGGGTATCCTTGGCCAACGCTTGGAGATCCTGTAAAAAAGCAGACAAACCATATAATGCCATAGGTATATTATGCATTTTTTTTCAGGCAATATCATTATCATGCAATATGGATTTCTTCCATATGACCAAGAAGATTTTATGTGGTTGAAATCTCACCAGATATAAGGTAAGTTGGATATTTACCAGATTATAATGAAAATCAATAATCAAGCAGTTATATTTAATTAATGTGTTAAAGCACCGATAAATTAAACACGAGCCCATATACTGTAGCATATTTGCAAGTCCGCAACCGGCGACTGACAATGGGAGGCGTGGTACATGTAGGCACAAGGACGAAAGCAGATTCTAGTGAATATCTAATATGTAGGTCACCGGGATGAAAAAATTGTTTGGTGTTGACTGCTTTCGCTTTTTTTTTTTTTTTTTTTTTTTTTTTTTTTTTTTTTTTACGAAGGGATTGACCTCTAAAACGTACCACTTGTCCTCTCCCCCTTGGCCCGTCATTGATTCGTTATCATTGTGCATACAGTTACACTGCTACGACTTACTATAGGTCCCTTATGCATCGGTTCCTTAAAAGTTGTACCCTTAGATTTTGCTATTTACCTGTAGGAATCCAAAAAATAAGGACCAGTCTGTACACAAGGGGTAGAACTTAATGTACGGTATAGAATTGCACTGTATCAAGCTTTTTGTGGCCGAAGCGCGTCGTTATATAAGCAACTCCCATGTGAAACTTTATGCACAGTTTATATAGGCCTACTGATGACAAATCACCCATAGTCTCACCTTCGCACGGTCGGGATCCCTACAAGTGGCAAAAACATGTTTTGGTGGATTTTGTCTAGCTACTATCTGCCTCACCAGCTCCAAGCCTATGCCACGGTTGGCACCAGTAACAAGAACGGTGATCGGTTGCATGGCGAGTACTTTCAGTGAGAAGTAAGATATGCACTAGTAGGTCGATCAAGGTCATTAGACTAAAACTCACATCGAGACCGAAGTCATTGTTACGAGCCAGTTATTGATGCGCATCGAACTCCTGTTCGCTGTTATGTGTGTTAAAGCTATTACCGCGCGTCGGCTGACGAATTTAGCGCGGTGTTTGTGATATACACGGGTGAGAAGCACCAGAGGAAGTACGTAACGCGACAAATACCCCTCACTGACTGTACTGACTATTTGCGTGCGTATTTACTAAGTGTCGAGATGATAGGCTATACGTCGTGACAGGAATGTCGCCGACAATTCAACGTGTACTGTCCCATGCTTTGGTGAATTTCAGAGAGTCTGTAGATAATTGCAAATTGATTTTTACTTTATTAGACAATCATCAAAGTGTTTTTGTTCTAAGTGGTGCACGTGCCCCCTTTTTATAACACACCAAAAAGGCATGGTAACTGACCAACTGAATTCAACTTGAGGTGTAATAAAATGTTGTTTAAACTTGGACATAATAACGTAATTATATGTCCAAGTTTAAAATAATCTATAATTCCACAGAATATCAAATTTGATTAGGTATTTGAACGTGAAATGTATACTTGTAGTATGAAGCCATCAGAATGAATTAATGGTGTTATATATCAAAGTGGTAGCCATATTTGATGATAAGAACCCACTAGCGTTTTCCTGTGTTCTGTTTTATTAGCCTTTTTTAAACAACTGTAGACTCTGCACTCATTGTTCTATTATTAATGAAAATTACAATTAACTGAAACAATATTTTGCATTAATAACATAAGAATGACGTGCATTGCTTAAAATGGTTTATATATTTATATAGAGAGATTAACAAGTCTCTAGAGCCTCAGTTATTCCTGAAGCTAAGTAAGCCACACCCTATATAAGTTGCTCTTACATGTAGTGAAGTGTGGATAATGATGAACAATAGTCTGAGTACCTGACTGAGTTCACTTTATACAGACTCTTATCTTATTCATATTTACAAAAAACAAACATGTATCTAAAAACTAACAAAACTGGAATTTTCGAATACCATCCCATTACAATCATATCGTGTGATTGTTTAAATCTTTGAAATAATATGTAGGTTTAGATAGATAAGTAAGAGGAATGTGCGTTTAATACTCTCACCTGTTTTTTTTTTTTTTTTTTTTTTCATAAAATATGAAATACTTATAAATAACACATAAAAATACCACATTATAATTAAAAAATGTATCCGATTTCACATATACGGAATGAATAAAGATGGAATAATAAAAGCAACCCCACAACTGCCAAGAAATTGTTTGAATATTGCTGAGGTTGGAAAGCGTTGACTATGTAAGTATCACAACTGAAAAAGAAAGGCTATGTTCACGTAAAATAATATGCTCATCTAGTTCAAGGAGTTTCAACAGTTAAAACTCCTTGTCTAGTTAAGGTAATAGGTGTGCTTAAATGTATTAAAATGTTTTGCTTTCAATAGAAATGGAGTAAATCGTTATACTGAATTATTTGTTCTTACTGTGATTATAAAAAAAATTGGAACAATAATTCCCAGTGCACGATTAAAGTAATTATCTCAAAACTAGGCGCCATTCTGAATTGATTGTCAAATTGGATATTAACCCTAGATGCACTTCTGTTAATATTTTTCACAATAACTTGTATCTATACACTACAAAGCCAAAACAGTGTATTTAATAAGACCTTCCTTCACCAAGGGATTTCATTGCCTTTCCATTCAAAAAACTTCCCAGTCTCATTTTCGGTCAGTCTGTCCATGACGTCAAGCATGCCCTTCACGCTGTCACCGAGCTCATGAATGGCGTTACTTCCGCCCATTTCTGTCTTCACCCAACCTGGATGTAGAACGTCCGCCAGTATACCATCACCCTTCAGGTCCACTGCCAGCGACACTGTGGCTATATTCAAAGCAGCCTGGAGGTAGAAAAGACAATTCAATTCAATGTGCACTGAAATTTCTCCATATACGATTTTTAATTAACTCAAATGATGCCTGTAAACAGGTGCGTAGGCGAAAATTAATCTTGTCTTACCAACTGATTTCCTCAATTGTATTTCGTTTTCTACATTTCATCTCGTGGAAATAAAAAATCACATTGAAATCACTCGCAAAAAAATCCACAGTAATCGTCTTCCTTGTCCTGTTGCACCCTCTGCCAGGGTGGCAGATATTATAGGCACATTTTCCACATTTCCACCCTGTAACTTTTGGCCAGAAGGAAGCAATAAAATCTGCGTGCGCGTAGATAGCATTGTATCCGCTCTGTAGCCACTACAGGGGATTCCTCAGTCAACTTCAATCTGGAGTAACAACCCTTTCAGAAGGGGCTATTTTTATCTGTCACAAAAGACATTTCATCACAGGGTGACAGAGAACCAAATGGCCGTCTTTTTATCATAAGACATATCTGTGAATATGTTGTGAAAAACCAATCTGTGGTCCTGGTAGAGGGTACTCCTGTCGTCTCAGGAGCGTATATTGCCCTGCTTTAAACAGGCGCGCGTGCAAAAGTCATGCAAAAGAATGGTCTACTTTGAAAGCTATGTGCTAGAGATATAGTCTTACCTTGCTACACCTGTACGAATAGTATTTTCCGCTTGTGTTGTCTCCGCAAGAACCCCCTTTACTGGAAATGTTGATAACGGCTGCCCGGGAGCAGCCGAGTCCTCCCGTGGTGCGTGCACTTGCTGCCTTCAATAGGGGAAGAAACGCCTGAATAACAAAAGGAAGCCAAGGTGGATAATTTAAGGGAAAAAAATTTATTGATTAGAACTTTGATGCAACATAAATGTTAAATCATGCATTTTTTTTTTTAAATACGCATCTTAATATTTAAATCTAAAAGTATTTATAAGTACGCTAACGTACTTCAGTTTCTACATGCAGAGCATTAGTCAAGCGCGTAAAATAATTTTAATTTAAAAATACTCAAAAGAAAAACACATTGAATGTGCTCATCACTCTACCTGTGTAATCATAACGGGGGCTATGGTGTTCACCTCGTACACCTCTCTCATTGCTTCGGGTGTGACTTTGGCGAGTTCGTCTGGTATTAAAACCCCGGCATTGTTGATGAGAAGATTTAGGCCAAGATCTCCAACTTTACTCTGCACATGGGGAACCACTGTGTTGCGGAGAGCAGCGTAATCGGTAACATCTATAGTACAGATAATCATATAAATAACAAATTCTTATAAGAAATTAGGGGAAAGGAAAGTGGCTCACAAGAAAAATGAGATATCTGTTTATTTGATTTTTTGAATGAAGAATCTGGTAAATCTGAAAACGATTATCAAAACTGGATATTTCCCCTCTAATCTTGACTGTAGCAATAAAGTCTTAATACAGTGCAAGCGATGCAGGTTTATTTATACTATCTAAGTTGTTTTCTTAGTTTCATCTTTAGTTTATCTAAATTTTTACCTAATTTTACGATGTCAATAGACGGGGTTTCCTTGGCCAACGCTTGGAGATCCTGTAAACAAACAAACAAGCCATATAATGACAAAAACATGTTATGCAGTTATTTTAGGTAATAATCATTATCAAGCATTCATTATGGACTTGCTATATGACTGAGAAGAGGAGGGGGCAGCTCTTCTGGATATATATATAACAAAGGTTCTCTATTCCGAAAAATGCGCGAATGTGCTCTGACATACAAATTTAATGCAAACTTGAGATGTTAACCAGTTACCATGGGAATCAATAATCTAGCAATGTAAAAATTCAGTCGGTGTCCATTGCGTTTTCACAAAGGTCACTTTAAAAGTTTTGCGATGACGGATAAAGGATTCTCATGATGTCTTAAATGCCTAAATTTAAGGGAAAGGGGGCACAAGCAGACATGCCAATCACTGGTAATCTAAAATCTGGAGATGCTAAAATTTTGCTCAGTGGGGGAGGGGAGTGGTCGCTGCCGTTGTACTCAGTTGGAGGGTTGGGGGAACGACAACTCTCTCCCACCCCCTTCAACCTCCCCCCCCCCCCCCCCCCCCCCCCCCCCCCCCCCCCCCCCCCCCCCCTCAGAGTGAATTTAAAAAAACGAATTTTTTTGGGGGGATTTCGGTATTAGAGACAGGACTTAAGTTGACATTGGTGCATAATTTCAAAGTCGCTTTTATCCGGGAGATATGGAAAGGCCTACCCGTACGGGGACCAGGAGATTCGTTCTGTACCCGGAAGACTCCCGGATTATCCGGGAGAGTTGACATGTATGTATGTATGCAAAAGAATGAAATAAATTCTAATACTGTTAGGCCCCTATATGTCAGATATGTAGGTCACAGGAATGAAAATTGTTTGGCATTGATTCGTTAACCCTAAGTAATGTAATATCGTTTTTGAGAGGGGTGGGGAGGGGGCGGGGAATGGTGCAACTTTCAAACCCAAAAAGTGGGGGGGGGGGGGGGGGGGAGTTTGTTAAAATCTTATCGGTTTCTTATAGTTTATGTATACGATGAAGTTAACACTTTCACGATTGAGGTCAACCGATATTCTTTGACTTTTTCAAATCACCACCGCCCTAAATATTCCAAAGAATTAGGACCAGATTGGCAGGGATTGACGTAGGCCTACATGTCCAGTCCAGTACATGTCCTTGACCAAAGCACGTCGTAATAAGCAACCCTAAAGATATTATGTTTATATCATAAAATCATAGTCTAAAAATAGACTAAAAAATAAATACACGGTGATAGAGGTGATAAACAGTCTACTGGTCGCTCACCTTCGCTTGGTCGGGATTCCTACAAGTGGCAAAAACATGTTTCGGTGGATTTTGTCTAGCTACTATCTGCCTCACCAGCTCCAAGCCTATGCCACGGTTGGCCCCAGTAACAAGAACGGTGATCGGTTGCATGGCGAGTATTTTTAGGAGGAAGTCAAATAGCCTATGTAGGCCGATCAAGGTCATGCAAACTTTCACATCGAGACCGACGTTATTGTTATGAACCAGCCGTCTGACTTGCATACACATTATGTGTTATATTTATTTAACGGCAGATATAATATAAAATAAATACGAAATACACGTGTCGGCTGACGAGTCAGCAAGGTGCAAGTGATGTGACAGTATGCATGCACTGTACACGAGTGACAATTATTAACACCAGTGAATCTCACATACATAGGATTATGTCACGTCGTGCGTCTTTTTGACGAATGGGCCCCTCATAACTTAAATAACTTAAAAAGTGAGTTTTCATCGTGTTTCTCGGGGTTTCATAGTAGGCCTTACTGTGTATTTTTTTTTTTTTTTTTTTTTTTTTTTTTTTTTTTTTTGTTACTTAGAAGCAAACTGAACAACAAATAAAAATTGCTGTTTATGAGCATACTGAAACATGCATCATATCCTTAGCCTTTTCTCTAAAGCTTGCCTTAATATTGACACTGTGATAATTTTGTCTCCTGCAGGGCTTGCTCCATTTGTTTGTGTTATTGCGTATATTTTGAGAATGCCATATAGTATTGGTCAGATTATTTCTTGGCAAATTTATCATAGTGCACTAGAAATTGAAGTACAGCATTCATTAAAATTTATTGTAAAATATCGAGAAATTCTGAACAGTACCTTTTGGTAGATTTTTTCCTAGTTAAGTATTGTATAAATTTTATTCTATGTCAATTTTATCATCATTATTTGTAAGATCTCGGTAAAGGAGTCGGCAATTCTGAAATGTTATATAATGTTAAAATAAGGATATCAAAATAATATTCTAACGCTATAAAATTTGTACTAAGATAACTGATACTATATAAAAAGATACTATATAGATAAAATAAAATTGGATAAAATTGGATATTTTAACGTTCTACAATGCCACTGTCATCGTCATTGATCCGAGAAAAGTTGCCATTTATTCTATTAACGTTTATAAATTTTGATGAAATTTACAAATTATACATTTTTGTTAATTTTGGCAAAAACACATGAACAAAGCATTTCATATTTTGCATCACTACAATTTGCACAACCTTAATAATCACATCTAGTATTAAAACGTTCTATGTTTAAAACAATGTTATAAAAATAAATATATGTGTCGCGATCGGTTTAAGGGTATATTTATCAATATAGCAAGCAGTAGTCGCGCCATACGCTGTCGGTATAACGTTGGGCATCAAGCCTGCGTCATACGCTGTCTTAACTATACCTAGCGGCTGATTACAAATTGGGGTTGGGGTTAGTCGGCGACAAGAGCGATGAGGATTTTAGAACCCTCGGGCAGTCGGTACCTACCCGAAATTACCGACATGATGAAAAGCTTTAAAAATATATAAAAAATAGACTTCAATTAATGTAATAAGAATTATCAAAATTATTAAAAAGATGTTTTCAAGTTATCCTGATAGTTGATTGGCGTTTGTGACAAATTAACGGATTGTTTTAACTTCATTTTAGAAAATTTATTCTAATAAATTGCGTACAAGATCAGCTAAAACAGGAGTAGTGAAAAGGTTTAGCAGTGTAATCCGGACTGAAGCAAGTACGGTTGAATAGTACGCCATGGTCCATTCTATAAGAGGGGTTTAGAGGGGAAAGTCCAATCAATCTGAGGGCGACTCCATTCCACATAAAGGGGTGTTATTTGGGGCGAGCCCATTGCATTTGAGGGGTGACAGGTGGGGCGAGTCCATTGCATTAGAGGGGTGACAGGTGGGGCGAGTCCACTGCATTAGAGGGGTGACAGGAGGGGCGAGTCCACTGCATTAGAGGGGTGACAGGTGGGGCGAGTCCACTGCATTAGAGGGGTGACAGGAGGGGCGAGTCCACTGCATTAGAGGGGTGACAGGAGGGGCGAGTCCACTGCATTAGAGGGGTGACAGGTGGGGCGAGTCCACTGCATTAGAGGGGTGACAGGTGGGGCGAGTCTATTGCATTAGAAGGGGTGACAGGTGGGGCGAGCCCATTGCATTAAAGGGGTGACAGGTGGGGCGAGTCTATTGCATTAGAAGGGGTGACAGGTGGGGCGAGTCTATTGCATTAGAAGGGGTGACAGGGGGGGCGAGCCCATTGCATTAAAGGGGTGACAGGTGGGGCGAGTTCACTGCATTAGAGGGGTGACAGGTGGGGCGAGTCCATTACATTAGAGGGGTGACAGGTGGGGCGAGTCCACTGCATTAGAGGGGTGACAGGTGGGGCGAGTCTATTGCATTAGAAGGAGTGACAGGTGGGGCGAGTCCATTGCATAAAAAGGGTCGACAGGTAGGGTGAGTCTTGAAATTATTCCCATTTGGTTCAGAGAACTGGAACTGAATAAATTGTTCCGTTTTACCCTCAGAGATTTTTGGCCAATTTCAGCCGTATCCATTCAAAAAACTAACTTGATTTAACCTTACATCAGAATCACATTTTCATTATTACATTCAAATATCATTTTCCATTATGATTACAACTATCCTTATCATAATAATTTCATAACAAAGTGAAAAATAAAACGCCAAATGACAAAAGTTTTTTATTGAGTTTTCATATAATAGATGTACGAAGGAGCGTGGGTTCCTGTGTTTGAAACAAAGGCTAAACTTCATTTTTCAGGCGGATGCTGTGCAGAATCTCGTTGAGCTCCTGAAAAGATAAAATAATGTTTACAACATTGAACTTAACAGTCAGGCTCTGTACATTCTTATATTGCATGTAATATCACAGGGCAGAGGGCACATATAAATGGAATGGCGTGCACGTTTATTAACTAGTCTGATGTCAGCTAGCGCAAAACCAAAATTATGATGTGGAATTAGTTAATGATATAACTAATTGAGGCCTCTTGTTAAAAAAGTAACATTGATAGCACAACCCGTTTCATTTGCAGAGTGGGTGAGGTATTCTTTTTGATATTAAAAGTTATAACACGTGTTGTAGTACATGTTGATGCACTTCAGAGAAAGAGATCATTTACAAATTCTCTTCGAAAATTATAACAAATATATTGCACATATATAATAAGTTTTCATGCAGTGAACCGTGTAATGGATGGACAACATACGGCACTATGGAGACGACAGGCTGTGTAAAATATGTATCTGTCAATCACTGTGCAATGAGCACTCGAAATCATGGATCGGAAGCTCAGAACGGTGAAAAGCATCGTCCAATTAATTAATTTGGGTGGTAAAACTTACATTTAACACACGACATTTTAAATAAGGTCAAAATATTCAAAATTAATTGTCAAGGCCGGGGCACACAAAATGTTCAAACAGAGGATTACAAAGTGCAGAGAATTTCTATCATCAAAAGTCAGATAAATGCGCCGTTTATCCTGAACATTTAGAGTCCCAATGCACTGTAAGCAATAATTTCTACCATTCTGAGTGACATACAAGTAACAATGGAAATATAGTAAAAGGATTCATGTCATTTGTCGTAAATATTTTTCTCATTCTTCTGTGCCTTTAGGATTTAATGGCTGAGGCTGATGAAGAAATAGTGATACTCACAAATATACATTTGCTTCCACGCCTTATAAAAGCTCCACCTTCTGACTGCACCACACATACTGTTGCGTCTACACCCGACTCTGCCTAACTGCCAAGTGAGCATACGGCAAGACAGCTCGCACTACGATGAACGACTTGTTGTTATGCAAATAACAACAGGTATAGCTCATTTTAGGTGAGAGGTTTTTACTGAAACTGTTCGCGAATGTTCAATAAACCCGGTGGTGATACTTCCATATGCTCCAAGTCGTGCAAATGTTCAATGTCACATACGATACTCTACAAGACCAAAAGTGTCTTAACTGGGCTTACTAAACATGTAGCCCAGGTGAAACAGGAATGGGAGTCCGCTGGGAATCGTAGTCCGCTTCCCATTACTTTGTGCCGGTGACATTCGTCCATATACAAACCCAAATCCTCCAATTAACCCTAACCTGTACTAATCATAAGGGAGCCCGGACTTCCATTCCTAGGACTACCATTCCTGTTACACCTGTTTCCCCTGTGTGAAAATTATTCTGAAAAATCAGCATTGGGATTATCAATAATTCTTTTAAAAAGTGCTGTTTTTCTTTAGTGACGGGATCTCGTTTGTTTGCAAACCAGGGCCCCGTAGGGGAGATCGGGGCTAGTTGGACCCCGGGGTAAGTTGGCCCCCGTCAATTTATGAAAAAGTAACTACGAGGTAAAAAAAATTGGCCACATGCTCTTGCAAAGTTACCGTAGCCTGCAATGCTTAGGAAGTGTCGGACGTTAAAAAGTTTTACTTAAGCGGTGAGTCGAAATAAACGATTTTTGCACCTAAAAGTAATTTTGTTTAAGAGATTTAAAAATCTATTATCATAGGCTTTTGATCGAATATAAGATATGTATAGGGCATCAAACTGAAGCTCATTGTTTCAAGTTTCACAGAGATGTATCATCGTTGCTCATTCTAGCACCATAAAAGGCTACCATCCTTTAAAATAAATAATGTGCACACGGGGCTAGTTGGCCCCCTTGACTCGGGGCAAGTTGGACCCTCATATTACCCACAAACCTTTGCGCGCAACGCTGTTTGAAATAAACAAGTTTGTGAAATTAACAAAGCTTGCCGGTGTCTATTACCGTCTGATTGATTTTTAAAATTTTCTCTCTGGTGTCTTTTTGAGAATTTATATTAGAAATATTCTGTTGATTGTAAGTATTAAAAAGCAAATCCATTGGACTTTCCGTAGAAAAACATTTGCATTGTAAGGGCATTCCCTTTGTATTTATAGTGTTATATGTGGCCCCAAGGGGATTTTCCACCCCTCCCTAGGTAGAGACCATTGTTGAAACAAACTCAATGGTTTAAAACTGAATTTGTTACTTTCTTTTAAAAAGAAAATTTATTATTATGCGTTTTCATTCATTAAAAACCTTCTTTATACCATTATTTATTTATTCTTAATTAAAACAAAACACATTTTATTGATAGATATTTTGGTTCTTGCAACACATACCCCCCCCCCCCCCACAACAACGTGACGTACGGAAACCTCAATAAATCTGCCTCATTTGAACTGTTTATTCATCAAAGACTCTCAAAAATCAATTAAATAAATAAAAAAATTATAAAAATGTATTTCAAGGCGTTTACATGGGACATATACTTCATTTTCGTATAGGGGGGCCAACTTGCCCCGACCCTGGGGCCAACTTGCCCCATGGCGGGGCAAGTTGGCCCCCCTAACGTCAACTGCGTTTTTTGTCAAATTGTGAGCCACCTGGCATTATATTTGAAAAATAATGACGTTGCATACGTAGCTTAGTTCATGGGGTTTACTTTGAAACCGGTTTTGTTACTCTAACCCACTCCTAGTTGGCTCTACAAGGCCAAAAGTGTCTAACTGGGCCAACTAGCCCCGGTCTCCCCTATCTCGAAAGCATCGCGCATTGCGAATAGCGATATCACATAGAGGCTACAGTGTATTATATGAGGCGAGTACGGAAGAGTTATGGAATCGAGACGCTTGCGCTCGGTCACAATGCGCGATGCTTTCGAGTTACGGGTCCCAGTATCATTCACGATGGTACCAAAGTAAGATACATTTGGTCTGCCTCTATTAGCTCCCCCCCCCCCAGGTGGTGCCCAAAATATGAGTTTAGAGGGTAGGATACTTTATAAAAAATATTTCTGTGTCACTCCCTAAAAGTGATAGCAGAGTGCCCCATTTGCTATATTTAGTATACGCCATTGCACATCTGTCGAATCCGTGGGATTTTCTGTTACATTTATCTTTGGTGGCAAAAGGTCTGGCTATCCAGACACCTTCGAAAATAGATATCATTCATTAGCGTACGATAACATTGATGGTTGGTATGAATGAAAAAAGGCTGAGAAAATGCAAACCGACTGATACAGTTTGGTCTCGTGAGATTATTTCAATTGTGTTTTTGTTGTGTCAGGGTTAAAATGGATCCTGCACGAAATTCCAAAGCTTTGGTAGCAGTTTGACAGCTAAGCCTGGCTCACTTGGCGTCAGAGCATTTATGTAATACATATCCAGAATTTTAGAAATATTTAAAACCCCTTTCTTTCACAATCACAATCTACTTAAATCTACTTAAAAACGCATTTTGAAGTTATTGCGTAATACACGTAAGAACACAATCACATTTGCAAACATACAGCAAGTACCACGTATTCGACCTTGATAAACAAACCTAACTGTGTCTGCATGTTTGCTGTATAATTGAAGCACTGTGAGTCAGCACTTTATGTCTGGTGACGTTTAATCCAAGGTCGAGATAGCAGCTTAATAACCCTGGGGGCTGCCTTTCCTTTCAACTTGTCTCTAGAGCTCTCTATCAGCGCACGCGGAGGGACGTGATTTGTGCGAAGATCTCAGCAAGGCAGCAAGAATCGAAGAGCATTGTTCAAACGTTCACTTAAAGAAACTTCTGCATCATGCCGGCTGTTTTGGGATATTGGAATCTACGTGGGGTAGGTGTGCGTGTATATAAATAATCCTCGTGACAAATTCAGGTTTGAGACCGCCATGGAAATGGGGCAAACGGTTAAAAGGGAGAGATCTTTTGTCGTACTTTGATATTTGCAATGTCACGGCAAATATTAGAATTATTTCAGTTCGAACAACACGTACAAAGAAACAAAGTTCCGGAACCGTGTGATTCCTGCGCAACTATTAGTATTTACTAATTTTAAATTTATAAATTGTCGATTTATTATCAATGATGCTTAACCCCCCTCTCAACACGAACATTCTCTTGATCTTGTTGCAAAATGGCGGGACTTCAACACATTGTGGCCCTTTTTATATCATTAAGTTCAGAGTTCTTGATATTACATTGTTTAAGTTTCTCAGCGAGTCCCACCCCTACTTGGGTGTATTTAACTAAATCCAATGCGTTAAATAAGAGATTAGATCATATCAAATAACATGGGTAGTTTTGCACTCATACTGGATCTTCTCACTTATCTTTATGGTCTCCCCGTACACAAATGACTTTACGTAACAGCTGGTTCCTGCCTTTCGGAAACTGGTTTTTGTTTGATTTTTATACAGACTTGACATTTAATATGGAATATTTTTTTCCAAATCATTTTTCATCAGTTTTTTCCTATTTTGCTGACTGATAAATGAAAATAAGGCTTAAAATTGGGTTTTAATAACTTTTAATTATCCTTTTGATGTCATTGTGTCTTCAGTTAATTAATGGAATTCGCCAGAGAAGCAAACAAAAACACATTGCCTATTCTATGTCATACGACAACAATTAAAAGAGATATTTTGGATCTCCATATTTTCCAAATTATTTTCTGTAAAAGAGTTACACGCCTCACAAAGAACCCCCATGTCAGTGTCTAGTCACAGTAACGGTCGCTGTTACGCTTGACCTCTTCTGTCTGCTACCAGCGCTCTCAAGGGGCAAGGCATTACTTGGGTTAGGTTTTTAGAGTTAAATCTGGAATAACATTCCAGGCATCGGTCAAAATCTGTCCTATTTGGTCCAGTTTTGTTGTAGGACATGTAGGTCATTGATTCGGCGAGTAATGGCCTGCCCACATATTGTCTATGTGGTTCAAATGTGGCGATTTTGATTACCAAGGTAGCTGCTCATTTCCTTGGTTCTGTAAGTAATCTGCTTTTAAAAGTGCTCTGTGTGTACCGGCAATTTCACCGTGCAACCTAAAATTGTTCCTAAGGTGCCCCCTGTCAAATGATAGTCAAGTGGTTCCCAGATTATTCCTTTATTTGATCTGGTTCAGGTTTTCGTGGATGACCACCATTGGTGTTTTGGCACCAATGTGGTATCCGCTCCAATTACCGACGCTGTTAATGAACTAAGTCACTTTAAACGCGGCACACGCTTAGTTGTTGGCCTCTTCTGGATGTCTGTAAATTCTGTTTTGACAAGTTGAGCGGTATAGGTGAAAACTGACCTCAATAAAGAAAGCCACGAGTTTTCAGTGTTCAACTCAGAAACAGTCAAGGTCCCCAATTCATTAGAGAAACATACAGCGATGTTTTGCTGTTTACAGTGGGTTCCCCCGAGGTCGTCTGGTATTCTAACCAGCTAAAACCAGTTTGGTGTTCGCTAAGGGCCTTGAAAAATGCGTTTTGGTGGCAATTTACCCCTCATTCTGAACGGACTGGGTGGTTTTTGTTTAGTTGCAACAACATATCCCGACAGACAGTACGTCCTGTACCCTGGTGGTAAGATTTCAATACATTGGGTGTGGTCTCTCTGTAGGTGCATCAGTCTGGACATTACTCTATAAAACTGTGCGGACCGTTTCGTTTGGCGCAATTATCTGACTGGCAATGCCTGGCTTTTTCGAGCCATTCTGCCACAGATTAACAAATTTGCGGAGCAGTGCATAGCTCATTTTACACCTTGCAAAACTGACCACTTGCATGCCAAATTTCAAATTCTTCTATGCAGTAGTTACCGACATATGGATACTTTTTTGGAAGAACCATGCTTTGCCAAAGCCAAGCTTTGACCTGCCCAAAGGAGCACTACCCAATTAAATCACTGCATATTACATAATGCAGCAGCGCAACAAACCTGGAATTCAGTGAATTGGAAGTGACACACCTGACTACACACTTCTCCATTCACATATCTTATATGAGATCTGAGTTTTTTGAAAAAAGGATGCATTTTTACTTAGGCATACATTCGAAACTGAAATATTCCATATTAAATGTCAAGTCTGTATTATAATGTGTGAGTTATCGGTTAGCATTTACCCTGTAAGATGCTGCCGCATGCCATTGTATACTTCAACTAAGATCTCTTTGCCTGGTCTTATCGAAGTACTAATTTTTAATCTTTCTCCTGATAATGGTTTGTTTACAGTTGGGACAACCCATTCGCCTTATGCTGGCCTATACTGGGGAAGAGTACGAGGAGAAGCGCTATGAAATGGGGCCAGGTAATTTTTTTTTTCTTTTTTTTTTTTTTTTTTTTTTTTTTTGATTAAAAAATAGATACTAAGACTTAAAGATAAAGCAATAGGTCACCGCTCAAGAAAACATTAGCTTAATTGTCAAATTGAACAATTTGATTTGAGAAACATCTTGCAAGTTTTTCCTTCCATTAGGGTATGCTTCCATGTCGTCATGCAGAATGCCAAATTATGCCACCATTGGCTTGGACGCAAAAGATGCCTCGCTTCTGTCTGTCATGTGCACTGGATTCGAAACATTTTTATGGACGGCACCTCTTTCACATTGCTTTAACTTGCTTTTCTATTTCATATATCTCTGCTTCCTTTGACTTAGTTTGCCAAGTACGTGTAACATAAATGCTAAACCTTTCAATTTTTAGCACCAGAGTACAGCAGAGAGCAGTGGCTCACAGACAAGGCCAAGCTTGGAGTGCCTTTCGCAAATGTATGTACACAAAAAACGCTTTTACTCATTGTTATCATTTTTTTTTATTAAATGTATAGATCTTGTATTAATTTTGATTCAACCATACACGTATATGTGAACCATAAATAAGAGACGCAAAATTCAGTGTAATGAATAAATAATACAAAATTCAGTGTAATGAATAAATAATACAATGATAAATATTGGAGGTAATACCTACATATTTTAGAAGCTCTTGATAAAAAGAAAAACAATAATTTAAAATGATAAATGTAGTTTAAGTAAAAGTGCAGCAAACTGTGGTTACGTACAAAAATGTCGATCATCCACGTGGCCTTATGATCGAGGGTACACTTTGCATCTTTTAGATCCCATACTACAAAGATGGCGACACCATCATCGTACAAAGTCGTGCCATTATGATGCATCTGGCCAGGAAACACAACTTATGTAAGTCTCTCTCTTCCCTCTCTCTCTTTGTCTTTCTCTCTCTCTCTTTCTCGCTCACTCTCTCTCTCTCTCTCTCTCTCTCTCTCTCACACACACACACACACACAGACAGACAGACAAACACATAACCTTGTTGCAAATGATTACCCCATAAGACAATGTCCCTCATATTGACTCTACATGCAAACATGTAGTTTGAAATCCGATATCATTTTGCTTGTTAGATGGCAGCACCGAGGCAGAAAAAATTAAAGCGGATGAAATTGCCTCCCAAGTCCTCGACACATTGATGAGCTTTATCCAAGTCTGCCTCGCGACATACTTTTACAAAACTGACTATGTAAGTAGAACGGTTTGTTCAAGCATACCCGAGTATTGGGCATTGGGTTGGACAATGCATTTAGTCATCTAAAAATGAAATATTGATTTATTTTGGCATTATCGAACTATCTATGATATTGATACATTTTATCTGCTACCTTCGACAATAACCCTCAGTAGCGTCACTTTCAAAACTCGGGGAAAATAGGCTGCAGGTTTCTTAGATATTTCATAACTTTTGAAAAAACATTTTTTTAAACGACTGCACAGTTTGTCAATGACCTGTCAATTTGTATTTGATTTTCTTATCACCATCATTAATATCATTTCATCTTTATTCTTTTTTTAGAAAACAAAGAAAGAGGAGTTTTTGAAGGGCCTGCCAAATATTTTGAAGTCCTATTCGGACTTTCTGGGAGACAACTCATGGGTTGGAGGTAAAAATGTAAGTACAAATTTCGGTTGTTTTCAACCGACTGTGGAGCGCTTTGCAACTATATACTTCAGTTAAATTTTGTATGCATTCAGTGTATTCAAAATTCTAGAAGTGCCCATTTTTCTATATCAGCCCCCATATATTAAGTGTTTTTTTTTTCTTTTTTCCAGATCACATATGCTGATTTCAACTTGTACGAATTGTTGGATTGGTTCAGAATGTTTTCTCCTGGATGCCTTGACCAGTTTCCAAACCTCGACGGCTACTGCAAGAATTTTGAGGTAAGGGGATTTATATAGATCGTTGCACACAGCGCTGCTTATCTTCATCGCATATATATTAGATATTATTTTGTTTTTTGACTTTATTATTATTATTTATTATTATTATTATTTTTTTATTATAATTATTATCTGATTTTCTTTGCTCCTGTCAAAACTCACTTTTTTATTTCAATCAAATAAAATATAAGTCTTTTGACTTTGTTTTAGGCTCTTCCGGCCATTAAGAAATACATGGCATCTGCGCAGTTTATGAAGAACCCTGTGTTTGGTCCGTTTGCAGACTGGGGTGCATAAATACCACGTGACAGCCGTCAGACACCACGTGACAACGAGAGATTTTTTAAGGAGTCATAGCTCAGCTTTAAACTGTCTGGGAACGTTGATGAAATTTGCAAATCCATGCTTTATAGAGTAGGATATTCACTTTTGCCCCATTTTATTACTCATTATATCAGAAAGGAATCAAGATGTTCGCATATGCGCATTGATAAAGGTCAAAATAGCTGAATTACATCTGATCTTTCTGCGAATACAGAGAATGATTTATACTATTTCAGTGCAAAAGCAATTTATTTTGTTATGTATGCAGAAAATAAAATGAGAACTTATATGAATCAAAGTGTTACAATTTGGGACATCAAATATGTACAGTATTACATACAAAGACATCAAATATGTACAGTAACATTTATGCAAAATGAACCGGATACAAAGACGTGTACTTGGAGACACTAGCTACACGAGAAACAATGCAGATAGGTTTTGATGGCAGAATGAAATTTGTATGCTTAGTAATATTGAAAATATAAGAAATATGATAACATACAAAAATACAGAATTTCCTTTTAAAACTCAAAAATTGTCCTTTAGTGAAGTTCATTTACATGTTTCTTCATAAAAAGAGCTACAGTATCAACTTTGATCATCTGTCATTAAAAATGTCATATTGAATTCGAATGTGATACGATAACCAGCAGGCACAAATCTTTGATTAACATTGCGTACTTGAAATTTTAATGAGACGCTGTCAACTACTCTCTACTAATAGCAAGCTGCGTCATGACGTCATCTGTGCAAAAATTCTTTCTGGACAGCATAGAAATGCGCGAAGAATTAACCAGAGAAATGTCTGTGAAAAAACGTGTCAACAGGCACACTAGTGCACTATTCGGGACATTGATATAATATTGATTCACTTTTGATAGTTCAATATTGTAAACTGAATGCCCTTTTCGGAAAGAAGATAATCGAAGAGTTACCTGGCTAAACTTTGAACTAAGTATCATATTTTCCCCAGTTGTCTTTTCAGCAGCAGTAACTTAAGAAAGAATTTGAACATGAGGATTTAATTTCCACGGCTATGCTTCTACACGACGGAAAATTGATTTGTATAAAAAAGAAATAAAACATAAGATGAAGCTGGTCGCATTGCAAGCTCGTTAATTATATAAGGGTGGACATGAAAACAGCCCGTATAAAGATTAATTTTATCTGGTATGCGGGCATAGCGTAAAAACTAAGAGTATTTTTTTACTGGGTGTTGATTTTACAAAACCCTGTTTTTAGATTGAGAGACGCACTCATACCGTTATGTTTGTTAATGTCGTTATTATCACCATCACTATTGTTTTTATGTACGACTGTAGACAATAGCAGGCTTTTCTGTGACTGATGTACGTAATATATAATTGGGATATTTTTGTTTGGATGTATCCTTGAAATACTGAACACCTTTGAAAACTAATGCGTGTAAAATGAACCGCCAATAGAGGTACTAGTACGTGTAGGCACGTACGCGCGTCTGCACGGCAGCAAAAAAAATATGACCCACATTTAGATACCAGTTCCTATTGCTAACTGCACACAGTGTGACGCAAGTTCTACTAATCAACAAGGGTCGAGACACGTTCAGACTGTTTTCCATCAGACTTAATTTTTTCATCATGCCGGCTGTTCTGGGATATTGGAACGTAAGAGGGGTAGGTTTGTCTAAAGAACCTCCTTGGTTTGTGTATTTTAAATATTCATGGACAATCTCCATGAATAAAGCGTTATGATCTCACATATGGGACCCTTAAGTTATCAGAGGCAAAATCTCTTCTACCAATATCTTATAGGCGAATTTTGCAGATAAAGATAGGAATTGAAATTACGTGGGACCTACCCTAGGTTCAGGATTCCAGTATTGCCAGCTCGATCTTGATTTCATTTGTAACCCATATCAGCAATACTGACTTTAAAAACCAGGGTTAGACTTGGGGGTGTGTTCAGCAAAATTTTCCCTGGGGCGCTTCCATATTTGGAAGTCACATGTGTCGTACGTCACAGATCTGTCCCGCCTGGAGCTGCCATTCCCATCTTGCGCTGACGTCATCTCGTGCAGACGAGACAAAGAAGCAAAGTGGTTGACGCGGAGTTTGAAGTTTGAAGTAAGAATACCTTGCAATCGAAAATCAGTGAAACAACACCAGCACCAGCACAATGCTTTAAAACTGATTTTTGGTGTAGCCATTGCGCAGTCCTTACACAACATTGGTCAAAAAGGTTTTCCCACCCCCCAATTCCATGTGCTTTTATTTACAAAAAAATCATCTCAAAGGTGTAAATTGTTATAAACAGTGTTTTTAATTCCCGATATTATATCAGAAGGATTAATGGTTCAGAAAAATACAAGAGAGCTTTCTCGATATCCATTTATGCCATTAATTCAAATTTAAAACATGTACCCTTTCAAACCCAATGTTTCACTGTGGTTCCCATTGAGGTAATGAAATGTCCATAAAATTGAAAAGGCATCACCAAGTGACACCAAATTTACACACAATAATCATTAGTGTGCTTTTGTTAAAGGTCACGTGTCTAATTACGTGTGTGTCTACCTGGCACTGTAATTATCTCCTGTAGGTGGCGCGATTACCATCCAACAAGGGTACCAATTATTTTTGTGGGATATTGGTCCATTCTTCCTGAAGGTCTTGGCGGAGTTGATCCATATTATTATGGGGTTGTTTCTCCTTTGCATTGCACACTCCAATTCATGCCACAGGTGCTCATTAGTGTTAATATTAGGGCTCAAAGATGGTTGTTCCATCTACGGAACATTGCGTTCCTGCAAGAAATCACTCGCTAGACGAGAATTGTGAGCAAGTGTGCTGTCATGATGAAGCCTGGTGTTAACCCCGAAGTCAGCTCTTGCAAATTAGCGAGATATCAGCTGAGAAAATTACGTTCACTGACCCCAGTGGTACCCGAACCTGGTCGACCATCACTGGAAGAAATCTAGTTTTGCTGAATAATCAAGATGTTTCTTGTACCCCATCGATGGCCATATGAGGGTCAGTAGACATGTTGCAGAATACCTGTTGGAAGGGTTGGTGCATGAAAATATCGCACATTTGGAGAGCATTCCAAGCCCCTGTTATTAGTACATTGTTCCCCCTGAAACAGAGTGTTACTGGGGCCTGCTACTGTTACATTCTCAACAGATTTTCTGTGGAGTTCTGCTTGGCCTCTGGTCATCATTCAGGAGTCTGCCACAGACTGTTGACAGTTGACTGTGGAAACTCGGATGCGCTGTTATAATCTGTCTTTTAGGGCACATTCAGATTCACACATCGTACTTGCGGGTCGGCCCAACTGTACGATGGATTCTGGTTAAAATGCATTCTGTGGAATCAGCTTAATCAGCACACGATATGTAATCCCCCCAGCTCAAGGGGACGTGTCGATAACTAAAACTGATTCATTGACAATTCGCCCTATGAACAGCGACCGAGAAACAGAATGATGAGATTCAATAGGACTGATTGCAATTTATCGAGAAGCCATGTACAAAACTTTTCGTAGAGAGTTTGTCAATGGTCAGCTCGGGATTTGACACGACATTGTAGAAATTCAATGATCTTTTTATTAATCAATGAATCAGAGACGTTTTTTATTAATCAATTGATTTCATTAAAATTGCTCATGTTCATTTTTAATCTTTTTTTTTTTTTTACTTTTCATTTCTTCAGCTAGCTCAGCCCATCCGCCTTATGTTGGCCTATGCTGGGGAGGAGGTGGAGGAAAAACGCTATCAGATGGGACCAGGTAATACATCTACCACCTTTGAACAAGATTATTAGTAATGCTCCTTATTCAAAGGCCATTTTAATTGGTATAAGGAGAATCGTGAAAGGCGGGAGAAAGAAGTAAATTGGAATACGGGTAAAAGGTTGGAATAGAAGCATGTCTTGTGAAGGAGATTTGGGTGGCAAAAGAGAAAATGGCGAACAAGTATTTAAAGGGAAGAAATAAAAAGTGAAGGTCGTCCAAAGAAGAAAGGGATAAAAACATATTGTGCTGCAGTCTCAATCCCAAAATGCAAAATTTTGATACGTGGAATTCCGCGGGTTGGATATGTATGTAGACTATCAGGTATTTTGTTAGAAAGGATAGTTTTCGCATATCCGCTGTACATGCGACAAATGATATATTTTTAGCTCCTTTGCGTTGTTTTCCACTTAATGTTAGCCCCAGAATTCAACACAGATGATTGGTTGACTGACAAGGCCAAGCTGGGAGTGCCATTTCCAAATGTGTGTATATATTTTGTATTGCATTACCTATCATTGTCACATCATTTTAATATTGTAAAGACACGAAATCAAGAACGGTCAACTAACAGAGAAGAAGAGGAAATACTTATAAACACATTCATGCTCAAATAGTGGAGAGTTCTTAAGTTTTCAAGGTCTGTTTCTTGCAGCAAATAAAGTGGTTGTCCTTATAGTGAGAAGCACTGTACAGTTAAAGATCTTACTGTAAAAAAAACCCCAGCAAACCGATAGTGACATAATTGAGGGATTGCTATCAATCTTCAACATATATATTGTTGACCATGTTGACCATATTTTTTAGCTCCCGTATTACAAAGATGCCGGCACTACAATTATTCAGAGTCGTGCTATTATGATGCATCTGGCCAGAAAGCACAACTTATGTAGGTTCTCTCTCTCTTCCTATCTCTCCCTCTCTCTCTCTCTCTCTCTCTCTCTCCAATTATTAATATACCACTTATAAATTAATATATTACATGCACAAAATGAGCGTTTGTTCTGTATATACGATTTTGGTTTAAATTTCAGAATTTCTCTCCTGATTTTCAGTTAATGTCTTTCATACCCAAATGAAATTATGAAAAAATGTTATGGAGCGTAAGCTACTAATATAGCACTTTGGTGATTGAAGGAAAATGTCCAAAGTTTTAGGAATATTCCTATATTTGTGCTACATAAATAAATGATGCTCATTATATGATTTAAAGGTTATTGGATTTATTTTTCTTCAATAGGTGGCAACACTGAGGCAGAAAGAATAAGAGCAGATATGATGGCTTCGCAACTCTTTGACACGTTGATGAGCTTTGTCCGAGTCTGTCTGGCGACAAACGTTTTCAAAACTGACTACGTAAGTAGATTTATTTGATAGCCAGTTATTCCACTATGAATTGGGTTTATGCGTGAGACAATGAGTTGAAGTTGAGCCATCTTAAGTTGAAATATGTTCTGGGCAACATATTTCTTAACGATGTCTTCTTTCGTCCAGCGAATAGGCAGAGCATAATGAAAACGGACGGTTTGCTAAACAAAAAGGACAAGCTGCAGTTTTCTTTGATTTTCACCATTATTTAATAACGATACAATTTTCAAAATTGAATTTATATTTGTTGTCTAATATCATTTTATAATATTAGTTAATTTTTTATTCTATTTTTATTTTCGTTTTCACTTTATTTCTTTATTTCATTACTTTTTACCTATAGAAAACTCTGAGGGAGACTTTTTTGAAAGGCCTTCCAGACACGCTGAAGTCTTATTCAGACTTTCTAGGAGACAACTCATGGGTTGGTGGCAACAATGTAAGTACAAACTAGTCTATGACATTTGCTTATTTTATATATTAGCAAGAGTGCTGTTTATACACTGTTTTTACAGTAACACAAACGGAAAGCTAAGCAAATCAAGTTTTCGACTATGAAAACCTATTCCACTTAAAGCTTGGCTTGTTCTTTTGTGAAATTCTGTGTCTATTCCAAGACCTACTCCACCTAAAATTATCCACAACTTCATTTCACCCACTTTTTTCTGTTGCCCTTTTTTGTTACAGATCACATATGCAGACTTTAACATGTACGAGTTGTTGGACTGGTTCAGAATATTTTCACCCGGATGTCTGGACGGGTTCCCCAATCTTGTCGCCTTCTGCAATAATTTTGAGGTGAAAGCACGCGTTTTTTTTTTTTACACATCGACCTTTATTTTTACAGTATACAGTATACGTATTTTTTTATTTCCACCGTCAAAGGAGGTTATCTTTTCATAAGCATGAGATTTTTAATGAATAAGATTTTACAAAAGAGTTCTTTATGATATGTGAACAACCCTGGTCATATTGTTTTAAAAGTTTTTTCACGCTTTGTCTGATTCCACACAGACTTAATTTATTGAAACAGACGTCATTTGGAATTATTTTAGGCTCTTCCAGCCATTAAAAAATACATGGCATCCGCGCAGTTCTTGAAGACCCCAGTGTTTACCCCGATTGCTGACTGGACTGCATAGATACCACGTGACAGCCTTCCGACACCACGTGGCACATGTCGGATTTAGATTAATTATGCTTTATTTTTTACGAAAGAAGTAATAACGTTGACCAGATTACAACAAATGCGGATACCAGCAAATTCAGGTTTGGAATCAGTGCTACGGGACCCAGGTGACATTCGCAGTGTGGTCACGAAACTTCATATTGCCAGTTAAAAACACAAGTTCAGAACAGAAGCCTGAATCTTGATCGGATTACGTAGATACATAAGATACATAAGTAGCATTAAAACTGAGAATTCATCTCAGTATTTGGTACAACTTTTTTAGTCATTCAAAGTTTTTTTTCTAGCGTATTCTTCTCTTTTTGCTGTATTATTATTACTATTTATTTTATTTTACTTTTTGTAGTTGATGTAGTAATTGTTGCGAAAGGTGCACAAAAACCAGTGGCAATGAAGAAGCGTGATTGCATTTTTAAAACAGAAACACATTCTGAATAACGCTTTCATTACCTCTGAGGACATGCTCTTTTTGTTTCTTTTATTTATTTATTTATATATTTATTTATTTGTTTGTTTGTTTGTTTATTTATTTATTCATTGTTTTGGGTGATTTTAGAGGACGACAAATAGCTATGCATAAAGTGAAAATATCTTTGCTAGTTCAGTCAAATACATGTAATTCGCTTATCAATCTAACAGGAATGTTGAAGAGGAATAAGTAGCATTAAAACTGAGAATTCATCTCAGTATTTGGTACAACTTTTTTAGTCATTCAAAGTTTTTTTTCTAGCGTATTCTTCTCTTTTTGCTGTATTATTATTACTATTTATTTTATTTTACTTTTTGTAGTTGATGTAGTAATTGTTGCGAAAGGTGCACAAAAACCAGTGGCAATGAAGAAGCGTGATTGCATTTTTAAAACAGAAACACATTCTGAATAACGCTTTCATTACCTCTGAGGACATGCTCTTTTTGTTTCTTTTATTTATTTATTTATATATTTATTTATTTGTTTGTTTGTTTGTTTATTTATTTATTCATTGTTTTGGGTGATTTTAGAGGACGACAAATAGCTATGCATAAAGTGAAAATATCTTTGCTAGTTCAGTCAAATACATGTAATTCGCTTATCAATCTAACAGGAATGTTGAAGATGCGATTAATCTGTGCCTACACACTGTACTACAACACTTAGATAACAAAAACTCGTATGCAAGGATTTTATTTATTGACTTCAGTTCAGCTTTTAACACAATTTGTGCCATAAAAACTATATTTGAAACTTTTAAGCCATCTTAAGCTACCTGTTTTTATATGTGACTGGATTTTAGACTTTCTCTTAGATAGAAGACAATCAGTTAAAGTCGACTCTTTTATCTCAAAAACAACAGTTTTAAATACTGGTGCACCACAGGGATGAGTCCTTTCACCCTGCCTTTACTCCCTTGATTGGACTAGTATAAGCCACGGGACTTTTCTTATGAAATTTGCGGTTGATACTACGCTTGTGGGGCTAGTTACTGATAATGACGAGAGTCTTTTAATTTGATCTCAAAACCAATTTCTTAATTTATCTGTTGTATAACTTTTACTCTGTATATCATCAAACTTGATTTCCGATTTTTATAATTGGCTAAATAAGCTCTTATCTTATATATGTTTAATTCTTATGTTGCAAAAAGGAAGATAAATAGAAAAAATTGAAGTGATCCAAGCATGAATCGTTTTTGTTGAAGTTACCTCAGGACAATTAAAAGTTTAAAACATTAATTGACAGAAAAATGGTCTAAATAAACATCAAAATCGATATTTGGTCTGAATTAGCAATTTCAGATCACAAATTATCTGGTCTGGTCTCAATTATTATACAAATTACATCAAAATGGACTGACTCCGCTTTTAAGATAAAAAATTATTTGATTAGAAGTCAGTACGGTTACAGTCTTACTCATTGATAAGGACCATGTAAGATCGTTTGTGATCTGAAATAGCTGATTCAGACCATTTTAGGCGCACGCTTGGGTGCAGCCATAGAGCAGAGACCTGCATTGATGTTTACAAACGAGAGGTAATCATGTATATAACGGTTGCTGCAGAGGAATGATCCAGATAACTTCGAATAGCACGAGACCAGACCAACGCTATGTTTTTCCAAAGAGTTGCACACTCAATCGAAATGGTTTTAAAATTCAGAGAAAATCTACAGAAAGAAATTCATGCATATAAGATAGGAAATCAAAAACAATTTAGTGCGAGACAATTGCTCTAATGCATCGTTAATCACAGTTTATCATAACTTTTATCATACTGGTAAGTTATTGGCATGTGGCACGTCAATGGGTTAAAATGAGCGTACACTTTCCAGTGGCCGCTCACTCAGCGAGACGGAAGACGGGAGCACAGACCCCACACTTTTACAAGGATCAATTCTCACTGAGACGGTACACCGACAGATTTCTCCATCATGCCAGCTCTACTAGGATATTGGAACATAAGAGGGGTAGGTGTGTCTACAGACCGTCCTCGGATTTTGTGCATGTAGAAAACTTTTTAATAAAAAAAATTCCGTGAGCAGCTCGATATTTGACATCGACGTGGTAAAGGTGCAATGATCTTTCACTCAATCGAAATTAATTTAATTTTCAGGGAGGTGTGTGTGTGTGTGGGGGGGGGGGGGGTAGACATTAGTGAAGGTTTTAAAGGTGGGGTCTCATCCATCTAACATAGGGATGAATTTCGCAGATGAAAATTGGATTTTATCCCACTTTAGGGGAAGTGCATGCGTGCATTACTAGCTTAAGATTTGTCACAAGATATAATATAATAATAAAGCGTTTATTTAAAGTCTAAATACGTAAAATGTTCAGCAGACTTTACAACAAAATTTATAAAACATTTATAGTTAGCAATTAAACACACTGTATGTGTGTGTGTTTTATTTCTACTTTTCAATGTATCTGCACATTATATATTAATCTATTGGTTTAATTGACTATTTATTTATAATTAATTTGTAAATTAATTTTTATCAATCAGTCAATTACAGTGGTTTATATTCAGTTTAAATCTTTTACACTTTTCACGTCTTCAGCTAGCTCAGCCCATCCGCCTTATGTTGGCCTATGCTGGGGAAGAGGTGGAGGAGAGACGCTATCAGGTGGGACCAGGTAATAAACTTTTGAACAAGATTATTAGTAATGCTTCTTATTCAGAGGCCAGTTTAAAAGGTATAACGAGAAGCATAAAAGGCGACAGAAAAGAGATTAATTGGGATATGGGTTAAAGGGTGGAACAGAAACGTGTCTTGGAAAGGAAGTTTGGGTGGCGAGAGAGGAAGAAAATAGGTGAAGAAATCTTTTGAGAAAACAGAAAAACGGCCACAGTATAAGCGTGGGATTTATACGGTTTTTGCAGTCTCTGTATGCTCTTACCAAATCTATAATACTTCATATCTACTTAGAATATTTTAATACGTAAATATTCGAGGTTTGAAAATGCAGACCCACGTGCAGTTGCTACATGTAGAAAAGATGAACGCGTTTTGCCTTTTGCGTCCCGTTTTGTCATATATATATTCTTCACCTGTAATATACATGTGTATATTGTGTTGTTATCCCCCAAATGTAGCCCCCGTGTTCAACAAAGATGATTGGCTGACAGACAAGGCCAACTTGGGAGTTCCATTTCCAAATGTATGTATATATTCAGTGTACAGGGCCGTAGCCTCCGGGGGGGGGGGGGGGGGGGGGGGGGGGGGGGGGGGGGGCAGGGGGGCAGCTGCCCCCCCTGGGATTTGAGGTGCAAAAAAAATAATCGCAATTTCTGACTTCTAATTGAGCAATAAATAACAGTTAAAATGCACCAGAATGCAGTATTATACATAGTTTTAAAAATTTTTCCACACCGTGGGAGGGGAACCTCCCACACCCTCCCCCCCTCGGGGGCTTCGCCCCCTCGTGTCCGCTTACTGCCCCCCCTAGCATTTTGCTCAGGCTAGGGCCCTGGTGTACCATAAAATCCTCTTCACATCACTGTAGTACCGTCAAGCTTCGAAATTAAGACGATCTACTTTCCTAGAGCAAGAGAATAGACTTAATAACACGTTAATGCTGAAATAATTACAGAGTTCGTAAATATACAACTCGTGTCTTCTGCATTAAACAAGGTGATTGTCCTTATCAGAAGTATAGTAAATGATCTTACTATATTGCGAAAAAATACAGCAAATTAAAAATGATAATGATAATGACATATTTCAGTCATTATCATCAATCTTCGATGACATTTGTTTTTTTTTTTTTTTTCTTTTTTTAGATCCCGTACTATAAAGATGGCGACACCATCATCGTACAAAGTCGTGCCATTATGATGCATCTGGCCAGGAAACACAACTTATGTAAGACACTCTCTCTCTCTCTCTCTCTCGCCAGTTTTTTTTTTTTTTTTTTTTTTTAAACCGCATTTATGCATATTTATTTCTTATAAAAAGCGTTTGACCTGCATAGGACTTTTTGCTTTAAATTTCAAATTTTCAAAATTTCCCGCTTGATCAACTTGGCATTCCCTGTCCAATTAAAATTATAAAAGAAAGTAACGGTGCATAAGGTGCCAGGTTGTCACTTATTTTATTTTATTATTATTATTATTATTTTTTTTTTTTTTTTTTTTTTTACGAATGAGATTATGCCACGAAGGTTATTGATTCGTATTTTTCTCTGATAGGTGGCAGCACTGAGGCAGAAAGGATTAGAGCGGATGTGATAGCCTCACAATTCTATGACACATTCAAGAGTTTTACCCAAGTTTGTCTAGCGACATATGTTTACAAAATTGACTATGTAAGTTTGTGCTAGAAGAGCAGCGTATCACGCTATGCATTGAGTTCGACAATGAATTAAGTCATCCAGAGTTTAAATATTAATTTTCTGATCTTTATGCACATATTGCTGAACAATGTCTTCTTTCGTCCAGCGATTAATAGAGTGAGTAAAATAAAAGAACGATTAACATAAAAATATTTTATTTGCGACCAGTTTCTGAGCACCCAAGAACATGCTGCAGTTCTTTTCAGAGTTAGAAAAAACTTGAAATAAAACTTACAGTATCTTATTTATGTTATCTTGTTACTTTAGAAAACGAAGAAAGAGGAATTTTTGAAGAGCCTGCCAGACACTTTGAAGTCCTATTCTGACTTTCTAGGAGACAACCCATGGGTTGGTGGCAACAATGTGTGTATATATAAAGTAGTATGTTGTATTATTTCATCAGTTATGTCAGTTAACCGAAGAGTGCTTTTTGTTACTGGTTGACTTTCGATAGCAAGGGTTTATGTGTTTTGCTGTTTTCGCGGGGAAATTACCAAATTAGAGTTCCAACTATGGAAAGCTTTTTCTTTACTTCTGTGAAATTCTGTATTTATTCCACCCTTCCCTACGATTGGCCATAACCCTATACCACGACCCTTTTATTCAGCAATCCTTCTTTTTCTTACAGATCACATATGCAGACTTCAACGTGTACGAGATGTTGGACTGGTTCAAAATGTTTTCTCCCGGATGTCTGGTCAAGTTCCCCAACCTCATTGCCTACTGCAAGAATTTTGAGGTAAATAAATTTATTTAATGTCCTTGTACATATCGTGTGATGTAGACTTCCGTTTCCAATATCTTCACAGCATCTCCTGTACATCGTTTGTTTTTCAGATGTATTTTATTATTCATACCGACGAAGTGTGAATTTGTTTGTGAATTCGTTATCTTAAAAGAGATAGTCAGTAATTACCTTTTTTTGTCTGGTGGATATCTGCTCTCTTGAAATATTCTCTAGTTATTACCAACGTAGAGGAGGATTTGTTTTCATCTTCGTTTGCCTGTCAGTCTGTTTGTTTGTTTCGTTGTTTGTCAACTACAGCAGTTTATCAGTGCAGGGTCCTTGGGGTCGGTCTGCGCTCTCTGGGTGCTTTCCTAGCTACTACTGATTTTAAGTTTTTTTTTCTCTCCCAGATTTCACACCGTTATAATTGAACTAAAAAAAGAATTTAAGCTTTGACATTATTTTAGGCTCTTCCAGCCATTAAAAAGTACATGGCATCCGCGCAGTTTTTGAAGACCCCAGTGTGGACTCCGTATGCCGACTGGAATGCATAGAGACCGCGTGACAGTCTTCCTTTCGTGACGCTTGGTGGTATTATAT
Organism: Lingula anatina; assembly: GCF_051362555.1. NCBI lineage: Eukaryota > Metazoa > Brachiopoda > Lingulata > Lingulida > Lingulidae > Lingula > Lingula anatina. Next base: position 20,006,341 of record NC_141772.1, on the reverse strand, counting down.
ACAGTTTTGCTTTGTTTTGGAGATAGAAACATGAAACTTGACCATATTGCTTGAAATGGAGATACCAGCTTATCAGCACGCAAAGGACCCAGCTGACCTTTTCCCCAGTATGCTCGCTAAAAATATATTAACAAAATTAATGTGGTCAGTTTACTTGTACATGTAGTTTGTTCATTTTCATACTGGAAGCCTTATTACTTTAAATACAATTGTACACAAGCAGTGGCGGAATAAGGGGGAGTTCAGGGGGGTCCTGCCCCCCCCCCCCCCCCCCTTTATAATACTGAGAAAAAGCCACACCAATGGTCCCTTCTTAAAATTAGAATTTTGACTAGCTGAATCATAGTTTTAAACCGTAGAAAGTACCAACGTTCGCCTTCTAAAATACAAACAAAGTTTCAGGCTCCGAACCCCACGTCGAGGGGGGGGGGGGGTGAGGGTCGACTCCCTATCCGAAGACCCACCCCCCCTTTCAAATAATCCGTGATCCGCCCTTGCATAATTATCATTCAAATATTAAATGTTGAATTTTTCTATCAGTTGTTAAGACGCACAGAGCTCAATGGCAATAAAAGTGCATGTTTACAATTTATTTGAACGGATATGCATCCTATTTCAATCCTTCAAATTGCTATAGATCAATGGTCGACTACGCTTGAGTTTGACGGAACTCTCCAAAAAGAGCGCCTAAAATCCCCGCAGTTAATTGTTCATGTTAATTAAGTCATCATTAACTTCTACACACTGGAAATAGAATCTGTCAATCTCTGGGTGATAAGGAGATTAGCACTATATATATCCAAAGAGCTGCACTCGATTGATATGATTTTAAAAACCAGACAAAGTCAATAGAAAGAAATTCAGGCATAAATAATACACAAAAGAAGAATCTATTCGGTATACTCTGACATTGAGAGAAAATCGCTCTCGGTAGATCTATCGTGAAGAATTAATGGTTTTCCATTAGTAAGTTACTTTCTAAGAGTAAGAGCATTTAAGTTGTGCAAGAAAATTATCAAGTAGAGGGCCGCCTTTATTGACATGCGGCACGTCATAGGGCATAAAGGAGGACGCATTCCAGTGATAGCTCACTCAGCAAAACGGGGCCTCTGGCACAGTCAGCATAGATCAACAAGGAGCGAGCTGCCACGCTGAGACGGTTAACCGAAAGATTTTCTTCACCATGCCAGCTGTACTCGGGTATTGGAACATACGAGGGGTAGGTTTGTTCATAGACCGTCCTTGGTTTGTGTCCATGTAGAAAACTTTTAGTGGTTTTGCGATCATCGACAAGGCAAAGGTACACAGATGGGGGGGGGGGGGGGGGGTCTCATCCACCCAGCATTCTTAAAGTTGAATTCTGTAGAACGAGGACTGGAAATGAATTACTTGAGCCCTGCTTGCGTGCACTGCGTGTTTATGATGTGACACGCATTGCGGTTGCATTCTTATGATATCATATATTTATTGCCGCAGACAGTGATCCCGGGGCGTGGACAAATGAAGTCATGCACCATCGTGTGGGTTGTAAGAGTATATTTAACCTAATTACATTTACTCTTTAGAAGAAAGCACTACATATACATGCAAGACCTACATAAACATGTATGTATATTGAACACATATACCATGTTAACTGGGTCTACGGGGTCTCACCATATACATGGGAGAAATGTAGGCGGCGAGATAGTATAAATAACCTGCACGGATGAAGTTACAGTCTACACTGTATTTGATTGGCCGGCGATCGTGCCGATTGCATTGTTAAAGCGGTCAGTTTGACCAAGAACAACTGCTTGGTTCGATCACCTTCATTCACTGCTTAGCAAAATAATGCCATCGTATTATGTAAGCATAGGCAGACCGGTATTGTCGTACATGTAGTGCTAGTAGCATGACTTGCAGAAATTACTTCAAACACCCAGACACAGTGTGATATATGCAAACAGACGGAGAGACATGATTATTTTTTAAGATAAAATATAAAATGATTCATAATATCAGTATATCTATTTATTCATAAACTGATTTGATATCTATTTGGTTTAAAATATAGATCAGGGCCCATCTTATTTCGTGTAGAGTGTAATTTATTGCCATCTTTCATTCATGCTTTCTAATTGTGCACAATCGTGCTCATTGACCCATTTATCAGTTATATATATCTTTTCATATATCCACTTATTTTTATTTGTCTGTTAAAATGATTTTTATCAATTAAAATTTCAAATAATAAGTCAATCAATTACTAAATTGATTATTTATCTTGTTCGTATCTTCAGCTAGCTCAGCCCATCCGCCTTATGTTGGCCTATGCTGGGGAGGAGGTGGAGGAGAAACGCTATCAGATGGGACCAGGTAATGTTTCAATGACTTTTAACTCAGAATATCAGTAAATCTAAAATGCAGGATTTAACGGGTCGGATATGCGGATCCACATTTTGCAGGACAGTTTGCGCGTTCTGCAATGATGCTCAATATGTTCCGGGTACATATTTGTTAAAATCACTGTAACATAATTTTTGTCAACCGTGTAATTTTAGCCCCAGAGTTCAACAAAGATGAATGGTTGACGGATAAGGCCAAGCTGGGAGTGCCATTTCCAAATGTGTGTATATATATTCTTTGTTTCGTTACTACATAATTATCACGTATCGACTTAATGTTGTTGAGACACGAAATAAGGTACAACTTTTAAGTTAAAACCGGTGTAACAGGAATGGAAGTCTATTAGGAACCGTAGTCCGCTTCCTATTACTTTGTACAGGTGACATTCGTCCCATATATTTACTCCATAATGTCAAATGGTCGTTGAATTACAGTCGAAGCAAGAAACCAAAAACCTTTTTAAAACAGGATCAAAAATTCAAACTCTCGAGGGGTTTGACAACCTATTTTGACCAACGTTACCAGTGTCTAATAAAAAAACTAACCCTAACCTGTACTAATCATATGGGAGCCCGGACTTCCATTCCTGTTACACCGGAACAAGGGATGAATTTGCTAGCAATTTCAAGGTGAAAATGTTTGTAAATACAAAAAGGCTTAACGTGCGTTTCTCTCATCAAATTTAGTATTTGCCCCTCAAAGCAGAAGATTAAGATATATTTTATGTTCCAGATAATTGCACAATAAAAGAAAACATGCAGCGAAATTATGGTGACATACTTTGGTGATTAAAGACATCCCATGGTGTTTTTTTTTCAGATTCCTTACTACAAAGATGGCGACACCATCATCGTACAAAGTCGTGCTATTATGATGCATCTGGCCAGGAAACACAACTTATGTAAGACTCTCTGTCTCCCTCTCTCTTTTTTCTCTCTCATACTGATTTTACAGACATATGGTGAGCCTTTGTGTAAAATTTTCGTAGATATTTAATAACCTTGGTATAACTGTCCCAATACCGTTGAGAAAATAAGGATCCACATGTATTAATGTATAAACTGATAAATTGCACTTAGATGGAGTTTTTTTTTTTTTTTTTTTTTACTGTATAAAATTTGCGTGCCTTCAAATGTTTGTTTTGTAATTTTTTTCGATAGATGGTAGCACTGAAGCAGAAAGAATCCGAGCAGACGTGTTGGCTTCACAGCTCGGAGATAACTTGATGGGCTTTGTCCGTGTCTGTCTGTCAACACGCATGTTTAAAGCTGACTTCGTAAGTAGATCCGTGTGTGTCATTCTATTGTAGAGAGACCGGGTGCCATTCTTCATTTTGATGTGAAATCAAAATCAGTATAATATTTTTCAGAAAAAAATGTACAAGTGGATCTGTACGTGTCATGGGCAAAGCACGACTAACTTTTTAAATGTGTAATCGATATTCATAAGTTTTAATATCTATCGCCCCTACAACGCACAGAACAAGATTAAACTGGGAAACAAGCCCAATTTATTTTAAACAGCTGACAATATTACTAGGCCTATCCATGTGTAACCCAAAGGCCTTCAGTGTTGTCATTCTTTCTGTAGTGTTTTCCTTTATTTTACAAAAAAAAGCCATATCTTTTTCTTTCCTAATTTGATTTCAGAAAGCTAAGAAGGAAGAGTTTTTGAAGGGCCTGCCAGACACGTTGAAGTCTTATTCAGACTTTTTGGGAGATAACCCTTGGTGTGCTGGTAAAAGTGTAAGTGCATATTAAAGCCTAAGTACATTAATTTTTGATTAACAGCATTTTCATTTATCATCATCATAATGAGTTGTGTTACCAGAAGTAGCCTACATGTTCTGATTATGCCAAGGCTGTGTTAGGTGAGACGGAGCAGTCTTGGTGTCAACAACTGTTGAATCATGGGAAGTTTTTTTGGGGGGCAAGTGAACATGGTGGTATAAAGACACATGGACCTTTTTTTTCTATCGAGGAACTTTTTTGTGCTTAAAGTGATTTGTGTATCTACAACTCTGAATGTCCCCCACTAACGCTCTTTTAAACAGATCTAGAAATGCCAACTAAATTCACGCATTTACTGTCTTTTTCAAGGGTTCATTTAATTAATGACAAGTTTATCTACACGTGCTCTTTTAAAGTGTAATATTGTCTATTCAGAATAAGTCATTTTCAGAAATACCACACCTTGTCATCAAATATGTGTGTTTGAATTGCACAAAATACTGTTGATTAATTTTTCGTTGTGTTATTGACAGTGATCGTTTTAACGAAGAGTATAGAAATACTGTAATAACTTACTGAAGCGCCTAGGCGTGTTATGAACTTAGCAATTTTTCAAAAAAATATATATAAATCAACGGGACATCATCTTTTTATGTCATACCTTAAAAATACTTTCCTGGAGATGTTGTGTGACCGCTTTATTACGTGTTATTTTAAGGATTTTTTTCGGTAAAATAAGAGTACTTTCGCTGCACACATACAAACGCAGCGTGAGCTTAATATTTTCTATTTTATCCAGTAATATTTTTCTTACAGATCACATATGCAGACTTTGGCTTGTACGAGCTGCTGGATTGGTTCAGAAGGTTTGAACCCGGATGTCTGGACAAGCTCCCCAATCTTGTCGCCTTCTGCAATAATTTTGAGGTAAGTAGTAAAATCCTCTACTCCATGGGGAGAGAGAGATATCATACATGTATAGGGAAAAATGTCACAGATGATAATTGACACAAGATGAAAAAATTCTTCCTACCGTTAGCTTAAGACCAATTACCAAGCTAATGCATATTTTTGCTCACTTGCTATCGTACACTGTATTCGCAATGGTCTTTGGTTTCGACCTTTCTCGAATGTTCTCGCACAGATCGAGAACATTCTTACGTCATGCCGTCCCATGAATGCTCTTCTTTTTTCTTTCAAATCAGATTCATTCTTCCCTCTACCTATTTCTCATCTAATTCTCACAAATGATTTTTGCATTTCAGGCTTTACCCGCCATGAAAAAATACATGTCGTCTGCACAGTTTTTGAAAGACCCCATATTGAACCCATTTGCTGACTGGGGTGTATAGATATCACGAGTCGTCTGAAAGGGGTTTCAACATGTACCATTTGATTCAGTATTAGATTAGTGACATTGATTGGCCTGATTCAGTATAGTGACATTAATTGGACTTATATATATTACAAGACTTTTAGCAGCATGAATAAATCTAAAACTATGCATTTTACCAAGGTGTTGGAACTCCTTGGTTTTACACAGGTTAAAATGCTTACCAGGACATTACGTACAAAAAATTGTGTAGCCTAAATAAAATGCTTATATATGAGTGCTACAGTTGAGCATTTGAACAAATAAAACGGCTTCGTAGAAAATGTATTTGAATGGTGCATTTTTTTCATTGACGAGGTAAAGTCTATTTCTACAAACGTACATTTCTCTGTTGTAGTTTCCTCGCCAAACTGCTTTCGCTCATAACTGTGGCACCTGACATTAGTCTAAAATAAAGGGTATCAACTTGTATTTATGTGTCAAATCGAATGCAAATTTTGTGAGACGTTAACTCGAGTGCCACGGTTGCTAAAGGACGCTCTTTACAGCTGCAATCAAGAAAAGACAGCTTGCCAGTAATATTCCACAGGCAAACAATGACGTTGAGCTGTTGCAGAGGTTTCCACGACACTTGCATATCTCTCCAGTCGGGCGAAACATCTGAGGCGCCCCAAAGGACTCTAGAATTTTGAAGACTGCCCCCGCTCCTACAGACAGGTCGTCTTCACCCGCCGGCTTGCGGCAGCCGTTGTCACTGATTAAAACTGAACTTCCGGCACTGGCGTCATTTGCGCAACCACGTGACACTGTTCTTATCGGAACTTTGTGGTCGTCCTAAAATGAAAAAAAATATGTACTTATTCCGGTAACAAGACTACACGTATCAATTATATTAGTTTTGACTGTAAACTGTAAGAAAATATAAACAGGGTTTAGGATTATCATTTTGATCGGTATGATAGATTCAGATTGTTGCAACGTTCTGCACAAAATGCTGTCGCCTAAGACTGTCTAATTTAGTTATTGTGAAGACTCTTGACGTGCGTGTTCCAAGACACATTCCAATTCACTTGCCATTTTCTCTCTCTCTCTCATTCTCTCTCTTTCTCTCTCTCTCTCTCTCTCTCACACACACACACACACACACACACACGAGTGCGCGCGCGAGCACTCAAATAAACACAAATACAGATACACACACACGCGCGCACGCATTCCATTCATCACGTAAAATGAAAAGGGGTAGAGATTTCTATATTCTTCATTCAGAAAAGGAAAAAAACCTACCAAATACTGAACATAAAAATGCATCGTCACATTAGCCTTCTCACAGCCTCTGCTACAAGATGTTTTGCCAAGATTGGCGATTCGGCCCGCCTCACAATCTTCGTCTGTGGGAAGTTGTGCCAGGGCATTTCTAATTGCGGTGCTTCCCAGTTTGTTGTCTGTTTCAAACATGTAGGTAACACAGCTATAGCATACCTCCCCAGCCACACGATCTGAAAATACACAAAAGTGAAACTTACGTAAAAGGTGCACGCGTGTACATGTATATAGACCTATTGAGTGCATTCACAGCAAGTTGACTTGGGGACTTATATGTTTGTGGAATCAGGCTGTTAGCACACCATTTGACCATGTCCTAAATCTTCCCACATATCATGTATTGTACACATGGATGAGACATAGCACTGCTCTTGATGTTGTCTTTCGCTTTCACTACAAATGATGCCTAAGAACAATAAAAGTCTGACATAAGCTTATCAGTTGACTGCGTGTAATGAAAGTGATATTTTGCACAATATATTAAAGAACTGAAAATTACATTGAAAACATTGGCAAATCCCATGGCTTAAAATAGTTAAACGTTAATAATTTTGACAGATCTATTCCAATTTTTGTAAAATTTGTACAAATGATGCTTCACAACATTAAAAATCTGAGAATAACTTATCACTTCACTGTTTCTAATTTTAAAAAGTGTTTTTTTCATTAGCAATTGATATCAGAAAAGTGAGAATTTACGAAAACAAATATTTCAATATTCCAGTAGAGGCTGATATAGTATTATTTGAAGGGGGGGGGGGGTCCGCGGATGCAAAGCCGACCTTAAATAATAATGACATCATGCTTTCTTTAGACAAACAAAAAGATGTTATTTTAGTCCTTTTAGATCTGTCTGCTGCATTCGACACCATTGACCACAACATACTTCTGCACAGACTACAGTACCGATTTGGAGTAAAAGATTTAGCACGTAATTGGTTAACCTCATATCTAAAAGATCGAACACAAAAGGTGTCAATTGAGTCGTTGCTATCAGAGCCCACTATTTTAGAGTATGGTGTCCCTCAGGGGTCTGTGCTAGGTCCATTGCTCTTTTCATTGTATATGCTACCAGTAGAAGACATTATAGTTAAACATGGTCTCAACACTGTCATTTTTGCTGATGACACTCAAATTTATGTCACAAGTGAAAGTAATCGCTCCATGGCTATCACCTCAATAGAAACTTGTCTAGTTGAGATCCGAAATTGGATGAAAACAAACATGCTAGCACTAAATGATGGAAAAACTGAACTAATATGGTTTACATCAAGGTCTAAGTCAGACAGGGGAAATGCAATGAAATCTGATATTTGTATCGGTGGTGTCAACATCAATCCATCTAGCTATGTGAAAGATTTAGGTGTCACCTTTGATCAGTATGCAACTATGGATAGACGGATCTCTGAAATTTGCAAATCGGCATCATACTCACTTTGGCGAATTAGTAAGATACGTGACTTACTGGACAAAACTTCAACTGAAAAACTAGTCCATGCTTTCATTACTTCTAAGCTTGATTATTGCAACAGTCTCTTATATGGTTTAGGCAAAAATCATCTGAACAAACTTCAATTAATTCAAAATTCTGCAGCTAGGCTGGTAACTAAAATGGGATGGAACAGCCGAGAGCATATAACACCTGTTTTGATGGAACTTCACTGGCTTCCAGTAAGAGAGAGAATTTTATTTAAAATTTAATGTGTCATTTTTAAAGCAGTCACTGAGAATAAACCACTTTATATCTCAGAACTTATGAAGCAACATCAGCATGGAAGAGTTACCAGGTCTTCAACTTTTAGTCATTTACTTTTAGAACACAGTGTCTTAGAGAAAAAAGCTGGTAAATTTTACGGTGAAAGGGCATTTATGATATATGCACCCAAAGTTTGGAACACCTTACCCTCTGAAATACGAGCAGCAGGTGACATAGATACTTTTAAAAAGCTTTTGAAAACTCATATTTTTAGAATAGCCTATCAGTAAATATCATATAGTTCATTTTAGTTTTTAATAAGGTGTACTGTAATTTTATGATTAATTTTAAATGTTGTCACTTTAGGTTCTTATCATTTTAGAATATCAATAATTGGTTCTTTAAATTAGTTCTTAGTCCTTTAAAATTGTAATGTGTTCTTATATTAGTATTGTGTTATTTAGCTCTTTTAAGTGAATGTTGTAAGGCGCATTGAGATTTTTAATCGAATGCGCCATAGAAAAATAAATTATTATTATTATTATTATTATTATTATTATTAAAGGGTATTTAATGTAATGTAATGTAATGTGGGGGCCCCGGGATGGTCTTAAGGTGGGTCCCCACAACATGCAGAAGGCCTAGTTTCTTTAGTGTTGTTAACCAATCTCTTTTTTGTTTTTTGCATAAAGACATTGATTATTGGTTTCCATTTTAGACATCTGCATTTATGAAGTGTGATTCTTAACTCAGTCATGGAAATAGAAATGATTCAAGTTACAGAAATTCACTTCTCACAAATGTTACAACTAACAAGCCACTGATATTCTTACCTTTCATGAAGACAAGGCTCCCCAATGCACAGATCACCATCAAACTGGTTTTCATCGTCTTGTTCTGATACTTGCTGTGACTGAGTACTAACAGATATATCATATCTATATCTAGATATCAATGAAGACAATAGAGGGTACCGGAGGAGACGGGGTTGTGCCGGAAATGTGACGTCATCAGGCCTACCCAATTACCAGACTCGGCACCGAATGATCCCCAATTCACAGGTAGATCGGACCACACTGCCAGTTTTCAAGGTGTAAATGTGATGCATTCATCGGACAAATAAAACATTCCAATGGTCTGGTCAAGTCTGATACGCACAACCCTGCCTCCTCCGGTACCCTCTATACTGGGTGATATTTAGCGTAAAGAATGAATGGGAAAGCAAAACTAGACGCTAGCTGTCAGTCGATGTTTACATATGATTCATTGCTCTCTCTTTCTCTTAATTGTTCCATGAAAATATTTTTAACAATCTTTTTAATGCTCTTCAATATGCAATTATCATCTTAACATTTCTGAATACTTTTTGGCCTCAGCTTCTATCACAAGTTTTATAGATATTTTACCAGTAATCTGCTACATCCTTCTTGTTGATTAACATTATCTTATCGAACACTCCATCTGTTTTCATTTCAAAGAAATAAACACTATCGTTACCATTGTTGTTCATTTGTTATTATGAAAATGAAAACAAAAGTCACGCGCTACATAAATTTTGAGAACAAAGTGCGATGGGGACACATCAGATTGCACGGCTGGCTTTAATATAATATAGTAAACACTCATTCTTTTTGATGGGTAAAAATATCAAACTTTCAGAAACATAATTATATAATTACAAAATTAATTGTTAAAGACATTTGTGGTGCTTTAACGACATAGAATAGTACTATATAGTAGCATGTTTTAAATTTAGTTTGTATCCTTCCCATAGGAATGTTCTGATTTTTAGAAATTATGACTTAGAAAATACCGAGTATAATATTTGTAAAAATCACAAATTTTTCCCATTGAAAAGATCAAGTACATGTAATTACTGTATAATGGGAAGGTGTAGATCATCTGTAAAACTCATCTTTTTAAATGTATAATTATTGTACATTTAATGAATCAGGACCTTCAATGATTAGTGCATGATAGTGGGGAGCACCACAGTTTGTGGTGCCCTGACTTGCATGTGATTTCTAACATTTTCAGGCCTTGATTTAAATTTGGTTTTTAATTGATGGGTGTGCATTTTTGCCCAAAGTCCAACTCCAGATCAATACTGTTACGAATTTGGAGTAAACAGTGGCTGTGCAGTTTAAAGAAAAGATTGACTGTAGATAAGGCTGTTTAAGATAAAGATTAATTGTAACAGTTTACATTTTACAAAGACTGCAATTTATTATTATTAATTTTAGTGTGTGTGTGTGTGTGTGTGTGTGTGTGTGTGTGATAAATATAGTTAGAAAATTATTCTAATGATATTCTTTTGAAAACTCTATTAATTTTTTTCTAGGCCTGAACAGCATGAATGGGACCAGGATTAATCCTTTTGCCATGCCTTGACCTGCAATTATCATAACAAAAGCACACACCCTTTCCAAATGATGTGTGGCAATGAGCACCATCACTACCTCTGCGATACTTCTGAGGGATGAGGGAAAATTATATTCTTGAGCTGCACTGTTGCTATTAGTATTATTCATAGTTTTTGGTTATCAGTATATAGAAATGCAGTTTATCAAATTATTTTATGTGTTTTAAATCCACACGGAGTCACTTAAAAGTGTAAGGTACATGCAACTAAACAATGCATGGTTTTATTTTACTTTCCATTTTTTTGTCTCGTCCCGACAAAGGTGTCTCGCCTTTGTATGTGTGTATCTGCTAGGCAGATCACAGTGAGAGAGTACGTTAACAAGTGTCTCGCTTGTGACAATTTAGTAATTCCACAAAAGTATCTCGCTTCTGTGGCTGCGTTGCTTACCGATAGAGGCACAGTAAGATGTTGAGGACAGTCACCTGCGTGTCACTGTTGTGAGCCAGGGAGTTCAGACATCGACGTGTTGAGTTCTACCTCGACTACTGAGCAATCAACCTTTGATTCAGTATTAGATTAGTGACATTAATTGGACTATATATATATATATATATATATATATATATATATATATATATATATATATATATTAATGAATTTGCTAGGATGAATTTGTCTAAAACTATGCTTTTTACAAAGCTTAAAATGCTTACCAGAACATTACATACAAAAACTTGTAGCCTAAATGCTTATGTACTACATAATATATACCAGTGCTACAACCTTTAGAACCGCAAAACCAGCTTGAAAACTTCGTAGATACTTTCGTGTGCAACTAATATTGCATCATGAAACTACATACCTGTGCTTGAATATTTCTGTGTGACATTTCACATCGTTCCTTGCACACGTATTAAGAAATACGTATACCTGCGTTTACAATTGCGACAGTTGAGCATTTGAACAAATAACACGGCTTCGTAGAAAATGTACTTGAATGGTGCATTTTTTTTTACTGACGAGGTAAAGTCTATTTTTACAAACGTATATTTCTCTGTTGTAGTTTCCTCGCCAAACTGCTTTCGCTCATAACTGTGGCACCTGGCACGAGTCTAAAATGAAGTTTATCAACTTGTATTTCTTTGTCAAATCAAATGCAAATTATGTTCTAATTCGTTACACTCAAACGAACATAAAATATTTATAGTATAAACACAGACACAGTGTTAGGTATGGAAGCGCTCATTTCGTTCCGTGTGCTTTATTTCCGTTTGAATTGCCATAAATTCAGTCGTTGTTGAACATTGAAAACCATAAATATATCCTTGCTATTATTATTATTATTTTAACGAACCAAACTTTGAACAAAGTGATTAAAACAAATATATGTAAAACAAGTCTTTTAAAAGTGTAATAAAATAATAATGATAATGATCAGTTCTTGAGTTTTTTTTTTTTTTAACTCCATCTTGCTTTGTCTTCTGCCGTACCAGGATCCGAGCTGAAAAATTAAAACGTTCTGTTATGAAATAAGTATAACACTGAAAAGCTTGAACTAAGACTAAAACTAATTTCTCTATTCTTTCTAATCTTTACTTATTATATCTCGTATTTATTTATTAAATATATTTATTCAAACAAACAAGCTTAACACACTTTTTTTTTAATTTATAAAGTAAAACTCCTTCAAATTGGGTGGGTGGGAGGGAATTATATATATTCTCTGCCATCTTCACGGAATGCGAAAGAGCCTTCGAATGACCTAACTCTAAAATCTACTTTTCCTCATCACCTTCTATTTGATAACACTACTCAAGTGACCAGTCACATGATATTAACACTACTCAGACCTTACTGAACAGTTCGCACATAAACGTCACGTGTCTGCATACCCACAACAAATATATTTATGTTCTAATTCGTTACACTCAAACGAACATAAAATATTTATAGCATAAACACAGACACAGTGTTAGGTATGGAAGCGCTCATTTCGATGATAAAGAAAGAAGAGTGTATCCTTGTATTCTATGCAAACGGAGTGATATGTCAAAATAAAATGTGAATATTTATTTATTTATTTATTTAATTATCTTTTTTTTTAAATATATATAATTCCTTCTGAAAACACATTCAATCCAACTAACGGTTTCTGTTATATTTATCATAACTGAAATCGTCTTCTCCGATAAAAGTTCCTTTTCACAAGAATTCTCTTTCACTCGTAAACTCTTCACTCTCTCTTTCTTTATCGCTTCGTCTTAATTTCATTCTTTCATTCATTTTCTACTAAAATTTTCTCTTCTTCCGAGTTCAAATTGCTGTGACATATATTTCAACATTTCAGTTATTTTCCTTAAAATCTCTTACGCATTCTTCAAATTAGATCGACTTTAACTTAATGTATGAGGACTAAAACTCCATGCATTAAGCAACAGATATGAATAAATAAATATATATATATATATATATATATATATATATATATATATATATATATATATATATATATATATATATATATATATATATATATATATATATATATATATATAACAAATATAAAATTTAATTCACTTATTTGAATTTTTTTTTTATATCTGTTTGTCGATTTAATTATATGCACCAGGCCTTCCTCAACTGCAATGCATATTGAATGCAAACGATATATATATATTTTTTTGGAATTAGATCGACTTAACTTGTTGTACTAGGACTTCCTCAACTCAGCATAACAAGCAACAGAATGTAATTATGCAAAGCATATGAATTTTGATAAGCAAAGAAAATTTTTTTTAAATAAATTTATTATTATTATTATTATTGTTTTTCTGTTTGTCGATTTAATTGTATGCACCAGGCCTTCTTCAACTGCAATGCATAATGAATGCGAACAACTTATTTGATAAAATTTTTTCTTTCGCTCTTTCTTTGAATTAGATCGACTTAACTTGTTGTACTAGGACTTCCTCAACTCAGCACAACAAGCAACAGAATGTAATTATGTAAAGCCTATGAATTTTGATAAGTAAGAAAAATTCTAAAAATAATTTCTATTATAATTATTGTTATTATTATTAATTCTGTTTGTCGATTTAATTTTATGCACCAGGCCTTCTTCAACTGCAATGCATAATGATCACAATTAATCTATCACCTGAACGATCTCTCTCTCGTTTTCTCTCTGTCTCTCTCTCTCTCTCTTTCTCTATTCACTTTCTCTTTCTCTCTCTCTATTCACTTTCTCTCTCTGTCTCTGAAATTAGTTCGACTTAATTTACGAATGACTTACTCTACTCCTCACTTCAATCAACGTACCGTTAAATATATATTTTTGATGAATTTTTTTTTTACTACGTATGAATTAATATGCATGTATCTTTATTTATTTATTTATTTTTATTTATTTATTGATTTATACTTAAAAATCTAATTTTATTATAAACTTGACTTATAATGCGATGTGCAAAAGCGTCCGAATCATTGTTTACTAAAACAAATCCGTAATTTCGAATACAAAGCCCTGTATACTAGTTTTATTTCTCACATTATTTATACATGTTTCGTATGGATTCAAAAAACTCCGGCGAAACCCCCCAATCGTCAAAATCGATAATTTTGCTCAAGTAATCGGCTGTTTCGTTTTTATTTCTGGGAATCCAGCTAATATCAATGGAAATTCCGAAATTAATGCAATTCTTAAAAATACTGAAGGATAAATCTTGCAATGATTTTTTCATACTTCCAGTTTGTACAATCTTGACGCAATTTTGATTATCCGAAAACCATTTGACATGAGAATTTGCTATGTGATGCCCAAAAGACATAATAGCCAGATCTACTGCTTTTAACTCTCTCCACGTTGAACTCATGATAGCTTCTTGAGCGGTCGAATTTTGGTGAAAAATTTTTGTTTTCTATTTCGACTGTAAAGGCGCCCGCCCCTACGTTACTAGCGTCCGAAAAAATAATAATTTTTTTTTTTTTTTTTTTTTTTTTTTTGACGGACTTTAAAAGCGGTCTGTTATTGTGAGAACGAATGTTTTGAAGCCAAAATTTGAGCTCGTTTAGAATGGGACATTTGTCCACTTCGGTTAAAGGGATATCCCAGGAAGATCGATTGACTACTGCCATAGAACAATATCTAGTATAAGTATAAGTGTTCATGTCTTTCCAAAATTGCATGTGGGCACGAAGACTTCCTTTAATGCCGTCTGTCTTTGAGAAATTACGATCAGGTTTTTTAAAATGTTCTATATGTTGGCGCAAATGTAAGTCTGTCAAGCATTCAAAAGTTTCTGGATCTTTCAGAAAATACTTATCTTTTACATTTTCAATTGCGTTGGTTCTCTGGTTCTGGTTTAACTCAGGGGTTGGGGCAGCTTGATCTCCAGTGTCCCGGCTGCAAACAGAGGAAGCAGATGTCGGACGGCATCGGTTTGCGGATCCTACGAAAAAGGCTGTGACGAAAAAGTGGGAAATCTGGGCCCTAGACTGGGATTCAACTGGCCTGCTGAGCTGACTGCGGCTGAAGGAAAAGGCCCTGGTTACGGCGAGGAAGCCATTGCTCTGTTGGTAGAAAAAGGCGCACCTGCGGCTGCGGTGGGAGTGGCATATGGAGAAAAACGTATAGTTGTTTTTACGCGATTGACGAAGAGCCCTGTTTTCCGCTGCTCTGATCTTTCTTTCATCTCCGGAATCGTCAGCAAAGTCGGAAATTTGATACTCTTTCACGGTTTTCCAACCTGCAGGAGAGGAGTCTGCGATTTGAATATGTTTGTTACGTTGACGGATTTTCTCCTTCATCCCCGTAATTATCTGGATGGATTTTGAGTCCTTATTTTCGTGGGCTCTTAATTCTAAAGTTTCTAGACCATCCAGAATATCTAAGTTGAAATTGAATGCTGCTTTATTTCCTTCTCCTTTCAAGATAGTGTCGCGAGAATTCTTTATCTTTTTCTCGAAGGATTCAATTGAACGGGATTGCTGTTCAGAAAAAGATTCAAACTGGTTTTGAACGATAGTTTTCAGTAAATCGAATGCTTCGCCCACATTAAGCGTACCTTCTTGTCTTTCTGGGTCTTCGGGGCGTGGACCCGAATCAGTTTGATCATTCTCTGCCATCTTCACGGAATGCGAAAGAGCCTTCGAATGACCTAACTCTAAAATCTACTTTTCCTCATCACCTTCTATTTGATAACACTACTCAAGTGACCAGTCACATGATATTAACACTACTCAGACCTTACTGAACAGTTCGCACATAAACGTCACGTGTCTGCATACCCACAACAAATATATTTTTGTGAAGCGTTAACGAAGCTGGCTTCAAATAGTTGTTGCATCAATTTTAGTAATTAATTAATTAATAGTAAAATACGTTATGCTGTGTTGCAGTCTTTTTCCCCCCTCTCTTTAACCGTTTAAATAATGCTAACTTAGGAAACGCTTTTTACTTCTTTGTGAAGAGCTAGATCAAAAACGATATATAATTTATATATTTTTTATTTAATTTGAAAATCAACCATATATGAAGAATAATCCAACAAAATGTCACCTGAATTAATGTAACTGAGTATTTTACCATATACAATATCTCTATTTGAATAAAAAAAAGTGCGTTACATCTTACAGAGTATGATTAACACAAACGGATGAAAGTGAGTTGAATGAATTCCTTGACAAAAAGGCAAGGTATGGTGACCAGGTTTCAAATGGATTTCACAGACCCGGTGGTAAACAAAAATATATTGAATACAATATGGCTAAGGTTAAGATCCCATTCCCATAGACATCATCGGTCTACCTGGATCGACTCAACTGCGGGGATTCTCGCTAGCGCAATCAGCTTAACTGAATGTCATGGAGCTTAGACCAATGTTATCAATGGGAATAGGGTCTAGGCTCCATGTGGCAAACTCTCGACTGTCCAGCAGTCACTTAAGAGTTCACCACAAAAAATACCGACTAATACTGATAGCGTCTCTCTTTCTCTCTGTCTCTCTCTCTCTCTCTCACACACACACACACACACACACACACACACACACACACTCTACAAGAAATGAAGGGAGTCGGCCATTTCACTTTGTCCACAATCCTCCTCCCAACATGGGAAGGACATCTCAATCTCACACTCACAAAAAACAAAAATGTTAATAAAGTTCAAGCATTATGCTCTCATTATGCAACGTCTACGTGGGAATTAAATCGCATGTCCTTTTAGGCTATTTGCAAAAACACACTGCACGAAGTCACTTGATAAACGCTGTCACTAGAGGACGCTCTTCAAAGCTGCAGTCAAGAAAAGACAGCTTGCCAGTAATATTCCACAGGCAAACAATGACGTCGAACTGTTGCAGAGGTTTCCACGACACACACATTCTTCTCCAGTCTGGCGATCCAAGGAAGGCGCCCCAACGGACTCTAAGATTTTGAAGACTGCATCTGCCCCTGGAAACAAGTCATCTTTACCCGCCGGCTTGCGGCAGCCGTTGTCACTGATTAAAACTGAACTTCCGGCACTGGCGTCATTTGCGCAACCACGTGACACTGTTCTCACCGAAACTCTGTGTTCGCCCTAAAATGAAAGAAAATATGCACTTACTCCGGTAATAAGACTACACGTATCAATTATAATTTATATTAGTATTGGCTGTAAACTGTAAGAAAACTTAAACACGGTTTAGGATAGTCATTTTAATCGTTATGATAGATTCAGATTGCTGCACTGTTCTTTACTATACAAAATACTGTCGCCTACACACAAGCATTCCATTTATTACGTATAATGAAATGGGGAAGAGATTGCTACATTTTCCATTCAGAAAAAGGAAAAAAAAACATACCAAAAACTGAACATTGAAATGCATCGTCACATTAGCCTTCTCACATCCTCCATTACAAGATGTCGTGCCAAGACTGGCGATTCGGCTTGCCTCACAATCTTCGTCTGTGGGAAGTTTCGCCAGGGCATTATTAATTGGGGTGCTTACGATGCTTCCGAGTATGTTATCTGTATCAAACTTCACTGTATAGGATGAACAGCTATAGCATTCCTCCCCAGTCACAAGATCTAAAAAAAAACACAGAGTTAAACTTATGTAAAAGCCACACGTGTGTACATGTATTTATTAGGCGCATTCATAGCAAGTTGATTTGCGGACTAACATATCCGCAGATCAATTATGATCGACCCGCTTGAACGCTTGCCGCATACTCCCCTGATAGTCACTGAATAGCTTCCATGCGTGGACTTTTACTGTAAATGAAGCAATAGTCTTTTTTGTTACTTCAGCTTGCATCAGCGTGTGCTGATAAAATATTGATACAATTAAAATATGGAGATCACGTAAAGCAGATCAATATACTTTTTGGGCTATTTTTAAAACGTGAAATTATAATGGCTTTTACAGTGAATATTCAAATGCAATGCGACAACGAGCACAGCAAAATGCACTACATGTACACACATGCATATGTATGTGAGACGCAAATGAATTCATCCGCACGAACAGTAGGACCGAGATAGTAAGTCCCCCTATTGTTTAAACGTTATGAAATAGATGGAGGTTTCAGTGCATGGGGTGGGACACACTCACTAACACGGAGAGAGAGAGAGAGAGAGAGAGAGAGAGAGAGAGAGAGAGTTACGTGTATTTAGAGAAGAGTTCAAATTAAGCCTATAAAATAAATAGATTTATCGTTATTGTAACAATCTTTTAATGCTATTCAATATGCCGTTATGCTATTTACATTTCTGAATATTTTTTGCCCTCAGCTTCTATCACAAGTTTTATAGATATTTTACTAGTAATCTACTACATCCTTCTTGTTGATTAACATTATCTTAACGCACAATCCAGCTGTTTTCATTTCAAAGAAATAAATACTATCGTTATTATTGTTTTGGAAAAATGTTTTGACTGCCTCCAGAATGCTATTCTCTAATGATACAAGTGACATAACATATTAGAAAGGGACATACAGACAGCGGATGAATTATTACGGAACATCAACAATAAACAAGCTCTGAAATATAAAAAAATAGATATTAAAGGGATAATAACTCTTCGTTTTGGCCAAAAAATGAATTTTCCTGGAGTAAACAACAATTTTCCCATGCTTACCAATGGTTAATGAATCCATTTTTACATTCAAAGTTAGTCCCTGGTTTTTTTCTAAGAAGTTTAGTTTTTTTGTTAAAATCTCTTAAGAGATTATAACAGAGTATAGCCATCAATGGAGGTCACGTGATCTGAAGACAAGCTCAGATATCAGAATAATAGCTATAACTGCTGTTTTCGTCGTAAAACAGAATATATTATATTTATTTGTGAAATATAGATTTCATACGAAGAGTTATTATCCCTTTAATATCATGAGTCCTCGTTAAAAAGGGGTCAGGTATCGATAAATAGCACGCAACGCTAAAAGAAATTGTGAGCGGGAATTCCAACCAATATTTCATGGCATAGCCAAAAACAGCTTTTTTTTTTTTTTTTTTTTTTTGCAGAAAGTAGCCTTTAAAATTACCCTTACTTATTTCCTTAAATAGAAAACTCGTGGCAGGGTGATAGTCAGTTAAAACACTGATTTGGTGCCGAGCACGAACAGCGCATCTTGCCGTCTGCTTCTGAAGTCGGCCAATTTTGATAGTAGGACTGCTCGTTTTGTTTTTCCATTTCTATTTTGCATTGGGTCTCTTGTTTTAGGCATCGACAAAATAATGTTATTATGTCCAAGTTTTAGGTTACGTGATCTATAATAACCGCATCATGTCGTGGTGTGTGTTTGTATGTGTGCGTGCGGGAGAGAATAAGTGAGAGAGGGAATGATGGGAGAGAGAGAGTTGATAGGGAATTCCTTTGATCACCGTTCCTACGAATTTCACACGACGGGCACACTTCGAGGTTCTTTTAGTTTTATCCTATAAACCGTCTGTATCAGGGGTTGGCCAGGGGCGGATCCAGGATTAATGTTTTAAGGGGGGGGTCTGGAAAGAACTATGATTCAGCTAGTCAAAATTCTAATTTTCAAGAATATTGGTGTGATATATTTTTCTGAAACCGAAGGACCTCCTGACCTCCCCCCCCCCCCCCCCCCCCCCCCCCCCCCCCCCCCCCCTCTGAAATTCACCACTGGTTGGCGCGTGCGTCATGATCACCTCCGATCAAAATTAGCCGGCCTCAGAAGCAGACGACAGGATATGTAGAACACATGCGTTTTCAGCGGTTCGTGTTTTGATATTTTCATAACAAACATAGCTGATATTCACTCTATATGAATATCACCCGCCGTCTTCAGGCGCTGCACGTAATTAAACAGACTCTTCAAGCTTAAGCACGAACACCTGAGACACCTTCGGTTTTTTCTTTTCGGCCTTGAGGGCTTTTGAAGTCTAGAGCACACAAACCTTTCCTTCTCTACAAAAACACCCATCCAGTACCTATTTGTGCTTATAAGCTAGTCGCCAAAAAGTTAAACCATGCAGTACGTGCTTCTATTTTTTGTAGAACAATAATGGCAGAACAAACTACAATGCGCAGTGAATTCATCGTAGAAACAACCATTGATATACCCTGCACACATGCACGGCGGGTCAAGGTGCGCAGAGGGGGGTGCAGTTGCTCCTCCCTGGGTTTCTGAGCCCCCCCCCCCCCCAAAAAAAAAAAAAAAAAAAAAAAAAAAAAAAAACAGTGAACAACTGCAACAAAACCAAGCAATTTTCCACCCTTTGGCCTACACATCTTAATCAAACCGTCTGCAGCGTTACATTCATCTTGTCCATTAATCCCCCCCCCCCTCTCCTTTGGGCAGAATCCTGCTACATGCTCTATATACTAAGTACCAAATTCTTCTAATGGTGTAAAGGTCGGATTCACTAACGGGGTGAACAAAAAACAAAATTTGCGTGCTTTTATCACATGACTGTGTCTCAGCAAATCAGGATATACAGTATGTGTATCTGGATATACCTACTTCCCTCTCCCAGCCAACCAACTTATTTTAACAGGGTCGAAGTCCTTATTCTATTACATTACATCTGCAGATTGCATCCCCATTCCTTTCTGTTGCTAATTTACATTGTGTGTGAATATCGTGCACGCTGTGATTCAGATACTGAACACACCTGCGTGTTGCAACCTCTTATTTCATGTAATTTGAGGAAGGATAAATGCATAAAATTATAAGACCCCCCCCCCCACTCCTCAAACATAGCAGTATATTAACCCGATATACATGTGACACCATTATCATATAAAAAATCGGATTTATATACAGGCCCTTACCAGGGGGGGTCGGGGGGGGGGGTCGAAAGAACCACCCTTTTTTGCTGTCAAAAAGTCCAATCTGGGTAAAATTTGATCTAGGTATACGAAGGTTTCATTGTAAAGGGTCCAAATATTCAGGTAAAGAACCCCCCCCCCCCCCCCCCCTTTGAAATTGCTGGCTAAGGGCCTGATATAGTTTAATTACTTTATTGTAATCACAAGCCCTTCCTGACACCCACTTGCAACACATGCAGAAAAAAACACGGACACGTTTTCAGACCTAGTTTCTTCAGTGTTATTTGCTAACCGATCTCCTGTCCGTTTTGTGCATAAAGACATTGATTCTTGGTTTCCATTTGAGACATCTGCATTTATGAAGTGTGATTCTTAACGCTTGTCACTCGGCTCATAAATGGGAGTGATACAGACGGGAATTGCACCCGAATTACAGACGCTTACTACTCACAAATGTTACGAGTCATTGATCTGTACTTACCTTTCAGAGAAATGAAGAAAAGGCTCCACGATACATAGTTCACAATCCAACAGGTGGCCATCGTTTTGCTCTGATACTTGCTGTGACCAAGGAGTTATAACTGTTATAACTCCTTGCTGTGACTGAGTACTAACAGGAAGCGGTCTCTATATGTGATATAGAAAACAGGGTGACGAATTCTTCAGGCGGGGTATAACAATGACGTATTTCAAAGGTAAGTTATCCTTTGCTATTATTTCAGAGCAGTTTGAGGAAAGAGGACGAGAAAAGACGAAAAGAGATTTATCAATAAAATGGAGGTGATATTATTTGATATTTAAATAAGCCCAATGTATTTGTAGCGCAGAAGTTTGGCGTTTGGAACAGATCACACAACTTCGGGTACATATTCACCCTCACTAATGCTACCACAAGTCCTTGCTGACTAAATTAAAATTTTCAAACATAGTTTCACCTTGGTTTCAACCATATAAGGTGAAAAAGGTCCCACTAAATGCAGTTGACTCGTGTGTTATTATTTTTACTCTTTAGAGGAATTAACGGATACAATAATCTAGAATACTTTCAAAGAAGTTAAAATATACTGGTATTTCCTTTTGCGCCAAAACTAAACTAATGTGCGATCCACTCGAAGTTCAACTTCAATTTTTTTCGAATTTCATCAAATTAAAAAAAATGTACACCATTTCTATTATATGTCTTTATATATTTATCAATTTTCTTTTTAGTATATTCAATTGAAACACCGTGCTGACGTCATTATGTATTTTCACCCGACCATACCTCAGTGACTAATAAATGCAGGTAGGTACACGTGGGTCGGGAAACTAATTCAAAAGCACCCGAGGTCATTTAAGTCTTTATTCTAACTTGTCATTTTGACATAGTCGCTGTAAATGGGTGTGAATTTTGATCAGATCTTGCAACCCCACAATCCGCCTTCTTGATTTTAGATTTTTCGTCATTTCGACCGTTAAAAAGCAAGCAGGTTAGTGCCATAAGTGTTGTATTCGCGTAACTCAAGCAGAAACCCGTTTCATAAAAGAACTTAAGTCTACTTTAATCCATGATTAAATAATCGGTGGTTCTCAAATTAAATAAATACCAACATTTGGGTCTTAAATGTTACGACCAATTTTCAAACTGAAGTTCTGTGAAATCGGTCTCAGTTTAACTGAGCTTACTTTGTTGGCGGTGGACGGTGTGTGTGTATGGGGGAGATGTCTTATGTGGTTCTTATTAAAAAATTATTATTTTATGCGATTCGCTTTTTTTTTTTTGGGGGGGGGGGGTGATCAATTATTTTAATTTCTTTTCAGCAGAGAAATTTGTCGGTCAGAGCAAGGAGACAGAAAAGTCTGATTGGAAAAAAATCCGAAAAGATAAAACGAATCCGAAAAGTACAGTGCTTGTTTGAAAAAAGTTTTTCATTAAAACAATGTTCTTTTGTTGGTTCAAAGAGGGAATATGTTTTCTGGTTCTTTGATTTTGTGGTCATTCACCATATTCCAATATGCCCCCCCCCCCCCACCAGTGGCGGATTTAGAGGGGGTTCAGGGGGGGGTCCTGACCCCCCCCCCCCCCCCCTCGGTTTCTGAAAAATATATCACACCAATATTCCCCTCTAAACCGTACCAAAAGGGCACTGTTTGCTGTCCAAAACACTAAAAATTATACGGGGCCCTTGAGCAGGCACTGAACCCAACAATAAAGGGATGACGGTCGGCTTCGAATCCGAGGCCTGTCGATCCTGGCTCCCCCCTCCCATTCATATAATCCTGGATCCGCCCCTGCCTCCCACAAGTAGATATTAACAGAGCACTTTAGTCATGATAGAATACTAAAATCGTTCAACTTATATTCACAAACAAATCATAAAATTTATTGTTAACAAATAAAAAATACTTACATTTAGATGAATTCCAATCAAATATCTTCAACTTGATTAGAATTGAATGCACTGCAAATACATACAATGAAATAGTAAGAATAGTTCCTGAACAAAACGAGTAAACTTTTTGAACTTATTTAATAGAATGAAACAATTGTTAAGCTTCTAGATTTTATACCAAAGAAATTTGATACGCAACAACTGCAACCATTATCTTTTACTAAAAAATCACCCGTTTTCCAGGTTTGCTGTATGACTGCTACACATAAAAGAATACTTCTTTTCTGGCATGTAATTTCTAAAAAAGCAATGTTAAACTTTGTACGTTATCTATGAATAAAGTTTTATCTATGAATAAAGTTCACACCAGAGAAACAAAATCAGAAAGAAAAGACTGATCGCGCGGGCCAGGTACTCGTGGAATCTCGCGAGATCTGACGTTCCTCCGTTACACAGTCTCTCGTCGTCACACACGCACACTTCTCCCGTGATGTTTCCGATAATCACGTTCCCTGAAAGGGTCAAGCTCGGGAAGAAGCTCGTGTCCCACGTGTCGTTGTCATGGGGATCGAACTGATGACAGCCGTTTACTCCCGCAAGACCTTCTGGTGCACAGGACCGAGCTGTGAGGTGGAGATCCATTGTGTATTTGTTCTGAAGAAAAGATTAAATCTTTGAAAACTCAGAGCATAACGAATGACGTTTAATAAATGGGTGTGGTTTCTCAGTAAACAAAGACTGAAAGGAACCCAAGAAAGGGATCGTTAGTAATGATACAATCAAATGATTAATCTCCAAACAGTCCCGTTTTAAATCTATCGGAAGCGTTTTTTTTTTTATTGTCTATCTAGTAACAAAAATTGGTACTGCGGTCAGAAATTGATAATTTTGTTCAACCGTTTCAAACATACTTTTTTAAATAAGCAATAATTACTCAACAAGGCAATAAACCTTGTACAAAATGACAATCTATAATCCCATTTTGAGTTACAAGATTTTTGCGTCATTTTCTTAATGGAGATGAAAACTGGTGAATTCCAACGGTTACAATAGAAATTTAGATCACGAAAACGGGTTTACAGTTCGCTATTTTCTCCATAGCTGGGCCTGGTTAAACCTTGTTAATTGCGGGAAAATGTTTGCAAATTCCATGAATTTTCTTCTCTTTATTAAATTTATTTCACTTTATGAATTTAACAATTAATTTTATTTATTTATTTATTTATTTATTTATTTATTTATTTATTTATTTGCCATACAAAGGCGGATAGCTAGTTCATAGTAAATCTTAGATACACACCACTTTTGCTTTAACCCACCTCAGAAAATCCAGGAAGTGGGAACTTCATGGTAAAACTGACGTTGCCGCGAACACAGGCCCCACTCTGACACAACCTCTCCTTGCCTGTCCTCGGTCTCACCTTGTGGACATCCAAACAGCTGAGATCTTGGGGAAAGCTGGACCCCATCAAGTCTCGGTTAAAAGCTGTCTCATCCGCGGAGGCCTTGACATATATGCAGTCGTAGCATTCCAAGGATTCGGATCTGTTAGCTGAAAGATAGATAAGGAGACCCAAATACATTCATAATACATCAATACACCGCAATCCTCTTATTTATTTATTTATTTATTTATTTATTTATTTATTTATTTATTTAACGAGGAGAGTTCATTGCTGTTTTTAGATTGCTTTCATCGTTGATTTTACCCCTTTTCGTATAACAAGGACCACCAAACACACGGTCTTCTTTATACAGGAAATACATCATCTGTTATGAAATTTGATAGTTTAAATAATAATGATAATCCTCTTTTTGTATCAAAATACAAAACAAATAATCAAAATTGGTGGCGGTCGTTATGTCATCTTCTCAGATATGCAATAATGCACGTGACTGTAGGTTTGATGTTTAATTCACGTCTCGGGTATAATCCACAACATTTGTACCCCTACATTTAATGTTGAGGGTTCAAAATAATAGAAGGATAAATAAAGGATGTTTTAAACTTAATGTGAAGAAAAATGAAGAAAAAATACGAAGTCGAAGAGACAGGTTTACAGGTGGGACGCTACGGAAAGAACTCCTTTCAGGGAATGATAAAGTGCATACTAAAATTAAATCCCAGAACAGGTTTATTTCTACTTTTCTTCATCTTTTCAACAGGGCTTGAAAAATACTCTCACACTTTTCTTTAGAGGTACAGTTTTGGCCTTAGGGATATTGTCATGCCTCTTAGAATGTGGACAAAGATATCATTTCACTTCAGATTCTTGAAATATTTAAGTAAATCAACCTTCGAGAGAAATCAATTTCTCTAAACATTTTTACCCGTTTTCATTGTTGTAACAGCAACACTTGTTTCCTCACGTTTTCCCCAACTCATTCAAAATTATACAATACGATTGCGTCTTTTTTCGTTCATTCTCTTATTTATTCTATTTTCATTTTTTATCTAAAATAAAAACCCACTTACCTGCATAGGCTCCTAAGTATTTGATCATCAGAACGTTAACCATAAGTAATATGGTGTGCTGCATTTTCTATACCTTAGCCAGTTACGGTCAATTTTCGAAGACACAGACCAAAATGCTGCTATATGGGCCGAAAAGCTACGGTCCAAAGAATAAACTTCGCATGTGTCGACGTTATTGTAACATAACTTGATTTTCCAAGCCAATAATTGCGAGATGAACAGCCCAAATAATGATAATCAGTTGTAAGTATCTCTGTAATGCTTTCACTAAAACATGAGCTTTCCTGAAAGCAGACGGAAATATTAAAACGAGGATGGTAGTACCCACTGATGGCATGTCGTTTGTAATGCAGGTATAGTTTTGGGTTTTTACATGTAGGCCTACATACTTTAAAATAACTTAATAACTAATATGCATTGATCTCTTATTTGTTTTTATTTATTTATCTATTTATTTATTTATTTTATTTATTTATTTATTTACTATGTTGTAGAAACAAATGAATGGATCAGACAGGTAAGTAAAACTAAGCTTGTGGGCCTACTTGTGGTTGACTGTGGTTGACAGGCAAAAACTTTCCACTTATTTTATTAAGTAGGCTAATAATTCAGTGTAAATGTATTTAACAGTGTAAAAGGTGACAAAAAAAAAGAAAAGAAAAGAAATAAATGTCTTTCTAGTTGATTATTAAAAGTAGAAAACGAAAAAGTTTCTGGGCTAAAAGTTTTTTATAGACGTCTTTCAAACAACAGCTCGAAACATTCACCCGTTAACTCAGCCGTTAACTGTTTACAAGTAATCAATTTCTATACAGAACGATCACGAAATCAAAAGATATTTTTTCAAAATTGCCTTATATTCATTGCAAATGTCGTACGTGCAAAATGCACTTTGATTGATAATAACCAAATGTGAGTGAGTAAATTTGATCAAAGTAGGTTTATTCAATTACTTGCTTGGCTATTTGTCTATATATTAAAGAAAGTGGAGAAAAGCAAAACCAGGCCAGCCAATTAAAATATCTGTCATGAACAGATAGACAAAGTTTTTAACATAAACTTGTGTAGGGACAGTACATTATGAATTATACCAACAAGTAAATAGAGATGGTAAAAACGCAAAAAAAAAAAACTTATATAAATCACTTTAATTAGAATACAGGATAAGGCAATTCTTGTCTGTCTCTTGGACACGAAACCTTTGAATATTATCTATCTGCTTGAAAAAGTTCTTAAGCACCGACATCCTACACGCATTGCGTATTGACGCCTGCGAATCAGGTTTTCTAGGCCAATCACAAATTAACACGGGCCTCCGGGGCGACTTGAAGGATCCATCAAGTACGTTACACACCTTTTTAAAGAGACACTAAATATGGATGATTAGTTTAGTGTTCGTGATTGACCCAGTAAATTCGATCCCATTGGCATATAAAGTCTAAATTAAGTCATCTAGCACCTCTCCTTCTCAAAAGTTGCTTCATGGCAAGTCTGTAGTTTCTGTTGAGCACCCCGTAAATGATAGGGTTCGTTCCGCAACCAACAGTAAAAAGTGACTTTAAAACATATCTTGTTAAGACGAACCACATCTCATCTTCCTTGCTGATACTAGCCCATAAAAACAATACATATGGAAAATAAAACATCAGATACACACATTCTGTTATTAGAATTGTTTTGATTAATCTACATTCCTTCCTTGACTGATGCATCTCTGCATTCTGTTCAAGTCTTCCTTTCCTGCTCCTGTGTTTAGTTTTTCCATCTTTTTGTCTCACTGAAAATGACCTAGACATGACAGTTACCCCTGTCAGTGTGTCACCTGAGAGTGTGTCACGTGATCCAGAGCATGCACTGTCTTCATTATCGAACTGAACATGGATTCCTTGTACTGAGCTCTGAGAAGGAATAGAGCAATTATCTTCATTTGCCTCTCGATATACACCAGAATCCACTGTCTCAATAGCGCACGTGTCTTGAATGTCAGAAACCTGTTTCGGTATAACAATTAGTGAAGAGGCTTGGTTTTGGTTTCGTCTTATAAGCACAACTCTTCGAAATATTGCGACGTAACAACCAATAGATGCAAGGAATATTGGAACCAAAAGAGCTGTGTTCCCGCGTAACAACACAGGATTCAGAACTTTTTCTACCTTGCAATCAGTGCCCGGTGCCCATTTAAACCAAACCAAGTGTAAACAGGCAATTGCAATTCTAAACATATAAATAAATATGCAGCCGGCAAGGACGTGTCTCTTTGACATGATGGAGCTGTAGGCCAAGGGGCGACATATTTTCATATATCTTTCAATGGCAATCAAAACCAAATGCATGATACCAACGGAATTGAATATAGAACCTAAGGCAAGTCTTGCAAAGCAAAAGTACATATCGTCCATTAGATATTGTAACGAAGGTACAAGATAAACCACGTAAATGCCCAGTGTTTGGCAAGGAATAACAACGCTGGCAATGAGTAGATCAGATATAGCCATACTAAAGATTATCATGTTCGTCTGGGTGCGCAGCCATGGGTATTTCAAAAACGCTAAAAACATGACGGCATTGACTGTCAAACATAACAACGCTTGCAACACGTTTATCACGATGAAAGGTATACAGTTGAAATCTCTACATGGTACGATAGGTATAGTTTTGTTGGTCACGTTGATATCCATCTCAGTTTTGTCGATGTTCTTAATTTGACCTCACCAAACTGTATGAATAATTTGGGATAAAATATCAGGATCAAGGGTTCTGGATTTATTGTAATTTCCGGCCAGTCCTCCAATAAAGCCTTATACCTTACTAAGCAGGCACGCGGCAGCCCATGTGAATGTCAATTCATATAAATCCCCGCATCAACCGCGCTGAATGTGGTTCTTACCTGAAAAAGACCCAAAAAGTAAACCTTTTGATACCGTTGTCAGTTTATATGCCTGTTATTTGTTAGGTTAATTTTTTTCTGGTTTCAATGAGTTTGAAGTGGTTTACCGTAAAGCTGTTGTAGAAATGCTTTTGCTGCGGTTTTAAATAGCGATTCTGGCGACCTGGAAAACGTGACTTACATGTATGTGACAACGTGACCTATGTGATATGAAGCTTCTTTATCCTTATACAAGCCCTAGTGTAAAATAATGACACGCCGTTGTGAAAAGACATTTGCATTACAGGACATTTCGAAGAGGTAGGGAAAGAAAAGAGATTTTGATGTACACTGATGAAGTCATAGAAAACAGGTCCTGGCGCCCACGCACAGACACACATACACACGCACATATACACATACACACGCGCAAACGGTATTGCAACATAGCAAACGCATTGAAAAAGGAGGTAAATCTGGGTGAATTGCCATTTTGCATACTTGTTCACACCCGTGTCTAAAGAGTGACGAACAAATCTGAAAAGACCATTTCCTGCATGACACTAAGAAAAAGATGCAAGTAAAAACTTGAATGTGCCTTCATACACCCTTGTCTGAACAGAGACACCCCCACCCCACCCCACCCCACCCCCACCCCCACCCACCACCCACCCACCCCCACCCCCACCCCACCCCACCCACCCCCGCAGCATCCTCTACGAAGGCCACAGATTGATGTTTCACAAAATATGCGAAAGTGTTTCTCTGGCGTTTTCCATGCACTTTTCCGTTCGGTGAATGTTTTTTGCATAGCACTGACGCAACCAATCAGCTGGGTTCTGATGGAGAGTAGGCAACTCCTGTGGCATGTGGCAATACTTTTGTAAAGTGTGTACGTCTTTAATTTTCACATGGGAAGTGAAAAGCTGAGTTTGGTATGAAATTTAATTGAACTATTGCCGAGACCTTCATCAGTTAGATTTTACAAAACCTGTAAATCGCCTTGTTGTATCCCTAAAATTGAGGAGGTTTTTCTACACCGTCAAAAAATTAATAGATTTTGATGCTATTCTACTGTTACTGTTGTTGTGATAGGCCCTACTGTACATTAACATATGCAATACTTACATTTTTTTGATATTGCACGGCATCTTAGTGTGACAGTTTTCGTGTATTTAAAATTGTTATTCAAAATACACAAAGACCTACAAAGAGACATTTTTGTTCAAAGGCCCCGTCCAGAAAGAAAAAATGGATGGAAATGATTCGCATTTTGATTGAAGCTGAACTAAGATAAATCATACATTTGAACATGTGGTCCATTTTTGCAGCGATAATTGTCCAAGTGAAACATAATGCTTAGCTTCAGTTCGCCTTTCATGAAAACTTAGCACCCATAAAATTCATCTGACAAAGCTTTTAGTTTCAGTCAACAATGCATTAAATTTTACAAGTTAAAATCTCCCAATGTCATCCATAGTCTCACGCCGTACCAAACGACAAATCTTTCCATTTAAAGGTGGAAATTCTCTTAAAATATATATATCAAACATTTCTTACCTTCTCACCTGCCACTTGAAGTGCAACTGTAGATGCAGATTGTCAACAGCCCTATAATGTAGAGCGTCAACCGACAAACGTCTTTTTAATCAGATGGTAATGTGGACGAAGCCTCATTAGTTGAGTATTGATGAAACAAGTTCTAAGAATTCTGAGTAATTTTGCTGCTAACATCCTGCTGTTTGCAAATTATGGCTTCAACAATATGTCGTACTTTCGTACAAAAACGTCATTCTAAATCTTCGAGAACAAAACATTTCTGGTTGTTTACATATTGTTTCACTGCTTTCGAGTAAGACATTAAAGAAACTGTGTAATTTACGGCGGAACGATAGAATTTCGCCAGTACGTATTATCTGGGGCTCTCAATAATAGGACTACAATGAATGATGTACCGTGGTTTGTTCATACAGAGACCACTCAAGACCGAAAATCAGCCAAACTTGCGTCCCCAAGTGGCCATGTCAACGAGAAAGGTATAACATATGTAAGCCATCTTACAGTGGTTGGCTACTTTTATAATCTGAAATATTTCTTGTCTGACCGTAGACTTTCGTGTTGGACAAGATGTCATTAGTGCGACTGATGCCAGTTAACGTGCTGGTTAGGCGTCAATTTCCGGTGTTGCTCAGCAATTCCATGTGCTGTTTTATAACGATCTAAAATTAAAATTCCTGGCATAGAAACTGGCAATTAAGAGTAAGACTGTAATAAGCGTTTTGTTATTCCTTTCCAGAGGACTCGGGCTAGAGCACACAGTAGGTAGTTAGCTCAAATTGATAAAAACAAATACCGTTAACATACTGAATCTCTCAGAGAATTTTTTTTTTTTTTTTTTTTTTTTTTTTTTGCCAATTTTAGATATTTAAATTTATTGATGAAAACGTGTGTTTCATTAAAAAGAGCTTCTTTTCAGATGTCAAAATAACAGCAATGTTGCCGCAACCTGAGAGTCCTCGGCAATCTTCTCTAGCACAATTCCACTTCTAATAAGTCATAGTGATCGTAATAACAGAGATAAGCTCACTGTAAAAGAGAGCTCACCGTCTTTGCGTTGGCCACAATTTTTCAAAAAGCTTTTGCTTAAGATTTTGCTCTGCATCCAGCCATCTTTCAAAAGTAAACTTTTTGCAAGTCCACTGTGACTTTTTCGTATTATCATCGTTTTGTATAACGTTAATACATTTTCGCCAGAACATGCTGATGCGTAAGTTGCGGTGAATATCATTGTAAGTGGCCCACAAACATTGAGCCATGGTGATAGGTCGCACCAAGAGCAAAAATAACTGCAAGGGAATTTCAATCAAGCGTCTCTATCTTGGAGTTGATGCATATTTATTTATTTATTTATTTATTTATTTATTTATTTATTATTATTATTATTATTATTATTATTATTATTATTATTATTATTAAAAATCGTTTTAAATGCATGGTTGTCCTAAATGCCAGCATACCTTCAGAGATCCAGGGGCGCATCTACAGAAATAACTTCAATGGCAAACACTGGAATTGCACCGCCGTCTAATCATCTGATATTCACATCTCAAATAACTACAACGTAAGGTGGCGCCCTCTTGTAGAGGCGCCCTGAACAAGTGTCCTTTATGCTATACCCAAGAACCGTCACCGCAGAGATTTTTTGTGCAGAATTAAGGCTTTTCGTGGATTACAGTGATACGAAGAACAGACGTCGCCATTAATGTGAGATAACGAACTAAAGAAATTCTTCAATTCCGTGCCTGTAATATACAGGAGAAATTCTTCTTGTTGGCTTGTGGTCGTAACTTTCTATGGCCAGTTGAAGGAAGACAGAGGCCATTCAGAATAGAAAATCCGAATATCCACTGGTCCAAGGATCAAATATGGCAGACCCTACATGAAAGGAAGACCGCTTAATCCTGCAATTGTCTCTCCGTCTCTCACACGCCTCCCCACGCTTAATCCTGCAATTGTCTCTCCGCCTCTCACACGCCTCCCCACGCGTCGTCCGTGCAGGGGCACAGTAATTAAATCTCGGCTCTATTCGACCGGACGCGTGGGGAGGCGACTAATTTTTGTCATATATTCTTTGAGGATATTTTTCATGTCACCGATATCTTGCCATATTGCCTTATAAAAGTACAAGAAGATTCATGAATAAATAATAGTCCAGTGTCACTACGGGGTGGGGGTGCATAATAGCAAACTGATGTAAAAGCCGTATCTTCCTCTTGTTACGAGATTAAGAAATTATTATTTAATGTATAAAAGGCATTTTACAAGAACAATTTTGCTTCATTTTTTTTTTTTAATCCCCAATAGGTGATATTGCTCAGACCCAACTTGCACGACGCTTAGAAATGTAAAATAATAGTTTACCACCTTTAGGAAGGGTAAATACTTTTTTTCTGAAAAACAAAACAACACGTTGTCAAATGTGCGTTATGCGGAAATAGAATATGCAAGATCGATTCTGGAAATTTGCCAAACACACGGTGGGTTATCTTAATTGCTTATTGAAATTTCCAATAATATAAGTATTAGTGCGATTTTACTACCAACGCGTAGAAATTAGTTTCATTCATCGACAGACGATCCCTCGTCCTAAAATCTGTGTCTGCAGAATGAAGAATAAGTAGGTAATTTTCGGCACTGACATGACGTGAATTAAGCACCATCTAAATCGCCCATCACTGTAAGGATTAGATAAATTGATTCAAGGCTAAAATTCGATGTTCTTTCTTTTTTTCACTTTTTCATCTTTTTTGTTTTAAATTCTTCTTTTCTTTTCCTAATGCGAGTTGTCTCATCCCTGATTAACACAATTTACACGAGTTCCAGATATAATAGAGCTTCTTCACACACACACACACACAAAAAAAAATCCACAAAGAGTGGAGTTGATAACCTTGGATCATCTGATCACATTAACCACCTGCAAGAGACAGACGCAGAGGTGGCTAACGTTTTTCTTATTTTCTTATTTTTTTATTATTTATTTATTTATTTATTTATTTTTCAATACGATATAGTAGACGTTGCTGCAATAGCGGTTCTCATCGTTTGGCTGGAGATTTGCATATATTGAACTTCGATCAATTTGCAGAAAGCATGGGAATTTTGAGATAGCCCATGACACTGAAGTAAGTTGTATCGACACAGAGACGACGAAATCTGTCAGGAATTTTGTTATCAAGTGCTCAAAGACAGTGATAATGGAGAATATTTGTCAGTCCGTAAGAAAAATTGTGCCGAAAAAAGGCATTATATATTTTCATTTGTGTCAATAACATGAACATATTGATTGAACAGGGTTGAATCCTTCACATTTACAGATCTTTTAGGGATTTTCTGGCCATGCGGCTACTTATGTCTCATTAAGATGACGAAAATTAGCCGGCACTGTAGATCGATAGTGTCAATCACCGTGTCTGCACTCAAAACTTTCTGTGAAACTTCAAATGACCAACTGCACATAACACACTGCACTGCAGAAACAATCTGGTACAACAATTTCCCACTTACTTCCGGTTACGACCGACAGCGAGGATTAGTGGCTTTGGTACTAATAGCATTTAATCGCCTGCCTAATAGCCTGCCTACGTCAAGGAAGATATTTGGTGATTGTCCATCATTTAAAACATATCGATTGCATGCTGTTTCCCTGATTTACTTTTATCCCTCTAAGCTGTATCTTCACGTTTTCTCTCCTCCATTTTCCCTTGAAAACTCCCAATTTTGTCTTTCCATTTCTCCTTTTCTTTCTCGTGTTATAATATATGTTCGCGTCTTTCTCTCTCTCCATCTCTCTCTCTCTCTCTCTCTCTCTCTCTCACACACACACACACACACACACACACACAAACGCGCGAGTGCTCCAAGTCTTTCCCCCTCTCACTCTATACACAAGATGCCAAATTCTGACCGTATTTTTGTAGAGCATGCCATGTAAACACAAACCGCCGAACAAGGAACACATCCCAGCATCTAAGTTTCATGCTTTAATTCTCTGGCAAAACCATGAAAATAGAACGCTGCACTAAGGTGCCCGCCATTTTGCGTTACCATTGGAAGGTCTTAAACGTCCACCAAGTATGCAGTAATGTGTGCGTCATAGCTGCACAAACGTCTGTCAAAATTTTATCACCTTCCTAACATTTCCTCTCCTTAAAGTTATTTTCCCCAAATAAACAAATTAAAAACTTGTTATTGTCAATTGAAATAAAAAACCGATATTCGCTAATTCTTATACATCCCGTTTAATAGATTTCGTGACAAAAAATGTTATGAAATGTGTCAGTTCCAATTTGTTTTCTTTAATTTTTTCAATTGCGTCTTTTGCGCATCAGACGAATTCCTTTCCTTCGTGATTTACTTTTTGTTTACTTCCAATAAGGAATGGCAGTACATGTAGCCTAGGAGGGCGACAGAGCTTCAAAATGTGCCCCCGCGTTGGTGATTATCGCCTCGACAGATAAGATCTTTATACATGTAGAGCAAATGTGCGTGATTTTCCTGGAAATTTCACACTTTTTCCTGTTCACGTAGTTACGATCCATAAACCCTTTTTATGTGTAAATTTCTAGTTTTTTATTTCTGTGACAGGCTGGTGAATTTCAATCATTGCACGGGTAAAAACTGTGCATTAAGAGTTCGAAAACAGGTTAATAGCTAATCATTTTCAGCGGTTTTGGATAGGGTGTACTGGGTACCTGGGTGATGATGGCGAATTTCCTGAAATTTCCATAAGGATGCGTTCGTGCTATATAAAGGTCTAAAGTGGTGTGTGCCTTTAACAGGTGCCCTTTTGACAGTTATTTTAGTCTGATACGTCTTTCTCATGAAGAAACCTATCACTGGAGTAGTGGTGGCCACAAATTTCATTTTGTCATCCTCTATGTTGTCTATGGCCGCATTCACAACGATTTGAGCCAGGCTTTACAAATCCTGGGACTAAATATGGCGGACGTACATGAAAGGAAAACCGCCTAATCTTTTAATAGCCTCTCCGCCTCTCACACGCCTCCCCACACGTCGTCCCTGCGGGGTACAGTCATCCCTAGGGGGATTGCGCGGCAAGCGCTCAAGTGGGTCTGCCATATTTAATCCGCGCATCTGTTTGTCCGAGCATCACCCTCGTTACTGATACTCACAGTAACGTCCAAGACGGTTGTTTCACAAAACTTTTTGTAGATTACTAGGTTACCTTTCAAGTAAGTCTGCTCTCAAATGTACGGGTCAATTTAACACTGACAGTTGCGAGAAAACCTCATGAAGTGAACCTTTCACCGGATGGAGACTATCTTGACCACTAGCGCAGCTCTGTCGGTTCTGCAGCAAACAAATAATAATATTAAATTGAATGAAAGAGATGCCTTAAAGCTACATGGTGTTACCTTTTGCGCACGCGTGTTTAAAAATAAAAGCTTATTTTATAAATCACAACTCATAAGCCTTAATACAAAACCAGTTGCCTTCAGAAGAAAAAAAACGCAACCTTTGGTGATGAAGAAACATAAAAGACATGTTCTTTGGTTCTAATGACTCTCTATAGACAGAAAACCATTGAAAAAGATCATATGGAGATATGCGAGGTAGCGTTATTTCACGTTTTCACGCGATCTCCTTTTTAATCAGCTCTTTTATCTTTACTTCAATTCCTGGTTGGTACTCACTTGTTGTGCTTTTGTCTTGACCGAATGGAGTAATGAAGACATACTGCATGTATCCTTCTTGTCATACATATAGAGATATATTTCTTACATTTGAAATTCAGGGTAACCAGAGGTCATGTTACATATTACCTTTTAATACTTTTTTTTCTGAGGCAAGTGCTTAGAGGGACTTCTTATACTGGAATTAAATATGACTAAGCCGGCGATTGAGCGACTGAGCGGCTTTTATTTCCAGAAAATATTTTTTGGTACATTTGCAATGGTTTCTTCAGAGAATTAAATGTGTATTTATATTTTCTTTATATTATTTTTTAAATTTTACTTTACTATAATTTAATTTTTTGACGTATTATAGTAAATCAAAGAACGCAATTATCAAATTGTAGGCCTACAAGAACTTTGAAAGGACTTGAAAACATACATTAAATGCGCAAATAATATTACTGTGTAAATAATATAACTGATTTATTTTCTCTAAATTATTTCATCATTCTGCTTACTTGTTAATCAGCATTATGTTAATCTGTTATGACTTTTTTTTTTGTTGCTTTTGTATATACGTGTGTGTGTGTGTGTGTGTGTGTGTGTGTGTGTGTGTGTGTGTGCGTGCGTGTGTGTGTCATTTGTAATGTTCATGTACACATGTATTTCACGGAGAGCATATAATACTTCTATGCGCTTTGCCTCCGTTTCTCGTGGATAAACTTTGTTTTAAGAAATAGAACGCACATCACTCACCTCTACAGAGAGAAAGAAAGAAAGAAAGAGAAGCACGATGCGAACACTATTCAGACGCATTACATCTAATGCGTTCGGCAATCTCTCTCGAGTTCTATTGATTTAAACAAGGAGAAGAGACAAAATGATAATACACAATGTGTTTTGCATTACACATTGCCATTATGATGAGCAATTTCGAATGATTAATCTTAAAGTTACACTTTTTACGGCCTCTGATAATGACAGTTAAGCCAGTTAATTAATCAGGGCGCTGAAATGACTGTATTCACAAAGGGACTGGTGGCTATAGAGAATCTGTATGTCTTGTCATCATTAAGTGGATTGTGAGTCATTTATGGAGTGATTCAAAGTAATTGTGCTTGTTCTTCGTGTAACGGCGTGGTTACTGTGGGAAATATTTTCCTCGGGCTTATCACGCCCCAAATTTTTTTTATATCGATGGACAGATTTGTTAAGTATTAAATGATAAACAGGATAGATTCGTTGGATCAATAGCAAGCTTTTAAATACTGTAAAGATGGGAAATTGACCAGATCCGATATTTCAAAGTTGGATTGGTACTGCCGGCGAAATATTGGAGCTAGTAAAAGACGCCTGGAAAAAGATTCCTATTTATGCAATGCATCTATAGTGCATTGCATTCTTGGCAAATTCAGATAGTGGATAACGACTTTGATAAGGCGAGATTCGTCATTCTCTCTCTCTCTCTCTCTCTCTCTCTCTCTCTCTCTCTCTCTCTTACACACACACAGAGACACGCGCACACACATACACACGGATGCACGCACACAAATTTCTCCCATCATAGGAAAAACGGATCAGTTTTTTTTTTGCATTGGGAAAGGCACATTGTAAGTAACAACCAAAAACACGTGGAATAAATTATATACTATAGGATGACACATACTCGTGTTCCCGAGCGTGCAAAACAAAATTAAGACGATCCCTCTTACTTTAAATTTACACTGGAGACTTACTAGGATTTATTGAGCAGGTCATTTAACCACAAAGACCGCACTTTTGCTAAATGATATCGGCAAAACAGGTTTTGTCATGTTGGATACTTGGCTCGTTCGATGTGTAAGTGAGTTGAATTGCATACAATGCACGAATAAGGCAGTGATAAAATACATGACAAAGATATAGAGTAAAAACTTACAAAGATATACGGTTTCCAAATAAGGGTGCCTAAAGGACGCATATAATTACTATATGTGTGTGTGTGTGTGTGTGTGTGTGTGTGTGGTGAAGCATTACGTCCAAGTTTGTGTATATCTGTCTGTCCGATTGTCTGTCTGTCGGTCTGTCGGTCAGCGCTTTTGTTTTGTACGTAGTATTATATGGAGATTGAAATTTCTGAAATGAAAAAGGTGAAGGTTTGGTTAAAAGTTTGATATCCTCAATAAACAAGATCGGTCGGTTAATCAATTCATGCTTGATTTTTGCGGATCTGCCTAATCCCGAATACCAGGAATCGAATACCATAAAATGTTGAGTAGTGAAGGCAGTTCGAAGATATTGTTGTTTGTCTTCTTTTGGAGAAAAGGATTCAGCCGTTGCTCAAATTTCTGAAATATTTACCTTGATTTCCTTCAATTTCGGAGGTCAAATTTGCACAGGTCCTTTCTCGTAAAATATAATGAATCTATTGCAGGTTTATTTTGCCTCTTTGTATATTTATTTTGTAATGATTCATTTAGTAATTTATTCATTTATCTATTTATTTATTTATTTATTTATTTATTTATCTTCAATAAAAAAAAACAATTCTTCTCTTTTAGATAAGAATAGCAACAGCTTCCAGGATGTGCTACCTCAGTATGTCGCAGTATCCCTAAATCAAGTTAATTCGATCTGTGGAAATAAACATTGTCGACGACCCCCACCCCCCTTAAAATTTGTAATTCTGAATATAAAGGAAGTCTACCTTGTCACCGTAGGTCCATTAGTGTTGGCATAGACGTATTACAACAGTTTCGCAGGAAGACCGTGTCATATCTGTCCTCGATGATGAATAGAAATGGATTCTGTGCGTTGGCAGCTATTTTCGCCTTTGCTAATGCGCCGCGGTAATGCAATACATGTATATCCCAGTCTCCGTTTTGCGACTGATTCAAAAATTATCAACTTGCAAGCCATAAACGGTTTTAAAGAACGTAAGTTTGTCACTACTGTAGTTTTGGGTATACTGTACCTTGGTGTCTGTAGGGAAGGTGTTGGACTTTGCAAGAATGATAAGTTTTTTTTTTTTTTCTATATAAAGTCCTAATGCTCATTCTGTGACTAATATGTAGGCTTTTTTCACTGTATTCAGAATGTTTCCAAAATTAAACAGCAATCGCGTGAGAGAAGGAACGAAAGCTATTCTTGCAATTCTTCTTTCGGTAAGTTCTTTTAATAAGTTTTTAACCTATTAACAGAACTCCTTTTTTGAACACCAACAGTTTTATAAGCTTTAAAGACGTAAGAGGCTGTTTGCGTTTTTACCAAAATTAGTTTTTTCATACTTAATGAATGTTTTTAACAAATTTAATTATTGTAAATTTTATTATTGAATATTGTGATGATATCACTTGCGTAAATTTTAATTTCATTTCCTTGGATCGAATTTTGTTATTGACTTAAATTCATTTGAAGGAAATGCAAGGTTATTATGGTGGTATTGTTTTTTAAGTTGTTTCTGGAAACTTAATATCCTGTTGATGAAACATTACAATTAAATATACTGATTTTTGGTTCTAGGAACTTACGTACGAATGTACGAACGATGTCATTTTTAATTACAGCCAAATAATACTACCTCATCATCATGTAATAGGAAAAACAGATTAAATTTCTCAACTTCATTAAAGGTCACAAGTTAAGCATCGCCTATTTTCACTTCAAATATTTCAAAAACGCGTGTCTTAGGCTCCATTCCCATAGACGTCATCGGTCTTAGTGGATCGACCGAAGTCTGCGGGGACTCTCGTGAAGTGCAATCAGCTTAACTGATCAGCTTTGCCTCTTGTTTCCAATATAATTGTATAATCACCAGCTTTTCTGTATTCTACGTAACGCTAGGAGGTGGCGTGTTATTCAGTTAAGCTAATTGCAATCAGCAAGAGTCCACGCAGAGGAAGGTCGATCCACGTAGACCGATGGTATCTATGGGAACCAATTTTTTTTTTAATTTATAATTTTTTTTAAAACCAAATTGTGTGGAGTACCTCCTCATGTTTCTGCTTGTTATAAAGAGTCACTGAACCGTGGCGCATGAAGACTGTGAACTTTTTTGTAGTAATTTGATCGGGCTGATATGATTTTCTGCTGTTATCCTGTTTTGTAATTAGCAATTGTGTTCACCGATACTACCTGTTTGTTATTGGATGCGTATAGCAGTTTCGTGTTGATAATTGGCATTTCTGAAAACATCCCCAAAAAGCCTTATTATGACAACCCCGTGGAAATAGATGACGTTATGGCATTCCTAAAAAAGGTCGCTGATTGGTGTTGACGCACATACATGTATTTTAAGTATTTAAATATTGGGTAGGCTTCCCTCTTTGAAAGAAAACTGCCTAGGAAGGACGGGGTTTTCGTGCAAGATCTTCTTTTAAAGTCATCACGTCACCTCGCTGAGTAATTCTCCGTCAAGTGTGATGACAGCCATTTGAACAAGGGGATGGGAAACCTTCACTGCAGACGAAGATAATGATATCTTTTTGAATAAAAAAAATACCCCAGAACAGACTGTGTCACCGCCTACTTCCAATATGACCATCCAACAAAATGAAGTTCTAAATACACTAGAGACAGAGTAACAGCCAAATTCAGCAAATTCCCATATCATTAAACGATGGAACCACAATGCAACTCAGACTGCAAAAGCTAGTCAGCTATTGTTATTTTTGAAAGCCAGCACCAGTAAAATGTGCATATTTTGTGTCAGGAACAATAGTTTCGAAGGGCGCTGATGAAACAACGCAAAGAAGTTGTAATTTTTCTAGGTATTTGAAATTTGACCTTATATATATAATCCTTTTCGTAATATTCAGGGTCCACTAGTGTCAAAATAATCTTTTCGCGTTCTTTTCTTTCGTATTCTTGTATTAATTTTATATAATTGGTTTTTTATTTATTAAATACAGTGATATGCAGTGCGTAGAGAAATGTGTCTGTTACACCCCATTTCCATAGATTTTTAGATCGATCTATCCCTGTGGGGAGTCTCACTAGATTACTGTCAGCTTGGCCGGCTTAAGTGGGGTCCGCGGATGCAAAGCCGACCTTCCCCCCCCCCCCCCCCCCCTCTCCCTTGACGTGGGGTTCGGTTGAAGATGAAGGGCCCCGTAAGTTTTTGGTAATTTAGAGGGCGAACGGTGCCATTTAGTTTAGAACTATGATTCAGCTAGTCAAAATTCTAACTTCAGGAGGGGACCATTGGTGTCATTTTTTTCAGAAATCGAAGGGGGGGGGGGTTCAGGACCCCCCTGACACCCCCCTAAACCCACCACTGACCACTATTGTCATGATATGTATTCCTGTAAGTAACGGGAATTGTTTTAAAAATGACTTTAAAGTCTCCAAGTTCAGAGAACAAAAATATGTTTGGACAAGAAAAACATATTATTATTCTTTGCTTGGCACCAAAAAGATGTTTTAGCACTTTTTGCATAAAGAAAAAAATAAGAACCCCAGTGGATGTGACTCTTTGTTATTGTAATACTTGATATTTTGTAAGTCTTGTTCGTGAAAGGTTATTATGTTTTCGCTTTGTCTGTAAGACGGTATTGTTTTCCTTTGTTGCTGTGTGTCCGTGCTGAAATTAAACGAACTCCTAGACATACTACATGTACTTTAATAATAGTTTTGATATCCTTTTGTTCTATTGATGGACATATCAATTTTGGAATATCATTAAATACGAGATGCAATTAGGTTGCACTAAAATTTTGCCTAACATCACCCTGCGTGTTGTGTGATATCACCAAACGTTAAAGGACAATGTTCATGTAAAAATCCATTTCTCGAATTTTGAAGATACAGCACTCAATCTATACACTAGAGGTATGTTTTAATCGATCCCCGCCATTTAAAAATTATAAAAACAATCTATTAGTAGAAAAAAAGCGTTTTAGTAAACCTCACCTCAATATGCAAAAATGAAGCAACAGATCTGGGTCACGTGGTACTGTGACGACAATCACGATAAAGGTCTATGAGACTCAACTGAGCTGCAGGTGCATACAGACGGAGAAGTTAAGGAAAGTTGTGTTGAACGGAGTTGAGGAATTTTCGTTATGCCTCGGTGTGTTGCCGTGGGATTCACCAAAATTGCAGCTCTCGTTGACAATCTTTCTTTGTCTGTGACGGTCTTCCGTGACTTACTTACTAACTTCGGTGACAATAGTTGCGATGCTCTAGATCATGGTCACCTCAGGTGGTTTAGATCATATCAAGAGCTGGTAGTCTTTCAGATTAACTGTCATCAGTTGGCAAACTTACTGATTGCTGATGCATTTTAAATGCATTGTAGTTGACCAAAAGCTCGTTTACAACAAACCTGTTAATTATGCACCGCTGCAATTCCCAAGCCAGGTAATAACAGGTATGAAACTCGTCTTGGTGGGCTTTCATATTTTTCAATATATCTCATTTATTTCATGGGGTTATTTTATTGGTATTTGTAAATGACGTTAAATATCAATACTTAAACAATTAAGTTCAAACACGGTCGCGAACATTAATAAAAGAAATTGCTCTCAGGGTATCTTGAAGCTTCCGTGGAAGAAAACGTGTTGAGGAAAAACAGGAAAAAGAGCGTTATATTAAAGAAAAAATGGGAACTGCTATAATAAAATGGTTCGTTATCCTAATTCGTTTATGCTTTGAGGATTTGTTTCTGAAGATTATTTCATCTGAAATATTAAAGAATTTAAAAGATTGATTATTTTATAACTTGAAACGCAAATTCTGCGTCAGTACGCAATTTTTTTTTTTGCAAATTTGTAAGCTTATAACAACGTGCTATAAAGATCTACTCAAGAAAAAAATTTGCTTGGGTAAAATTGAGTACGGAATGAACTGGAGACACTTGGCTTGTCATTAAGTTTACACGAAAATATGTCAGGTAACTTTATACTGTCTTTGAAAGAGGAAAGATTGAAAGATAATTTTAGACAAACTTTGACGGGGGAAATACCTACAAAGAGTAATGGGCTATTTCGCCAACATCTTGTTAAAAATTTTACACTGCAATTCTATTCAAATAAGCTAAGGAACTAATTGCCAAATTAATACTCTCATCACATAACAGGGGGGTAACCAGACCTGCAAAAATTGTACGCACATATTTAAAAAGATTACAAGCACATACAGCAAAATGTAGACTTACGCAAAACATGAAGGACAGCGTAATCACAGCAAATGTACCTCATATAGTAGCTTAATTTCCAATAATAATAAAATCATCATTTAAGTCAAAAATATTCTTGCGATTTAATAACTATTTTAATTTACCCAGAACGGTATATTTATTTTAAAGGCGGTTAACTGAAATATAGTTTTATGATTTGTTTGTGAAAATTGCCCATGTCACCCTGTTAGTTTGGAGGTCTAAGCTGGATCAAGTCCGTGTTAACATTCCTATGAAGTTTTGCAGGAAAAATTCTTCCTTTCTTTCTCTAGCTCCTCGATAAACCTGGTGTTCAGATTTTATCTAGTACCCCCAGGTCTACGGGAGCTGCGCTTTGTAACTAACGCACAGGTAGATTTTTACCTGAGATAACTGGAGAAAAGCTTAGATAGAGAGTGCGTTCGATACAAGCAAGACAAATTGAATGCCATTTAACCCTCTAATTAAGAGGTAAAGGAAGTTCCAGGTAGATGGATGATTAAGATAGGACTTGTAAAGGTAACGGGCATTGTTTACCTCAGTTTAATAAAAGTATGCAAGACGGAGTGTCAGCGGTTTAATAAAATAAATTGAATTTCACAAATAACATGGACCTCATATGCAATAATCAACATTTCCCTTAACTCATTCAAATGCAGTGTTTTATACAACTTGGGATAACCATAATGAAATGCTTGTTAAAGAAATGACTAGACGGGAAATGGTTTTACACAGCTTC
The DNA here is from genome assembly GCF_051362555.1 of Lingula anatina. NCBI lineage: Eukaryota > Metazoa > Brachiopoda > Lingulata > Lingulida > Lingulidae > Lingula > Lingula anatina. The sequence continues at coordinate 19,962,427 of NC_141772.1, read as the reverse complement.
ACGAGGATTTAGACCCCTCGGGTAAGAGATTTGAATGAGTATAAACTTTTATCAGAAGCCAGAGAAGTCATCTTACAGGTAGACAATGCAGCTCAGTTTGACAGCTAAGCACGCTCTGTTCTCCAGTGGCTCGATTGTCGTCATTGGACCACGTGACCACGTAGCTCATTAACTCCCAGGCCGAGCAAATAGGACGTTTTTTAAAGCCAAAAATTTACAAAATGAGCTTTTAATTTGTGTATTTGGATAAAGATATCGTTAGTTGGGCATGTTTTCTGAAGAATATGTTCCGTTCAGGCCATTCTGACGGCATGAAGCAAACCCTTTAATTTGCCTTCCACTGACACCCTGAGTTTCAATGGGTCACTGGAAACTCACCAGGGCAACAACTTGCCCTTGCCGTTATTTCAACCTGGCAGCTCTGTTACTCAGGGTGATCTATGTAGACGTTAGACATTCAAGACGTAAATAAGTTATCATAATGATGGATCTATGAAGATCTACTAAAAAGATGTAATATCCTATTCAAGCTTTCGGCAACCAGGCCTTTTTTCAGGGATTTGAAAAAATGGTGAACAAATAAACTCCTAGGGATACGTGACGTTCACGGCATGAGTTGGCTGTCGGAGTCACGCCAGCCCGCCGATGCTCAGGGTGAGATTTGGGAACCTTGGTTGCAGTTACTGGGCCAACGTGCGTGCGTGTGCGTGTGTGTGTGTGTGTGTGTGTAATGATCCGCGTTTAGTGTAGAATATATCTTCAGCGAGAATTAAGTAACATTTATCATTTCATTTTGGTAAAAATAATTGCAATGTAAATGTAGATCTTTTATTTTCTTCTTCACTTAAAGATGTACATAAAGATGGCTGTATGTTTGAACTGTATATATTTAACCCAACAACCAAGCTGACTCTCCTCAACGCTCAAGCCGTCCTTCAATTTGTTAAACATCATAGAAAGTTCACATTATTCTGACCACATAGGCTAAGTCATCTAATATTTTTGTTATGATCAGCGATAATGTTTACATTCAGCAGGAAGGGGGTTTCCTTTCAGTAGCACCATGCAATGGTTTCTCATTCATACTTCTATATATGTGTCGGTGTGGTTAGGAGCCGATCCCATATTTTCATTCCGACCTTTCTCTTTGCGCTTTGCCCGTGAAGCGGGGACCGGGTCAAATTTACATCTTTATATTATTATTGTTATTTCCATTATAATCTACTACGCATGTATGTATGAAATGTATCGGCTTGGCATCTTGTGGCTTATGGACATATGATGGGATTTGAAACTGTAAACAATGTAATTTTCATTGCACCGGTTGGGTTTTTTTTATGTGATTGATGTCTTTTCCTGTCTTAAATATGTCTGATCTTACATATAGATTGTATAGAGGGGATCGAGTACGTGTTTCTCGTAGTGTAATGAGCCAGTGCTAGTGGTTGTACATATAACCAAATAGACAACGTACCGTGCGCTGCAATTTCCCAAACTTCATTCTCAGTTAATGTGTATCACTTTTATAACTTCACTAACACCCCATTTCCATAGATTTTTAGATCGATCTATCCCTGTGGGGAGTCTCACTAGATTACTGTCAGCTTGGCCGGCTTAAGCGTCTGTCCCGCCTACTAAAAGCTGTAAGGGGGTAATTAACTATGGTGCCCGCTCGGTTGACTGCAATTTAGCGTGAACCCCCAGGGAGTTAGGTCGATCTAAAACTTAATCTTTAGATCGATCTAAATCTCTGGGAAAGCACCCTAACACGTCAGGTGAAAACATCAATTATATATATATATATATATATATATATATATATATATATATATATATATATATATATATATATATATATATATATATATATAATTGCCGGGCGTCTTGGCACAGTCGTACGTGATTATTTTAATAGATATCATAGCCATACACGCAATTTTGGTTTTGGATAAAGATGGCAAATATATTGCATAATTGGTTTGCATGTGTCACTCCAACTGAAGGTTAAACGCAAGTCTCCCTTGTAAGTATTATCATATGCATGCATATGTTTTAGTGGGGGGACTAAATTGGTCTTTTTGGATAAAAGACTAGATCAATATTTTTCATCAGTTTATTCTAAAACATATTTACACATTTTCAATTTTGGCTCTGCTCTAACTACAAAAAACAAAACATTTTTAAACCCAAAATAAAAACATTCCCATCCCCAACCTAACTTCAGTCGCATCGGTGACATTTTGAGATGCTCCATCAAGTAACTGATGAATATGAATCATTCTGTTTACGGTACATTTCACTCGTTCACCGCTCCATAATTCAGCCAGCTTTCTTTGAACCGGACCCCCAGATGCTCCATCAAAACAATAACAAATCCCTCTTACGCCTACAGGGTAAGCTGGCGGGTCACGATTTTTAGTTTCACTTCCCTTTTGAGCCCATCACTCTTTTGTCAGAATGTCAAGGGAACACCGCGGGTTTCGACCCACGCGATAATTCTGGGACGGGGGACAAAGCAGGGGAACGGCTTGCGGTAGCGGATTATTTTCCGCTGCACGCAGCGAGTTGTTTCGCGATGACAAGTTTCAAGCAAAGAAAACCTTGGCCGGGGTCTACGTTGCGGCTGCAGCCTCTCTGTCCGAGCTCGCACGTACCAACGTGGTTTTGAAACTTTTCCTGTGTAACAACAGCGTTGATGATCCCAGCCCGTTGGCTTTAGACATGTCCTGAAAAAATAAGGAAAAAAAAGAAAGAAAGAGAGCAATAAGAAAAAAATAAGGAAGAATGAAAAGACAAAAAACACTTTATTCTCAATATACCATATTCAGCTTTTATACTGGTTTTTAATTTACATCATTCTGACAGTAATAAGGTATGGGCTCTGAGTCTCACGCCTTTATTTAACACATTTTATTCATATCTCTTTATATCTCGGTTTTGTTGTGAATTCATGCGCCCTGCACAAGAGGGTATACCATTTAAACAGGTGAGCTTCATATTAAAAGCGGCTTTGAAAACAATACGGGCAGTTCGCCGAGGGTAGCACAGACGCAGATCCGACTTGCAAAACCCGTGAAAAATCCCCCACTGCAGTTTCAGTCAAACGTTCAGTATGCTTTGTCTTCGTATGGCGGTGAATGAAAAGAATAATGAACTTTTTGGAAGCAAGGTTAAACTCCAGTCCAATCCAGGGCTCAGAGTCCAGGGTTTACAGCACACCTTAAATATAGATGGGACTTTTACGTGATAAGTATTGCGCAACTTCTGTTTAAGCCAGAAGGGGAGAGAAGTTTTTGATATCGTATAGGTAGATATACATGTAGTGCAGTTCCATTCGTGCTTGGTGACAAATTATCAAAGATAAGATGACGGTATTAAATTACCAGGTGGGATTTCCATCTGAAAGTGCGATGCCGGTTTTTCTTAGGCTGAAAAAGCCCCTATAGTACTGTGCTGTGTCATAAGAACTTATAGTAACTATATGGGAAAAACCCCTGGAAAAACCCGGTGATGCAACTCACAATGACGATGTACTAAACGGGTCCCAATACAGGGGCGGATTTAGGCCGTCTTCTGGGTCTTCTGGAAGACGGTCAGATTTTCAAGTTTACATTGTCAGCCATCTAATGTTTTCTGTCGGAAGACGGTCAAAATGGAACATGGATCAACAAAGATAATTTGGAAGACTGTCAGAAAATATCTCTGGATCCGCCCCTGCAATACGTTATTTTTCATATATAGTATCTCAGAGACATTCTACAGTTAGAATTTAGGACCTGAGGACTCGGATTACTGTACTTGTTGTTTCCAAGTACTAGAAAATGTGTTTAACATTGCAATTCTTCTAATGAAATAGTAATGTGACTTTAACCCGCTTCGGTTAAAAACCACGTTTATCTATTTGCGTAGTTGCGGGAATATATTGAGGGCATCTTAAAATAAATGCTACCTTATCTGCTGCGTATAATGTACAGAACCGTGTTGTTCGTTATCTGTTAAATGCGCAGCAAAATGTTTGGTTTCTAGAATCATTTAAATTAGTACCTCTGATAAATGATCTAATATAAAGGACATAGTTAATGATTAGACTGTTCAGAGAGAGAGAGAGAGAGAGAGAGAGAGAGAGAGAGAGAGATGGAGGACAGGATAACAAGGTGGCAAATTCAACCACTATCCGCTCTTTTAGAAAAGACACAGAAATCCATTTCTCTTTGCATGTTACTTATAACTGAAAAATGTCCCAAAGCCTTGCAGCATTTTCTTTACGGAAGGGGGAGGGCACCCCCCCCCCCCACCCCCCACCCTCCTCATTCATGATTAACATCAAGCATTGCCAGTGAAATAACTCTTCACGAAAACAATTTATGGAAGATCACGGAATGCTGAAATATGTGATAATACTTAATTCCGTCTACCCTGTAGGCAAATCTTCATCGAAGCCCTCAGAGTAATTAGACGTCGTGCAGAGTCTATCCCTATACCTATTAGAAACCGTGTTTAATCATACCATTGCTGATTCCGGGAAATGGTATGAAATTAAATGACGCAATGTCTGTATCATTCACCTTAGACATTGCTTGCGACAACATATTTCACATGAAATTATTATTGAAAAATAAACTACGAAGTATCTGGAAATCGAATTTGTTTCTCTGCCTCTGACTTGTCCTCACAAATCAGCCAGTAAAGTTTGGGTCTTTTGTGGATAAATCACCTGGATGAAAGAAAAGAGGTTTTTGACAGACGTGAACGCGTTTTGCCAGGCCCTGTCTTTCGGGAGCTTTGAGTTCTCTGTCAATCAGCCAAGGAACTGAGGTTAAAAAAAAACAGTAGGAAATGGTATAAACAACAACGGACATAAAACAACATATAAGGATTCCCAACACGACGGCTTCATCTTAGGTCATGTCTTTATGGTACCGATGCACGTACGCACCCGCACACGCGTTCCGTAAATAAGAACCCGTCTACGCAAAAATGCATGTGCACTGCACGTACAAGACGAATATGTGATATGAAGTCGCTTCAGTTCTGCTGAATATGTTATATAAACACGTGTAAACACGTATAAACATATTATATAAATACCACAAACAAGAATTCACAGCGTGCTTGTACAGTCTGTATCACCTTGATGTATGTATGTATGTATTGTATTGTATACTTTGCTATATAATCATTTTAATTAATGCGGATATGCTTTTTAATATTTTACTGTATGGTTTATTTGTATATGAAATGTAAAAATTGAGTCGATTATTATTATTATTTTAATAACGCAAGAGTAAAGTCACGGAGTATCACAGGTTTGAGAAGGAAACGCGAATAAGTCTTTTATCGAGTCTTCTGCCAGGGGTTACGATACTTGTACTTTGCACGGATATTTTCGCTGCGCGTCAAGTTCCCTGTAGCAACAGAGAAAGATGGTACGGAGGAAAGAAAACACGAACATTACAGAGAACTGGGCGCACTCCGCTGCCTCTGCTAGCTGGGGATCGGGTCGGTTTTCACAAAGACTGCTTTAGTCTCCAGTTCACTTAACATTTACTTGATTGCAATACCTCCTTGGTAATTTCTCTGCATACTTCTCGCTGTTATGACTGCTCAGTGGAGGGGGGTCTAGAGAGTGAGAACGATAGGGGGTTACAATTAAGCGCCACTGCCACCTTTAGCAATTAAAGTTAAGAATTTACCATGCATATGTGAACTAGACTTAATAACCAAACTGGGACAGAGACCACTACACTGACTTGAAATTTCCTACTTTATCAGTAACAGCAGGGATGTGTCTCGGTGTAAACATATAATATATAATTTTGGAAAATATATATAGTCACAGAATCATTCAATATATACTTATTGTGCATTTGAAGTAATCGTTGAGGCAAACAATTGCGTTGGTCTTCTTGCCCCTCAAACCGAATTTGAAATGAATCATGCAAAAATGCTTAACTGAAGCCAAAAGACAAACGCCGGTTTATGTAACTTGGCACTGTTATGGAAGACAAGTCGCGAGACGCGAATATTTTCAGAGAATATTTCCGTCAGAACATCGTTTCTAGCCCACGTTAAGTCACACATACGACAATATTGATTTACCTTGGTGAAACCTAGTTTTTAAACAGCATAATTATTCTTGGGCGGTATACGAGAACTCGCAATAAAAAGCATTCCATAAGTATTCGTGTACTCAACAGTTTTGTGCTATTACTTTCCAGCCGTTACCGTCGTATTTTTCACTCAGAAAAAGACACTGTTTTTACATGTAATACTGGTTAGATAGCTGCATTGCTTACAGTAAAGAACGCGTAAACCCACAGGTTAAAAACTTGACATTTTTATATAAAGGACGCACATGTTGTAACATGCCTTTGGAATATGGCACGCACAATCGCTTGAAATAATACCGTGCCTTATATAAGCAACTTGGGAAATAAAACCTCTTCCTTATTAACCATATTCGTGTCTCTTCCAGCGTTCGTCATGTTACGAAAACCTTTCCTTCCTGCATCTTTGTCAACCAAAGCCTGTTCAGACGGGGAACATTTTGGATTGGAGCCGAACTAACTCACGTCATTATACGACCATGTTGATTAACCGACGTTTTGCTACCCGTGAGACAGAGTCTTCTTTGTGGTTTGGTCTGAACGAGGAGACCACAGCAGTACTGTAAGGGCGCTTATTACTGCTTCAACAAGCAGACTTTATGATTAGGAAAAAGTGAAGGACAACATAACAGACGTCATCTCTCTCATAACATGTTTTGTCCTTAGTGATAATTAAAATAAAAATATACTTGATGAGGTTGGTCTTGCTGATTTGTATAGGATTTTCATCATTACTGCCATATGCGCAACATTAACCTTTGTTTAAAGACGTCATTGTTGTTGTTGAATCAGACACCGTTGTCAGACAGCAGTCATTGATATCGTTACTGTCATAACTACGCTTTTTACCTGTCATTTGAAATGTGATAACGCTTCACCCTCGACCACGCAGTTGTCAATTATGATAGTTTTTTTTTTTTTTTTTTTTTTTTTTTTTTGCAATTTATTCCGTTTCAACTAATGATCTCTTCAATGAATCACAATTTTCTTTCTTATTTTTCTGTAATTATTTTTCTTCACAATAAAGAGTGACTGAGACAATACTGTGGAATAAAAAAGGAAACGGAGCAAAAGCAACGTATATACTTGCAAAATTACGCACTTACTGACATTGTTTACACATCCTAATGTTATATATATGTATATATATATTTCTTAAGGTGTTTTTGCCAGGTATATAATGCCTACAAGACAGCCAGCATGCGGCTCCCAGTCCAAGGACGCAGCAAGATTATAACACCTATATCTACTTATACCTACTCAGAGAGTCACGATGCACGGCGTTACGTGCAGGCCTATGCGGATGTAATGGAAAGTCGCCGCAAACAGCTTGCAACTCGGGGTGAATTAAGCGTGGGTTGTAATAAATTTCTACTTTATAATTATTATTTTGAATGAATTATCATGACCATTGAAAATATACAAAAATGCTTCAAAATGGATCAACCTAGTGTTTTCTATAATCTGCCGATGAAGGTGACAGTGGGTTTCTTGGTTTTTGCATAACAATATTCAGTCAGTGGTCAAACTGAATAAAGGCATATACATAAATCTAAAATTCGTGTCATATCAGACATTCCCTTTGATTTGTAAAATATATATGCATATAATTAAGTATGATCTTGATCTTGATATACTACGATGATGGTTAAAATGTTTAGTACTCATATGTACAGTGGGCCTTATCCAACCCTGGACAATTAGAGCCTGTAATAGCTCCCAAAATAAATAAAAACATAAAAAGTAAAGGCATAAAAAGAAGCAAATGAGCTACTATTGTGGAAAGTCAATCATCTTGAAAGATAAGATACACCACTCTTGCTTTAGTAACACCGGTAAGAATAGTAGGCCTACCTATAAGAAGAAATCACGTTAAACTGGCTCTAGGCGTTTTTTTTTTTTTTTTTTTTTTTTTTTTTTGTGTGTGTGTGTGTTTGTGTGTGTGTGTGTGTGTGTGTGTGTTTAACTAGAATCTGTAAAACTCGGACACTTTGAGGACGGAAAATTTGATTGGAGTTACTCCAGTATTCATTTTAACTAAAGGAAAAATACGTTTCACAAGATATATTTAAGACTATTTGTTTTTTCGACGAAGGAAACGTGTTAAACAGGGTCTAGGGCATATGTACCATGCACTTTGCAAGTAAACAACGCCACCGTTTGCAAATAAACAATGTTCTTATTTATAACTCCAATTAGGTGTACTGTAAATACATGGATTTACGCTGCCCTATCTAATTCCTCACGTGCCCAATTCGGTAAACAATCCTTCTTCACTTGCTATCTGCCACGTGCAACGCAAATCAATGTCCGATAAATATGAAACACCTGAGAGAGAAACTTGACCGACTTTTACAAAGCATGATCGAGCCTCTCTCAGCAAGATACCGCCTGACCTATGTACCGCTTCGAGAGTATATGGTTTGGATAATGCGCCGCGGCACGTACGCAGCTCCTCAGTTCATGTACCTGGTCATGAGTCGCGGTTTAGTGGGGGTTTTAATATGTTTTATACCGCAACGGGTTTGGCAACTTTATTTACGTGTCAAAAAACCGAGATTGTGATGTGCCGAGACAGTCGTACTAGGTAGACAAATTATGAAGCCATGAGCTATTTAGTGTTGATCTAGCATGGTATTAGCATGGTCTATCCCTCTTTCCCTCTCTCATTCTCTCTCTCTCTCTCTCTCTCTCTCTCTCTCTCTCTCAGACACACACAAACACACACACACACACATTTTAAATAAGATCAAATAATCCAATACGCGTTGTCCTTTTTTCGTATAGTTCCTCAATTAACTTAATTTATCCTACAATTTAATGCGGTGCCACATTAACTAGTATTAACCTGATTTGACTCATGATATATCCCCACCTTGTTGGTGATAATACACTTTCAGTTAACCTCAGTCGACTGCTATTAGAGTTTCAAAGTGCTCACAAATATTAAAGACTGCAAATACGCCAGGCCAGCAGAAAAATATTCTCTGTCAAGAACAAACAAATTTTTTTAAATAAATAAATTTTTGCTCTGCTCCTTATATTATCGGGATTCTTATTTCTCCACACTTAACAGTTACACGTGTGTGACTTTTTTTACTCTTTTTTTATTTTTTGGAGGGGAGCGGGAGGGTTGTTTTACTTTTAATATATATTCATAACAATTCATGTGTGCCTGCGTACACACACACACACACATGCACACACACACTATATCAAAAAGAACATAGCACCCCCCCCCCCACACACACACACACACACACACAGATCCGCCCACACAAGGACCTACCAAACAAAACCCCTTCCAAAACCTGTAACTTAACCTCCCTCTTCGAGTCCACTAATGGCTAATAGCGACCACCTGGTCCTCCTTTAATTAAACCCCTAACAACTTTATCTGCCGCAAGTTGTTATTAGGACCATCGCGTCCTCGAGGTGATACACCTGGAGACTGTAATTAAGCACAGAGAGATGCTACGAACTGGTTTGTCGGTGACAAGGCGAGATCGACAGATTACGCGATTTATCTCCTGCCACGGGCTGGGCCATTTATGCTGGGTAATAGCGCTAGGCTGCTGTGCTCTATGCTGTGTGCTACCTGTATCGTTTTCCCTATCGACGTCCCGTTGTGGCGCGGCTCGAACGTTCTGTGGCCAGACCGTCGCACTCAACATATTCTTGACGGCCAAAAGAGAATAAAAATTGAGAAGTTCATTTCAAATTTAATGTATGTTACCCCTCTTGCTTTATGGAATTTAATAATGATATAAACTGAGGAAAGTTTGATTTGAAGGAAGTAAAACGGCGATTGAGGCACTGTTGTGTAAAAACTTTCGTGGAAAATATCCACTTTTATTTAAAATTCAACTTTGGTTCAGTCCATTTAATATCAGATCAAATACTTATCACCATATGTTTCGATTGCGATCACAAGGCGTAGACAACAAGCCATAATGATGATTTAAAACTGCAATCAATTTCTCTCACGGCGGTCGGATGGCGGTGACGATCTGAGAACGTGACACCCGTATGGATGAGAGGAGCAATCACATTAGCATAAATTATCCCCTGTCTGAATACGATGAATAGACAAAGGTTGACACACATTTATCCCCCGGCCAAGAAAACTTCATGAGTAAGTCTGAATATGAGGAGGAAGTCGGTATTTTAGGCACCAGTCGAACAAATTAAACAGCATCGTCATAAGATTTTTTAAAAGCTTTGGGCTAAAGGAAGCTAATGCTTTTTAAAACTTTTAAAAGGAAAAAAAAACATTAATTCATACTGGGGCCCAAAGAAAACTGATCTATGTCAGCCATACTGCTTTTTTAATGGGCACATACAGTCACCAGTCACCATACATATAGTTCTTAAGATTTGGAGGTCTTGTGAACTTTCAATTGATTACTTCGGTGTTCATTATTCAAGTATCGGGGGAGGAAACCGTAATCAATGAAGTTTGTCTAGATCTATAGTAACTCTTGAGGGAAGTCAAATATCAAACAGATCTGTTGCCAACGCTCAATCATTTACACAGCTTGTTCAATATGAATTTGCCCGAGTTAGCTTATATCATGGAGAAGTTCCGTTTGGCTTTAATTGATCCGTGGCAAAATCTTATTATCAACTTTGTCATCAACGAAATAAGTTGCGACGTCGGATAATCCCTCTGAGAAAAAGAAAAAGACAATTAAATCATAAAGCACCTGAGTCTACTTTGTTTCAGCCTTTAAATATAGTATGCTTTTGGTCTGTCTTTGGTCAAGTTAAAAAAGACACTTTTAATGTACTATAACCTGGGTAGTACCTTAAGTAGCCTTTTTTTTGCTGTTATTTAATCGAAAACACGTTTTCATTCAATATTACCCGCAGTGGGAGACCGGCATGCGACTAAATAAATCAGCATTGCTGACTTGTTTTTAACTTCACCACAGACGTCCATTTTAAGCTTCTGCGGAAATGCGAGGTGAGAACAACAATTCACGATGCCAGGAATAATCCACCCTTTTAAGCCTACATTCGCTGTGAGTTCATGATGAATTGTATAGAAGTGGTTTCATATATATATATATATATATATATATATATATATATATATATATATATATATATATATATATACTGTGAAAATGTCACCTCCGTTCTCTTATTCTAAGAAACAAACAGACCAATTAATCCACAAGACATCCAATTCGCCCACATAATTCGGTGAAGTGACGTAGGTTTATCAGGGTAGAAAAGAGATCAATTTGGAGAAAACGTTCTAAAAATTGCACACGCTTTGGAAGGGCATTAATCTCTGTGTGTAGACCTATTGCACACCAGTGAATGACGGGCCCGGATGAGAAAGAATGGAACCCATTGTTTTCAGTCTCGCATGTCGTTCAGTACTTCAAAGTTAATTTGCATTTGTATCACGCGATAACTTATACCATCTCAGGTAAAAATGTCTATCAGACTTCTTTACAGCTGTTCTGATTTTATCTTGTTTACACCCTGGGTTACAACGGGTAGCAGTCCCTCTTACTTGTAAATTGAGTGGTTTAGGCTGACACGACAAAAAGGGTGCCTTCCGCAGTGCAACTGAAGCTCAGATGGTTTCAATTCACCATAATCGCCTTTAACTTTGTATGGGGTACGAGTAAGCTTTATCGAGGGCGAAAAACAAACCAAAACGAAAATCTCATTTTCTTTGCAATGGAGACCTCCATGAGGCACGATATTTATTGATAACAATTTCACATTTTTTTTTATTAAAGAAAACAAGTTTTTTCTTTCTCATAAGGGCGTCTGTACAGACGGATAAAAATAAGCATTTGTTTAAAATCTCTTTTTACATCTGTACAGATAAGAACAATAATAGTAACATGATTGCAAGAGATCGGGTCTACACTATCGGACGGCATTAGCCTATTGGTAATACCCGGAGATCAAAATCTGAGAAAAAAAAACATTAAAATCTGCACCATCTCAAATTCCTGTACACTGTCAGAAAAAATAAGTATACACTTTACAACTTTACAATTTACATTTTTACAACCTTTTTACAAACGTTACAACTACAAAAGAAATGTTACTGTATTAAGATATACATAATAACAATACGGAATTATTATTGCGTTGATCTGTATAGTGAGTTCATAAAGCTGCAAAGTTTATAATACTGGAACCTTTAACAGTCAAGTTTTATTCCTTGGTCCTTTGCGTGTTGACAAAGTTCATGGCAACACGAGTTATGGCCGTAGCTCAACCCAGATTGATTAACTATGAAGTCCTGTCCTTTGTGAACACATTCAAATGGAATATCTGAGAGAAAAAAGTCACCTGTTTTAACAATTCATGATTATGTAATGTGCGTAGCTCTTGTCCTTCGACGATTCCGTTTTTCACCCTTCTTTTTCAAAAATGCTTGGCGGTACGAGAAATCGGAATCAACTCGACACGAATCCGGCGAGTTGGCGAGAGAAGCTACTATTGGCGAAGTCCATGTTGAAGTTGAGAGGGGAACTGGTTGAGTAGTTGCGGTTATACTGGTCCCTGCAAGACCACGGTGCGTACGTATCCCATCCCGATGTCATGTTTGGCGAGTAGAAATTCCCGGAGTAATCCATGGCGAGGGACTGGAATTCGGGGATGGGGGATCTGGCGGGGGACGCGGTGGAGTTTGGCACAGGGGACGCTGAGGGAGATGCTGTCGGTTGTGACTCTACCTGAGGCTTTTCTTCCTCGTAACAAACTCCAATGCTGCCTTCTTCTCCAATTCTGTACGACACCTCTCCGGGGTCGACCCAAAGTGTTAGCTCGCTTGGAAACACTGATCGTAATTTCTCACCAGTCAATTCGCAGTCTGCCCCAGCTTGATGTACCAGAGGGTCCATTTGGCCGTTAATTCGTATACATCTGTATGCACTTCCTTTCGTGGGTTTGGCTGGGAACCAGTGATTCTGATAGTGGTTTTTGAGGAGCTTCAATAAAGTCCTGCTAAAGACTTCGGTCTGGTTTGTACTTACGTCGGCATTTTTTCTGACAAAGTTTGTGAGAAAGTCCACCGCACATCCTAATTCATTTTTCATCGTGTTGCTATTTTTATGTTCTCGCAGTGTTGCGACTTCAGTGGAAGAAACTGGTATTCCGTTCTGGAAGGATTTAAGTTGATGAAACGGCAGTGAGTCACCAGCTGATGCCTTTATATTTCGCAAGGTGGGGATTTTTTTCCGTAGTCGCGTATCACAAAATTTCCCTGATATATCTCACCGTTCGTTCTTTTGAGCAGTAATCTATATTGACTAGTCCGGATCACTGTGTTGAGACTAGCTGGATGGGAATTGTCACAGTTTTTGGCTGTTTTCAGGCCTAAAGGATCAAAAATATGGCCCACTTCGTTCTTCGTTGCAAACTTTTATGGCGTCCTTCTCGAAAGTGAGCAGGAATAATATTTGACGTCATGCATAATTATCTGTGACGTCAATCAGTAAACAATGAAACCTGGCCAATCATAGCGCGCGATTACTCAAAGGCCATATTTGGAGGCGGGTTGGCATAGAATAAAGAACAATATGAACGCCGGGTAATGGGTTTTAATCGTAAAATGTACTACAAGTTTAATAAATTTGTATAATATTTAATCATAAATAAATCTTAATAATTCATAAATTGTGAACAATGAAATGACAAGATCAGACAATTTACCATTACGAAAAGCCTCTCTCAATTTTATTCCTGGCGAATCTTTGTTTTTAAAAAACCGAGCGATTATATTAGCTTTCTATGCCCCGAGTGACGTACGGGATAATTTTAGAATCAACAATTCGCTTGAATACAAAGTAAACAAAGGGGATTTTTCCTCAAAACAGGGTGTTGCAGCAGGTGTCGCAAATCGGTTGCAAAGATATTATGAGGCCGTCGGCAGAAAGACAGTTTAAATATAAACTATATTTCTTAAGAATTATAACTTGGACGGTTGAAAATATTCTGAATTAAATGAAATTTTCTTGCAGTGTTGATTGGAAAATTGAAAACATGACTTGGGTCACGGAAAGAAGGCAAGCATTCATTCGCCATGTTATGCGTTGTATGTAGCAACCATCATGGTCGAGATAAGGGTTGGCAATTGGAATTTACATTAAGCTGACATGGTATTTAAAAGATATGGTTGTTGGACGTCAGCTTCAGACTTTATTTCTTTATCAATATCAAATGACCTCATAGAAAATGTTTTGTAACGTCAGTCTCATCGGAAATTATTTTGCATCTAATTTACACCTCTTTCCCGAGTTTTATCAAACCTATAAATGTAAAACAATCCTGCCAGTCTCATTAAATGCATTGCACAGGATTTGGCAACAAAGGGACATATAAGAACACAAAGAATAGTCTACCACCGAAAAAAAAATTTTTTTTGGATGATCAATACCTTCTCACAGTATCACACACACATACACACACACACACATAAACCCTCTCGCACACAAACCATGCAGAGACACACATGTGTGCGTGCGAGTTCGCACTTTTATCTAGTGCATTATGTACTAATAAATAACATCGGGATAAATTACACAGACATCTTAATTAAAAAGATATGAAAAACTATGAAACCCCAGTCCCTAAGGTGCTGATGTGAACATTTTATACCTGACTCTACATGTATGTATATATAACCTTGGCACAACATAACCCGGTGCTTAGCGTAAAACGATCCTTGGAGTGAAGGACTTGAAGTGGAGTGGAGTGAGTTCACGGTGCTATTGCGTTGGTGCCAAACTCAGCTGTACAGTGCAGTAAACTTCCAGTAACTGCGTCAAATAAGTTTACCTCACATAACATCCCCCGGTTCTAAGCTTACCTGTACCTTTTTAACCTTGCAGGTGGATATTTTTTGTTTATGAAGGAGAAACTGCAATTAACTGTCGTAAATAATATTGGCAAGAGTAATCAGACTCTAGCCTTGTATGGCTTTTTTTTTTTCAAAATTGGACCCCAACAGAATCTGTTGTTTATCTTATTTCTATGGATTCGTTAGTGCCTTCTTAATAAACAAATTCAGTTATATATATTTCTATGGATTCGTTAATCTCTATTTCAAAAACATATTCCGTTATAAAATATTTCTATGGATTCGTTAATCCCTATTCCATAAACATGTTCAGTTATATATTTTTCCCCGGTTCTTGAGGCAGTGCCTGGTAAAACACAACAACCCTGGATACCGAAACATTTAAAAATGTCAACCGGCATCAGTTTCCATAGAGAAACATGGCGAGCTTGATTTTATTCAAAGCTGAAAATACAATCAAAATATCTACCTGCATTTCAAGTTTTACTAGAAAGAAATAATCAAATCTTTCTATCCACACATTTCATATGAATGCATTTCAGATTTTATAAAGATGAATGCATTTCTATCTTATTTGCAATTGCTATTGCATTTGACATACATTAAACATACGGGCTACGGCGCAAAATCAAAACAAAATATCAACTGAATACCCATTTCAATCATATCTCGTTGAGGTTATCAGTGAATATGTATAGGGTCTAAATACGGTGTAAATAGTGTCCGCGTCCTGGACGGAGAGATGGCCTTGAGGGTGTGACGCAAGACACATTGCCTTGGATAGTATACCACAGAACATTTGAGGTAACACCACTTGCCCGGACACGAAACACGTAACCCCAGAGAACACAATGAATAACATAATAACATAATAACATCCCTCTGTCGCACGGCAGGAGACCGTTAAAATGCAATACGGTGTTTTAATCTGCAAGCAAGGTGAAGGAGGAGGAATGGAAGGCGAGGGGGGGGAACCTTTCTCGATGCACTTTCTCTATCAGTGGCTGTCAGTCAGTGACAGCTCTGAGCCCAATATTTCACACGTCTCTGCCTTGTTACGACAATCACAATGGTGTCATAAAACGTTGATAAGAACAGCGCATGGTGTCAAAAAAAAAATTGGTCTTCACTTTAATACCCACTTTAAAAGTTTATTTCTTTTTTATTTTCAGTAGTAGTAGTAGTACTTCACTAATATAAAATATTGCCACTGTTGTTTGAAAAGATCAGAAAAAAACGACTCATACACCAGGCCAATAGTTACTCTATTTCAGTGATATATATATATTTAATTTGAAGTGGACAAATAAATACAGGCATGAAGTTTGGGTTTAAAGTTCCTCTCTGAATCCGGCTCCAGGAGTCTGCCCGCAACCCCCCCCCCCCCCCTCCTGCCTGTAGTGTCTTACCTGCCACTCAGGTCTCAACGCTGATAATAGCACCGATAGAAGTCCCAGTAACCTCTAAAACTTATCCTCTACGAAGGCCACAGATTGATTTTCCACTAAATATTCACAGATATGTCTCTGGATAAATTGATGGAAATTTTTTCGCGTAGGAGAAAGGTGTACATTATAAACCCGCGGCACTGGTAGAGTGTGTGTTAAGTTAAACAAAGGGATCAGAAGAAAAACGTTTAGTTTATTAAACAATAATATGCGATCTTATAAACATTTTAAAAGTATTTTAACGAAAGAGATATGACAAAAAGGTTTCTCATTTAGGTAAACTACGGCTTTTTAAACAGCTACATCATAAAAAAGATATGACAAAAAATCTCTCTCATTTAGACAAACTGCAGCAATTTAACAAATGCATCTTTACGTTGTCATGTGTGTTTAGGTCTATCATGTGTGTTGTCATGAGTGTTTGTTAATCATAAAGAAGTAAAACAAGTAATGTTACTGTCATAACTGCAGAATTTCCGTCCATTCGGGTATCCGTGTGTGCAAGCAGTCTCCACTCACGACATTTCTTTTGTGTCTACCTGCCACATGAGGCAAACGACCACTGGCAGGCAGGTTAACGAGGTCGTGTCTCTAACAGATCCTTGGTTATCAGATGGTTATCAGATCGTAGATTTCTAGCGTAATGGAAAGATAACTTCCAAGACGCATCACTAGCCTTCCATGCATTCCAAAATTAAATTCCAACATGTCTCAGATTTTTTTAAAAAGTAGTCCTCATTTATTTATCTTTTTTAAGGTTTGTGTTGTAATTCGAACTCAATTTGATCTTAATATAAATCCTTTGTTCTATATAAACATTTTATAATTTTTATTCGAACTCATTTATCTTTACAACATCAACCTTTTAGTTTCAATGTTTTAAATAATGTTATTTTTATCATTATCATTAAGTGCATAGGAGTGGGAGCTTGGGTGGTGGTGGTGTGTGTGTGTGTGTGTGGGTGGGGGGGATTAGCCACACCCCTTTCCTATTTCTTTCAACCATACCATTCATGAGGGCAAGAAACAGGGGAGAGGGGCGTGACTAAGCGCAGTTTTTTTAATGGTTTTGGCCTTTCCCTCCATATCCCCCCCACAATCACACACACACACACACACACACACACACACACACACACACAAAGAGAGATATGCATACAAATCTGCTTCCAATTTTTCAAATTTTGATATTATTTGTGAGGAGCATTAAGAATAAAAATGACAACGATTCATAACTGCCATTAGACCCTATTGTGTTAACGTCAGACATCTGAAATAAAAATCTTTCACTTGGTAAAGGGGATTTACATAATAAATCACTGAAGATTTTACTCAGTATCGACACAGTGAAATTTATGAGAATGGCTATGATAACTTACTCGGACAAAAATAAGCTAAATGTTAACTTTCATCAATCTTTCGTCCATTTCATAATGCTTATTCGAACAAGTGCAAAAATAATCATTCGGCATCTCAAAACAACTTGCTGACACCGGATCTCTATCCTGAACATCTTTTTAAAGGTGTAATTATGATTCATTTTGATAGATTTTGTATCATTGTGACTGTCCTTATGGCACTAAAATTTCTCTGTGCTATAATTGGCTGTATAATATTCATTATTTCATTCATTCATTGTAACCCTTTGCAAGGCGAGTCCTACTTTCGGGACAATTAATTAAATAATCACTGCCCTAACTCTCCCGAATACTCCTTTAGATTATACGAGATCCTCTTATCAGTTACAAGTTTTCTGAATAGCTGCCACGAACTAATAAATGGAAGGCCCGGTTTCCTGACTCCGAATCCCCGGGCCTCAAGATTATGGCCTCTACCATTAAATAGACACTAATAGCGATGGAAAGAAAGAGCATCACTGATTACATCAAAGTACATTGAAAGTAGACGTTATCACACAGAACCTCATGTCTGAACGGGGTGGCACCCCTTTCAGCAATTTCCCATTGTTGTATCTCCTCTGTGATTTTCTTTCAAAGTCAGGTGCAATGTTAAATAATAGCTCTTTTCTCCTGTCGTTGTGTGTCGTTCTTCTAATAAATTGCCCAAGGGCGCCTGGCTATAACTGAGATGTTAGGATAGCTTTCTAAGAGGAAATTATGCAGAGCAACACTGGCTTTCGCTCGCCCCCCCCCCCCCCCCCCCCCCCCCCCCCAACAACCACCACCATCATCACCACCTTTGATGCTTTGGGAGGAGGGGGGTCCATCATAGTGGTTCTCCATTTATTTATTTATTTATTTATTTACTTATTTATTTATTTATTTATTTATTTTCTTTCAGTCAATACCAAAATTCACTTTAACTGTAAAACGAAAAAAAAATTGATCCACGTCCATTTAGGGCAAATCGGTAGTGGTAAACTAAAATCAAGTACATGTAGCTATTGATCTAAAACGGACTACTACTGTTTTAATATCTTTGGTCAAAGTAGGCTAGGAAAATGTGCATTTTATATTTTACGTCAGATGTAGAATTACGTAGAAATCTTTAAAAAATATTTTTAAAAAGGTAAACACCAATCTTCTGTTTATACATGTTTATGAGGTTCTTTTTTTTTAAATTGACCCCTGATTCCTTAAGACAGAGTTAGAGGAACCATTTTTTTCATGAAACCATGTTATCAGACATCGTTTAATTTGACAAATTTATTATAGGGTGTAATTACACTTATGCCCGTGCCGCACAAATACAATTCTAAATTGTTGAAGACTACGGTGTACCAGTCTCAGCGCAGCCGTCAGCGGCGGATTACCTACTGCGCATGCCAGTCCTTAGCATCATTAAGTGCGGAAATAAAATATGGCCTTTGATCTTCGCTTATAAATTCATGAGACGTAACAACTACCTGCGGTTAATTTGCCGTTCTAAGGCACTCAATTTTCTCTCGCCCGGTGGCCATCCGGCGAAAGGAAGATTTTCGCTCACT
Organism: Lingula anatina; assembly: GCF_051362555.1. Lineage (NCBI taxonomy): Eukaryota > Metazoa > Brachiopoda > Lingulata > Lingulida > Lingulidae > Lingula > Lingula anatina. Next base: position 19,943,089 of record NC_141772.1, on the reverse strand, counting down.
TGGAATGAAATCAACAGTCTGATAACGTACAAAAAAAAAAAAAAAAAAAAAAAAAAAAAAAAAAAAAAAAAAAAAAATGGTGGTACAATAATAATAACAAGTATTTTCAGAAATGTGGTTGGATGGAACTTTTTAATATACGCGTATGTCAATCTTAGGTGCAGGTTTGTTCATAGACGCTCTTTCCTACATTATTTTTTACATATCAATCACACATACACACGTGCATTCTGGTATATGCAAATCTATGGCAAGGGCAAGTCAATTAACAAATTAAAACCCTCACAAGTGCTATTTACCCAGAATTATAATATATCATATTACGTAAAGCTGTGAATATGCCAAGTGATGTGATTGCGTCACCAGACCCTGGCAGAGGGCACGAGAGTATAATGTAATCTCAGTGATGACCCGAGTTCTATGCCTGTTACGCACTCTTAGCGCACAAAGCATGCTGGCATGCATTCGTTCTATTCGTGCTTGTTTGGTTTTCTTAGCGAGTTGCCGTCACTGCTGTGTGGTCGTTAAAAACTGCACGCTCGCTAAGCCTATTGCTCCCTTGTCTCCGCACCTGTGCTAAATTCTTTTACGGCACACGGTGAACTATTAATCTGGGAGAGCAGGTTTACGTGAAAGGCTACATGTACTAAATTTGCCTCACGTTTTGACTACAATGACGATCATATTATTGGCCAGAGTAGAAAAAAAAAAAAAAAAAACGTCGTGAGACTGAATATTCTAGTCTCTGCACGATCTTATTTCATCAAAAATTTCGTCAGTTCTTTTTTGTCACTTTAATGTCAAAATTAAAGCTCAGCTATTAGCAAAAAGAATCCAGAACTAAAGTAGCAGGCAATGTTTGCGGCAAATCCGCCTCAGTCTTTGAAACTTAACAGATTGAAGTATCCCTAGCCAGGTTTAAGAAAAAGAATAAACGGGATGCAGGGCATAAATGAACGATAACATTTGGTTATCAGTAGAAAAATATTGACCCTGGGATGTTTGGGATAGCAAGAAAGCACGGCGGAGACAGATGTGAAGAGTGTATCAAGAAGATTTAACAAGTGTCAGACTGTGTCAAAACAATATTATTGACGCGAACAGCCTAACGACCGCTCCACAACGTTGGGCTATTTTTAGCAGTCAGCGTACGTACGGGGTTTCCCACGCCAGGTAAACAAAGAAAAGAGCTCGGAACATCTGTCGCTCTGTGGACCAGTAGGAGAGCCGCACACATCAGGTGGTTAATTATATCGACGCTGATCACTCAGTATTTGTCAAAGTGGAGGAGATGATTATTTGGGCTAATATTGGGAGTAGAGGAATGTTGCCTTTCAGTTCCTACTGTTGTTTGCTTAAGTCAAATGAACATATTCGACGGTGTGTATTTAAAGAGAGAGAGCGAGAGAAGCAGGGAGAGGTTTACCCCTTTAGAGGAGATTGAGAATTCTATCCGTAATTACGAATCTGCTGTGAATGGAGAATGAATCTGTGAAAGTATGAAAGTAGATGTGGCGCTTTTTTTATTCTACCAATTTCGGCGAAGGTACCCAACAAACTGCTGAATTAATACACGCAGGGGTACTTTAAAGTATTTAATAAGAATACTAAAAATATAAAATAAAATAAAAAATAAATAAAATAAAATATTAATAATAAATAAATAAATAAATAAGCTTTAAAAATCATTTATGTATGTACTGTACTCGTCTATTATTTACTGCCCCACTTTATTATTAAAGCTGCAAAATTCGTGTGCCATGGATTTGCTCATTTTCTTTTGAACTACTCAACTACATGTACCCCTGTACCAGTTGAAAAAAATTTAATCAGACCTGGATTTTGCCCACAAAGAACTCCTTCAGTTCCCTCCTTTGGGAAAGTAATGACATACCTTCGTGTTGTATCTACTCGCATTACAGTGACTAAATGAAGTTGTTGCCTTCTCCACCTTTTAATGCATTGCATCTAAAAAAAAGGGCCCTGAAACCCTACAATTTAGTGGTTTTCTTACCACACAGTGGTTTTTTTTTACCAATCATCGGTGATAATGCAAATACGTGCTATCTACAGCAAAAATATCAACTTTTAAATCTTATACCCAAGGGATTGCCAAAGAAAATCTTATACCTTGTTTACATGCACCGTGCATAGGCCTATACCGGCAGGCGGACAATTGCAATTTATCAGGTATATATATAACACAATAACATTAAACAATACAATACAAGCATTGACATGATAAAAACATGTAGCTTATATGTTTAAAGGTTCCCTTCCTGCTCAACTGCTCTATCACACCTTGCACACTGGTGTATTTCTCATACATAACCCAAAACATTTTGTTAGAGAAGACGAGGCTAATGGGACTGATTGCATTAGAGAAGTTTGGGCGACATTTTATCACTCCTCTTTAAGTTTCCAGAAAAATTTGTAACTTCATGGTTTTAAAAATCATTTCAAGAAGTTAACGTATCTCCATCTCCTAAAAGCTTATTTTAAAAATATTTTTTAGAAAATTGAAAATCCAAATAGGTCATTAGAAAATATTTTCAGTAAAACCAGGCCCGTAGCCAGCAATTTTAAAAGGGGAGTTCGTTTTCTGAAAAAGTGGACCTTTTTCCATAAAAACATCATGTACCTAGATCAAATTTTACCCAGTGTGGACCTTTTCCCAGCAAAAGGGGCGGTTCTTTCGAAACCCCCCCCCCCCCCCCCCCCCCCCCCGGAACCCCCCCTGGCTACGGGCCTGAAAACTGACATTTGCTCCTCTCTTACGCAGGCACCAGCATGAAAACGGTATCTGCATTCTTAAACTTTAGTGTCGATGAAAATAGTTTTCAATCCAATTTGGCAACGCGTGTCTGATGTAAGATTTACTCATTTTGGAGAAAAGAAATGCTGGTAACCCTAGATGTTTTCTGCAGTGCCAAATGCAAACTGCCTGTTTTCGTTTGCCAGTAGTCCTTTCAACAAATATTTTATTGGTGCAGCCAATACTAATACTGCCGGATCACCGAAAAGTATGTATGGTAATTGCCTCAGCTTTTTTGTGGCACACAATAAGGGATTTTCATTGGCACAGACACTACTAATGCCACATGATTACCAACGGTACTTCAATAACCTCAGTTGCTTTTTTCGATTGGGACTGCACATTATTAGACATCATGCATTTAAATGTAAGATTTTGCAAGTAAATTTCAGATAATCCTCTGATAGTCCCACTATTTGAAAAACCTAAAGAAGACTAAAATCATCAAGGAATTGCTAGATATGTTTATATTGTTGTTTTTATTTTTGACTTATTTATTTTACGTTTTATTAGTCATTGTATGAAGTTACATGTAATAATACATCTGACAATCTTCACAATGATAACACATTTAAGTTGAAGCTGAAATCTATCAGGCATTAACTTACAGTGAAATAACCACTGCATCTTGTCAGGGGCAGATCCAGAGATATTTTCTGACAGTCTTTCAAATTATCTTTGTTGATCCATCCTCCATTTTTGACCGTCTTCCAACAGAAAAAATTGGATACCTGTCAATGTAAACTTGAAAATCTGACCGTCTTCCAGAAGACCCAGAAGACAGCCTAAATCCGCCCCTGCTAATGATGGGTTTACAAAATTTAATGCAAAAGTTATCCACTGGTGGGGATGAGGAGGGGAATGGGTACCCTATTTATACCTGTAAAACATTGCGCTCCACAAGCCTCATTTGCTTATAGCCAAGCATAACTAGTGAGTAAAGTGGGGAACCTTCATGTATAAAGTGGGGGTGGGGTGGGGAATAAAATAATTTTGCTATGCAAATACCAAACAGGTGACGAGATCAATTTTTCTATCATGTGCTGGGTACAGAGATGAAACAATTGTTCAGTTTTGTTTCGTTACATTTCATTCATTATGCTGTTTTGGTTTTTCTTTCTGAGAGAGAAGGGGGTACATACAAAGCTGGGGGGGGGGGGGGGGGGGGGGGAATGAGGGCGGGATGAGGGGGCATAGGAGATGCATGCCCTGGATCAGCCTTCCTTATCCTCCTTCAAACTGATGAAGTATTTTCAAGTCCATTAAAAACATCAATGTTTTAGAAGCTGGTCCCAGTCAATCTGAGTAGAGTACACCTCTCTCTCCACCCATCTTTCATAATTCTCCTTAAACTCCTGTGGAAGGTCCATGTGCTGCCCTAACACGCTGGTAATACAATTATCCACTGGCTTGAACTCTGGGTCGGTGCCATTGGTGGCGTAGCGACGATTGTTGAAGCGTTCAACACAAGATCTTAGAGCACACTCCTCGGCTTGGAAGTCCCAAGGTCTGGCATCCATGTCTGAAGAAAGAAAAAAAAGTTAACATTTTGGAGAGAAAGAGAGAGAGAGAGGGAGAGAGAGGGAGAGAGAGAAATGGTTGGTGGCAGAATGGGATGGAAGTTATAAGAAGAAATGCTACCAATGACAGCATTTCCCATACTTTTCAAAATCACAATGTTTGAATGAGGACACCACAAGATTGTACATGTATGTCTGACTAGTTAAAAACTAAATACAACTAATACAAAAACATTCCAGCAATCTTACCATTCCCATAAGCCCAATCATCATTAAGACGATGTCGCACTTTCTGGTAGATAGCAGACATCGTTTTCATGTTACTTTTTCTCCACTGCCTTCCCAGATATTTTGTCTGCATTTTAAGTAGCTTCAACACATAGAGCTGCATCATAGCATGCTTCACCTTCAATGATCTCTTCAAAATTGGGGCAGATTTGAAAACCACCAGCATCTGAAAAATACACTACCATATTATAACAAAAAAGTTGTCGAAAAGTAAATAAGTGAAGATAAAATAACAAATGAAATGCTCAAACCGAGTAAAACTATTCATTTTCTGATTTTCCATGAATTTTCAAATTCTGTCTTTGAAAGTGATATGACCCATCTATATGAAATGCCCCAAAATTAGATTTTTTCTCTTTATTAAGTTTTGTCAGTTATTGACAAAAGGACAAAAATATGACTTTGGGGGGGGGGGGGGGGGGGGGGGAGAAGATACTTAATTTCTTTTTCAACACGATTCAAACATTTCATTCCACTTAGATGAAAACAAAGGAAAACCTATATACCATTGTTCTTGAATGCTTCCATTTCGTCAGCTTGTTCAGAATACGTAGGAGGTTGATACATGAGAAGAGATTCCTCCAACAAAATTGTAGATCATCACCTGCCTCCTAAAAAGAAAAATATTTTAAATAAATATTCAGTCTTATAGTTTGTGTGCATCTATTACTAATTTTTACATCAGATAGGAGCATTGTAATTGAATGTTGATCACAGAAAAGCTCAACTGTTATTACTATCACTGATATCATAATCATTATTGGCTAAAACTATTATTATTATTATTATCATTATTATAAGCTGAAATTATATTATTACATGACTATGTTTTTGCTTTCGTAGGATAATGAATCTGGAAAACCAGGTCAATCATCAAGCATTTGGAGGTAAATTCATATTTCTATCAAAATAAATAAATAAGTCTTCCCACTGACCAGACTCTCTGCTGTGAGCTCAGGTTGGTCACCAATCACACACACTGGGAAATCTAACAGTGGGATGCTGAAACAGCAAAGAAAATTATCATGTAAAATTCCTTTCCCATTCTCATAGTCATTATCATTAATAAACTGCATTGTTCTTATTACCAGTGTATCATTTTCATTATTTATTATCCAATAATGAACATCATTATCATCATGAGAGAGAGAGAGAGAGAGAGAGAGAGAGAGAGAAAGAGAGATTTACTTGTTTTTAGCTCCAACGTATGACATAATATTTTGATTGAAGAACTTCAGCACCAGGGGTATGCAGTTGGCAAACACCAAGTGTTGACTCATGTACTCAAACTAAAACAAATTCCATATAAAATTACAAAAAATTATAATTACTATATAAATACAGATTTAAAATCTAATCACGTTTACTCATACTCTTAATAACATAGCACATATACCTCTGAAATAGTTATTGCTACAGTAAATACATAAATATCTGGTAATTATTAAGAATATTCTAAATATGTTGATGACCGTCGTTCAGAAATACAGATAATGTACATTCTATCACCTGCACAAAGTATTTCCTGTGTTTTGAAAATTTAATTTTTAATCTGAAAATTGCACACCGAGTGAGACAAAGGTGTAGCATTAACTGAAAGAACTTATGATTATCATTATTTAATTATCAAAATCAAAAAGGAAAATGACCCTCTAATCTATTTCCCAATCTCAATCCCGCCATCACATACCTGATAAATGTGATTCAGTTTAAAATGCTTCAGTAGTAAGAGTAGAAGTCCAGAGATGGCCTTGACAATGACCTCCTTGTGTCTGTTCACATCTATCCCCAGTTTCATAGACTGAAGAACTGTGGTCCTAGAAAGATTTTCAAATATCTCACCTCAATACTGCCAATATCTGTTGTGTTTTATATAGTTTACCAATTAATGAAGCACATATACTATTAAATCTTTATTTATATTATAGAAACAAGTCACAATGGCTATATGTACAGACTACCATCCGTACAGAAAATTTAATTTTTCTGGACATTTCTATACCTTTTCCTAAATCATCAAGGTACACCAAATCCAAAACCATTGACAAAATTACAACCCATAAACCTGTTTACCTCGCACTGCTTGCCTTATGTCATTTCATAAATTATAATTAGAATTCTCTTAATCAAGGCGAGAGATTTAAGCCTGGTTTGTAATATTTTCCCATCTCTGCAGTGAAGCATTAGTAGTGCTGATGCCCTTGAACAAACTTTCCTAGCAGAGAATAGATTTTAATCAAGATGCACTGTGTAAATAACACTAGATCTAATTAATATACTCACGGCATCTCCTCTGGTAAAACATCAGCCAAGATGTTGATTGAGTCTGTCTTGGCTTTTGAAGTAGGTGCTGCCGCCAAGAGGATTTTCAATAGTGCAATCTGGAACAGAAGGATATGGATGCAAACAAAACAAATAATAACATGCCTTTTTTAAATGAGATATACTGCCTTATAATGTGTCAGTGTGTGGTCTTGCTGAAACCCATTGATGTTTTTAAAGGTGAAACTGTCTCAAGTGTAATTGTGTATTTGAATTTTTATTTTAATGCTATGAAATAATTTATTACTTTTATTATTATTATTAGCTGCTATGATTTTGTCTAAGCACAAAAACTCACCATGTACTGGGGCAAGTTGGGCAGCATTGCCTGGTACAAAATCTCTGCTGGTGTCACTGGAACATTGGTCTCCGGCTGAAAATTCATTTAGTTTATTTACGAAAGGATAGACTATCCAGCATTAACAGACACATATGCTTGAGTATTTGCTTACTTTTATTATTTTGTTTAATGTCTTTGTACCTGTATTTTGTACATGGTTTAAGAGAGTAAATGTTCTAAATCTGAAACAACAACTGTTTACATTGAAAACAAATGTCACTTTTATCTTTATTTGTTCAGGTATATTATGTATATTTTGTAAATTTAGGATAACATATTGAAATACACTACACAATTTTGACCTGCAAACTACAAGTTTTAGTACATCTTGAAGCAAATGTTCCAAACACAACAATACTCAACTCAAGATGGTTACTTTGACAACAATGGCAAAACAGAACAACAAAGCCAAACATTTACCATAGAAAGAGGATTTCTGGATATTTCTTCTTCTCTTTTTATTTGTATTTCTGCCAGAGATGTGTACAGATGCTGAAAAGTAAGTATATATGTATGTATGTATAATAAAACAATGAAAGGCTATAATATTTCTGTCACATAAGTTTTAGGGTCCTGGGCTTAGTATAAATTCAAGCTGACTACACAAAGCGGTCTTGCAATATTGGTGTTAAAGTTTTGAAGAATTACTGGCCTTATTTGGCATTAGTTAAGATAATTGCAATTTTCTCAAGGGGTTTTGTTTATAGATAGAAATTTGATTTGAAATCTGTAAGATTTTTTTGTGAAATACAAATTGGTCGAGAATTTGCTGTTAGTGGAGGTGAGTTTCTAATTATCTAAAAAAACTCAGCCTGACAGAAAAAAAAAAAAAAAAAAAAAAAAAAAAACAATTCCAAACTCACCTGTTTCAGCACCTTGACCCCCTCATGTATAGGCTGAGGTAACCCAGCCATAGAGTTTAAATCTCCTCGGATTGTAAGACCAACAAACTTGGCCCTGGTGTGCTCCAAGAACAATTCCAGGTCTTTTTGTCTGAAAAAAAAAAAAAGATTTTAATCATGCAGCATTTAACTTCTCAATGTACTGATGAAATTAAAATGATATTTCAGTAGGTATTTTTTTATTTTACCATCTTTGCTACTTTGAGAAATTGTTGATTTTAATGTACTAATTGGGATGTTTTTATAAGCATTAGCAAATATCTGAAATTGCAAAATTTAAAGTTAATACAACAACCAAATCAACATTGTTTCCTGAAAATGTCATAACAATCTGCTATTAAAAACAAAGAAACAAACAAACAATAATTATAATAAAATGTCACAAAATGGTTAGTTCCTGCAAATATCAGCAGGGCACTGAAATAAAAAAAAACATTAAAATTATGAAATAAAAGAACTCAGTAACAAAAACAGGGAAACTGGAACTGATAAATTATGTAATATATATATATATATATATATATATATATATATATATATATATGACAAGGCCCATTCACAGCCAAGTTTCTTGCTGTATATTTCCCCCCCCCCCCCCCCCAAGTATGTAACAGTGCAACAGCAAATTCAGCACAGTAAACTGGTTGAGATTTAAATGTGAATAGGCCCATTCCCATACCTTGCTTTAGGAGTCCAAAGCAAATAATCTGGCTCAGAAGGAAGGGTGCTCTGAGCATGATCAACAACAGAGCACCTCTTTTTTTGACGTCTTAGTGCCTTGATCAAAAATAACCTAAATGCATTTTGATGATTTAAATTTTTGTCTTTTGGAATGAATTGATGATATTTTTCATCATAAAATGTAAATTACCTGAAACCTACCTTACACTTTCAACCGTAAATTTTCTGATCAAAATACTGATCATTTTATTACAAAATCTGCTGGTGAAACATCTAGACTAGAATCAATTGTAATCAAACAATTTTTCAATAAGTAAAAATAAAACTTTCTGATATTCTATTGCTGGTTACTCATGCACAACAAAGGAGGAAAATAAAATCACAATCCAATGGAGGCCTAAAAGAGAGATAAAACATTTTGCAATAATATAAAAGGACACACAATTTTTCAACTATCATGATGACAATAAAAATTTTTATCATTTCCAACAGAATCCTGCTCATTACCACTAACCTGACTTTAGGTATCCATGGCAACCCCTTACTGGTAGGTATGGGCGGGGTCTCAGGTCTTGGGGTCTCTGGGCGTGGTGAGGGGGGTTGGATGGGGTCATCTTCACTCCCCTCCTTACTAGCCTCTATTTCCCTGGTGATCTCATCATCCATGCTTTCAAATGGATCCTCCATGCTGCTCTGTTTCACAAGACCCTGGCATGAAACAATTTTAAAGAAATAAAGCTTCTGCACAAATAGAATTTCATTACATAGCCACCATCGTGACGATGTTAAAGATGCATATGAAGTCAATTTTTTGTCACAAAAGCCAGCCAAATGCCAGTATATAGTTGCCAACAGCATACCTAACTAAGAGAATTACCAAAAGGCATTATTTAATATTGCCCAAAAAATGATATTTACATGGATTTTTCTGCTAGCTTTCTATGCTGTAGGTAAATGGGACAGAAAAGTAGGTCAGATAAATAGGTAAAATTTCTGACCAAAATTTTAAAGAAAGGAGCAGTGCCAGTCTAAACTCTTTTATGGCTGATTGAGTGATTTATTCAATTTATCCCTTGGTATGTCGAATTTATTTGAGTTGTACAAGAAACTAGTAGAAAGGAACCCATACTCCACCGATGTTCAGTTCATATGTACGTTTAAGTATATTCATATTTTCAAACAGATCACCACTTCGGAAAAAAACTTTATCTTTAGGTGACCATGTTAGTATGTGTAACTACAAAATAAACTGATCATCAAATAAATGTTTTGAAAGCACATAATAAATTGATCAGATTGAAGGAATACAGCAAAAAAAGAATTACATTTTGAAAATACAGAGTGGAAAAGGTGGCTACCTTTTTATTATTATTTCCTCTATAATTCCTTTTTGGCAGTTGCTGTTCTATGAGATCTGCAGCAGAGGCGGGAGGTGAGGCGGCCCTCATGTGACGGCACACAGCATGAGTGTTTTCTGTCAGAGGAGGAAGGTTTTCATCTGCGCGTTTTTTGTTCTTCATGTCGTGTACTTCATCTAACCCACCAAGAGATGTCTTGAAGAATAAAAGGAGACCCAGAAATAATTTCAAAAGTTTTAACAAAGAAAACTGAATTAATCTCACAGCCTCCAAAAATGAACTGTACAATCAATCAATCAGGCTATCTAATTATTTCTTAGAACTGATAACTTCAGACAAAGTATGTCTGAACAGTTTTATCAGATCAATGTTTATTCTGACACATTCAAATTCAAACATCAAACATAACCAAAGCAGCAGTTAGTAGATAAAATATAAATAGATATAACAATAAAAATATGTCTGACATAAATAAATAAATAAATAAATAAATAAATAAATAAATAAATAAATATATCCACTCACCAGTACAGATTTCCACAAAACCAAGAGCACTTTTTTCATGGGGAAATGTGGGGCACTGCCACTGCAGAACTTGGTGACCATGTTGAAGAGGACAATGGCCAGAGGGTCCTCCCCACTGACCGGCTGACCTGGACACAGGTGAAAATGGACACGGTTAAGTGCACTTTATTTAAAATAAAACATTAAAAAGTTAAACAGGGATGAGAATACCATTTAGTGAAAAAGTCAGAAAATATATCTTGGGGTCTTGGAGCTGCCTAGGCCAATGATATTTTGGGCTCCCAAAAAGTTGGAAGTCAATAGTCAGCTGAAATTTCACCAGATTAATATTACATCCTTTGGATCGAAGGGGCAGAGGCAGAATGGAAGGGGGGGGGGGGGGGAGAGGAGAAAAAGTGTTTTTGTCAAAATAGGTTCAAAGCAATAAGCTTATAAGTTATAAGAGTCAGCAATTTGAAATTGTTTCAGTACCAATAAGTTGACAAAAAATTGATCATGCTTGTACTCATTTTAGGCAACACAGATGTTATTTCCTGATTTTATCAAATTCAAATCCAACAAATCAATCTAAAAAATTTTGCTTTTGTGGCTTAAACAATTGAGGAAAACATGGAATGAATGCACATCATTACCGAGTTCCAATTTGAAATTAGTTTGTAGCTGTTTTTTTTCATCTGAATCATTTTCATCATCAATCCGCATGGTTTCTATCATGATGTAAAGAGCATTCAGGATAACTCTGAAATAAATTGGTAATAAAATCATGAAAATCAAACACAAATAATTAATAAATAAAAATTGTCCATTTTTCACCATACTTAATTCTTTTTTGAATTCGTAAAATTTCCCCACATTTTCAAAATTATTTTTTACCATTATACAGATAATAAACACTTGACCAATTGAAAATCTAAACAATAATCAATAAAATAATATAAGCAAAGAAAGTAATGAAATCAAGTAAAATATAAATTACAACATCTTTACAGTCATACACTGTCTAGTAAAAATATATATCAATTGGTCAAACAAGACTTAACTATACTGTCAATATACCCTAAGCTGTAACAACCCAGGATCTGTACTGTTAATATAATCTAAGCCATACCAAACAAAGATCTGTAATTTTAATATACTCTTAAGTCATACCAACCTAAGATCTGTACTGTCAGCAAGAGACACAGCTGGTTTTCTTAAAGCAACTGAGGCAGCAAGACCATTCCTGTAGAAGAAAGGTAATTAATAACACCAATTCTTTGCATCAAATAAGTAACTGGCTACTAAAATCAATGCTGGAACAAGTAATTTTTGAAATAACAGAAACACACCTGGTACCAATATCTTAAAAACGTTTTTTCCTTCATAAATTTTATGGATTTTTGACACAATGTCCTGAAAACTGACTCCTATGACCTACAATATATTTTACAAAAATAAATGTCACAATCATATTGTAATTTTGAGCTATCTTGCTGAATTTTGTAATTATAGCAAAATCCATGATTTTTGAAATTTCGAAAATTTGAAAAACTAAAGACCCATTTGCACTCTTCATTTCTTTTGTGAAGCCCTCCCCTGCTACTTACTCCATCTCCATGTTAAGCAGCTCAATAAGGGCTTGGAATGCTCCACAGGTGTACAGCAAGAACACATGATAGCGGCACCAGTAAGCCTGATCTTCTTCATGATCACATTCACCAAAGAAACCTGTTAAATAATATGGTTAACACGTTAATAAAATATACTCTAATATACCTAAGTAAATAAATATATGTTAGATAGGACTATCCTTGGACCAGGTACAGCATTGGACTGGTAAGTAAACCTAGCTCACTCACCCTGTAACAAGTGGAGCATGACAACATAGTTCACTTACATTGTAACAAGTAGAGCAGGGACCTTGTAACCTACCTCACTCACCCTGTAACCAGCAGAACAGTGACCTTAGAACCAAGCTCACTTACCCTGTGACAAGTACTGTACAGCCAGGACCTGACAATCTAGCTCAATTACCCCAGGGATGGATCAAGGCCGTCTCCTGGGTCTTGGAAGATGGTAAGATTTTAAGGTTTACATTGATGGGTATCTAAATTTTTCTGTCAGAAGACAGTTAAAAATGGAAGATGGATCGACAAAGATAATTCGGAAGACTGTCAGAAAATATCTCACCTTGTAAAAAATAGAGCAGGGACCTGAAAACCCTGTAACAAGTGCAGCAGGGACCTGACAGCTTAGCTCACTTACTCTGTATCAAGTAGAACAGGGGCCTTAAAACCTAGCTCACTTACCCTGTAACAAGTACAGCAGGAGCCCTAGAACCTATCTCACTTACCCTGTAACAAGCACAGCAGGGGCCCTAGAACCTATCTCACTTACCCTGTAACAAGCACAGCAGGGGCCCTAGAACCTATCTCACTTACCCTGTAACAAGCACAGCAGGGGCCTTAGAACCTAGCTCACTTACCCTGTAGCAAGTAGAGTAGAGACCTGACAGCCTCCATCCTGGCCTGCCTGTTGGAGACCTCTATTGTGTCTAGGAGCCTCAGGATGTGCATCTTTCTGGCAGCTTCATTCAGGTCTGTCCACTTCTGTTTTGCTGTTACACAGAACAATTTCATATATATATATAAAACAAATGATGGTTAATCTAATTCTTTGAAATCACACAAGGCATGAAAATTATGATTTAACCTGCCAAGAAACTCTATTATGCTATTTCTAAAAATTTGTAAAACCTTTTAAGCATCACTGTCTTTTCTGTCACACATATTTTTACAGTAAGACAGCCTCAGGTAACATTAGATTTAAAAATACTAACTCGGCACTTAACTACTCTGGCATAAATTCATATCTTGTACATCTTTTTACAATCTAATCCAGGCTAGACTAAAAAGGATTGTACACCTATCCCAGGGACATTTTTTGTTAATGTACATGAAATTTCTCGCAAATATCAAAATGTTTGAAGTTAAGTTTTATAGTCTAAGATTTACTCACTGATTCTTTCCAAATATTCCTCGAAGCATTTTCTGTTTTGATAAAACTCACTTTCCTCTGTATAGCTGTAGAGTTCTGCAAGAATATACAAATATAATTAGAACACATGTGGACTTCGACAAACTTTTGGCAAATCAATAAATGACCAGTATATTACAACAGCTTATATCACATACATGCAAGAAGATCATTTCGGTCAGCTTGATTGTTTGTCCTCAATATCTGCCTTAGTATATATCAGATACACCATTCATTATCAATTTGTATATGACATCATTTAGGAATACATTGCATGATCTCTTGCTGTATCTTTTACTTTCTTGTGAAGAGTACATTAATTTCCCTGCAACTGATAAACCACACCTATACATTACTGATGTCTAACAAAAAATTGAAAAGCTGGATATAAAGAGAAAATATGTATAATAGTAAATGGCCTATTCATTTCAGATAAAACAAAATAAATAAATAAAATAATTCAAATAAAAAATATTATAAAAATACCTGATATTTCCAAATTGTATTTATCAGCATCATCATATATAAACTCCAGGTCTGGCGACTCACTGTTGGTCTGATAAACAAAATGAAAGTACACCTTATGACTAAAAAAGTAATTGGATGACACGTTAAATGTAATGATTATTTAAAAAAATAGTACGTAACGTTAATTTCACGCTAGCTTTAAATTGATGCATTCATCAAGTTGTGCTAGACGACAGAAACATAAAGGTGATCATCACTTACTTTCAGTGCATAGCTTACACACGGTTTTTATTAATCTTATTTTTAATTTCTTGAATAAGAATGGAGCTGATATCTTCACTGATCTAAATGAAATTTCAAGACGTCAGAATGAAATTTTCAAGTGTCAAATTCTGACGTGAACAATTAATTCAAAGAGCTCGATGTAGTAAGATGTTTCTAGTATTCAACTAAATAAATATGCTTAATTAAGACCTGTTTCGTATTACCTCTGAATCTCTTCGCTGCCGACGGAGTAACTCCCTCAATTTTGGTAAACCACCTCTTCCTCGCCCTGCTCCGCCAGCTCCACTGGAGCCGTCCATCTTGGATTTTGTGTACAAGACGTGTGCTGCCACCTATGATTATTTCACAAAAACTAAAGCGACAGTCTGCTATAAAAACGCACTCAAACACTGAAGCCAAGCTCAGTCGTTAAGTTAAAAAGTTCATAAATCTGTTCCTAATCTGAATTAAAAAGGATAAAATCTGCCGTGGGGTATTTCGAAAAAAGTTTTGATCACATGGTCTCACAGCTGTGAAAATGGCGGACGAAGATCACGACTCCGAAGATGCCGTTGTTTCAGAAAAATCAAGGGCAAAAGTAACTGACCACAAACTTATTGGTGATGAGGCCCAAGCAAGGGTAAGTGATTATTTGAGGCATTAAAGACACCCATTGTGTTAGATGTAACTATTAAGAAATTAAATTAATTTAGTTACGAGCGAGGTTATATGCTGTCATTGATTGTTGTGCTTTCGCTTATGTGCGCTGTATCGTAAGCATTGCTTCGGCTGTTAAAGGCAAATTGCTTCTGGTGTGAAGATTTAGTGCTCGCGAACCCATGTTGTTAAATGCGTAGCCCTTGTCCACCAAATGTTTCACTATTGAATGCATGGATACAATGTACACAGTAGCAACAGAACTTGCCCTACAGATAGTTTTACAGTCACAGTCCTTGGGTATTATCGACCAATTAAGTCTTTGTAAAACATCTTCCTTTTTCACCTGAAGCACCAGCGGTGTCTGTGGCTTTACTACACTGTATATAATGCAAGATGTGGACCATCAAGGGCTATCGACAAATTATTTTATGTTTGTGAATATTCCTGTTTGAGCTTTTTGTGCATTGTAAAATTTGATAAACACATTGACATAAGCACGTAGATTTATCATGATCATACATCAGCTGTCTGGAACCATTGACAAGTACTAAATAGTGTCTGGGGTAGCGCTTACACTCGCCAATTTAGCCAAATGCTAGAACTGACTTAAATTGGCTAAAGAAAAAGGGCTTGATTTGACATGTTTTAGCCAAATTATAACAACTTTGATAACAAATTGACAAAAATGTGGTGATTTGGCTAAGCGAAAAAAATTGCTAGCGCTACGGTACCCTAGTGTTTCACACATCTTCCCTGAGTGTTGCCAGTTTAGGTGCCTTTTTTCTAGGCATTATTTACTTAGAATTACATGTGCATATGCAGTACATAGCACTTGCATGTAGAATTGAGTACAGATTGCAGGGGCGGATTTAGGCCGTCTTCAGGGTCTTCTGGAAGACGGTCAGATTTTCAAGTTTACATTGACGTGTATTTAATTTTTTCTGTCGGAAGACGGTCAAAAATGGAGGATGGATCAACAAAGATAATTTGGAAGACTCAGAAAATATCTCTGGATCTGCCCCTGGATTGCAGATTGCATTCCTACCATCTTTTCAGCACTAGGCTGTATATAGTCTGTATAAAGTAAACTAAAGTTAACTACTAAAAGGGTATCTGACAAATTACATCCTCTGGTCTGTCTCCGAAGTGTTTTTTTTTTTTTTTTTATTTTTAGTTCTTGGGCTAATCTTAGTCAGCTAAAATTGAATAGCTGAATATGTAAAGTCAACGCTGCAACACTGGTCTGACTGAGAACTTTTAAAAATGATTGTCCCCAAAACTGTATTTGGCATTGATAAATGGGCTACTGTCACCTTTGAGAGCTGTAAAAATCAAGACAGACAATTTGTTCAAAGACCTTAACTAAAACTCTGGGAAAAAAGGAAACCAGATAAGTGTGGCCTTATAGATTTTTATGAAGAAGAACTTAATCAGCTAAGTTATAGCAGGCTAAGCTTTTAGTCTAGAGACTGATTTAAGATATTATTAAACATGCCCCAGGTGATAAACTTATAGGGACTTGACTTGATTACAATATTTACTATTGGACTTCAAAATTCTTGTCTCTCTGTACTTGGAAAGGAACACATTACACAGTGCCTACCTTTATCACAGTAGAACTTGATTAGAAAGACAGACGTGTGTAATGAGTCCAGTTGAATACTCCATAATGTAAATACCAGACCTGTTATCACAGGCTGATCCTTGTTTTGCATAATGAGAAAAGTCAGATATTGTTCTAAGCAAAAAAAAACTGCTGGAAATTTTTAACTGATTACCTGTGTTTCAAAAAGACTTAAGTCTCCTAACCTAATACATTTTTTCTTTGCAAAATTTATTTGCCTTTTTAACTGTGTCCCTTGAGGAAAGTTTGATTGTGCTGATAATGGTTTTACTCTCAGTGGGGAGAGAAGCCCATTTGGGTTTGTCAGTTGAATTTATTTAAAAAAAAAATCATTTGAAAATGCTTCTGGACCAAGGCTGCAAAATTGACATAGGTTACTAGTAAACAGTCTAAGTTAGGCTAGCTTTTACTAACTATGAAGACACAAAAGTGTGTGGGTGTGTGCTGGGGCATGCATGCACACATATTACGTTTATTGAAAGAGAAATGTTTCGCTGGAAAATATGATTAATTTAAATGCATGGAACAGACCCAGTTTTTGTGCTTTCTTATATTGAGTTTTGAAGCTTGTGGTTTGAACTTAAGTTGGGAAATGAAACAGTTTATGTACAAACAATGTTAAAAGTTTGAAGCCTTTGTCCAACAGCTTCTTTGAGCTTTGAACAACAGTTTACACTTTTTCTGTTGGGCTCTCTGCTTTTACTAAAACATGGTATGTTAAGCACTACTGAATTTTCAAGGACAGTATAATTTGCTGATTTAAGAGAGATGAATGGAGATTTCATGGTTATTTCTTGTATTGAAAATAATTTTCTGACAGAAAATAATTTTCTGATCAGCTCTACTGATTTTTTGCTGATCATGAGCTGTTTAATACACAAAAATTTTATGGCCCATGACTTCTTTATGTTTGCTCAGAGGTTAAGTTTTATTCTTTTATTGTATTTTATTTTTCAAAGGTCAAGGGCAATTTACTTGAAAACAGCTTGAACACTTAACCACTGATGATGATGATGTTAAAATGGTATCATTTCTCCCTTGAGACCAATACACCTTCAGATCAATGAACTTTTGAATATAAGAAATGTCAAATCGTGCGAAGTATAGTAATGTATTGTCGGTTTTGGAACAGTGAGCCTGTGGCCTATTGAATCTTCATTCTAAATTGCCTACAGACAGTTTATACACATGCCCAAAGTGTGTTAGAATTGCCACTTCTGTATCCCTGCTACTTTGATATTACATACAGAAAGTTAACATCAATCTATTTGGGAAGAAAGTCTATTGATTTGCCCCGACTGGGACGAATGGATATATCTATAGAAAGTATCCTTGACCTTAAAAATGACCAAGGTTATACTCTCACAGTCAATGCTAGCCATTGCCCCATGCTGCCCCAGTAGAAGTGAAGGCAGGCTAGTGAAATTGTTATTAATTTTGTCAGAGACTAACCAATATCTCTGGTTTGGGTCGGTAGATTCTTGGAACTTGGTGAACTGAAGTGCGAGTTGGTTAAGGAATTTTTGAAACAGGCTGCACTCTCATGCACATGCATGCACGCTCACGTACACGTGGATTAAAATCTGTGGCAGTTTGTACCTTTAACTTATTTGCATGCTGCTCACTTGGGACTAGTGGGCCTCAAAAAAACCACCAGTCCAAATCAAAAGTTCCTGCCTTCTGGACTGGATTTCTGTGCAAAAAAGGTCATTAAATGAGTTAGCCAGCAGTGCGTAATGTCTATGGGACCATTCAAGTGGGTCGGCCATATTTGACCCTCGGACTCGTTAGTCCACTCGTCTGAATGCGGCCTTAATCCTGTTTGAAAATGCATCCCCTGTTGATACTTAAAATACTTTAAAATTTAACTTGGTGTTCATTGCCATTCTCACCTAAACCAAAAACTCTCAACAAGAATAATCTCCCTAACAACATGCCATGCATCTCTAAAACTTCCTTTAGAGTAAGTGTGATGGAAGAAATGCCATTTGCATGCAGTCCTCCTCCCTAGGGACATCTCTGCTGTAATTGGAAGGTGAATGCCTTCCTGGAGTCTAGATAAAATGAACTCTGAATCAATTATTTTAAACAAAATTAAGAGAAGATATTGGAGAAGAGGAAATTTGAGCAGTTTTGTCAAGTTGCGATAAAGATTTTACGGTTAAAATCCTGGTAAAGCTGCACATGAAGTTGGCGCTTATTACCTGAGGCAATACTTGATGTCCTTAAATGATATCTGCAAAAATGATCAAGCAGGATATAGGGTCATTGTTATTCTGTGCACGTACGTTTTTGTTCCTGTCATATTAAAGTTAATTCTCTGCTTCACATATGGTATACATTTTCATGTTTCTAAACAAATGTTTTCCTGAAATATTTTGTTAGTAGAGTAAGTTTAATCTTCATAGAGCTGTTTTTAAGTCAATTTTTCTTCTCTGAAAATAATGAAAAATATCCCAAATGGTAATCATGGATAGCATCTCTCTCTTGTAAAGGATAGAATCTCAATACTAAGGGATAGTATCTGCTATTATAACGAATATTATCCGCTATAACGGATATTAGCCCATCAGTGATAGGACAGTTCCCAGCTGTAGGGATAGTATCCCTTGTGTAGACAAGTGGATTATAGACAATATCAGACAGTGTCACAACAGGAATGGATAGTATCTGAATAGTTACAAATAGATCCTTATAGTTATAGTAGGGCCTTAGGGTAGTATCTAATAGCAAGGCATGCACATTGTGAAAATTAAAGATTTTGTGGATTGTAGAATTGTCCTGAATTGCACTAACTATTTCAGGCAGAAACTACATGGTACATAAATACAAGATTCAGCATGTTACATTGGGTATTTATGGATCCAAGAACTGGATATGCCCCAACCACAAATCTCAATAGGCACCAAATTGTGAACACGATATAACTACGGTAATTCTCCAATCTATACGAACGCCGCAATAATTACGAACGAAACGTTTTTTCTCTGAATCTGAATTTTTTGTCTCCGTTCTGTACGAACGATCGCTAAACTCGCCTTGGGCACAATTTAAATTTTCCGAACGCAAGAAAGTGTGCCCAATTGAAATTCGCCCCATGATTCGTCAAAGCGAGTTTTTAGACCACCGTTCTAAACAAAGGAAGTGCCACTTGACAGGAGAGATTGTTATCATGTATTTGTTCTGTTTTTGAATGAGACGATAGAAGGACTCAACCTGCCCGCCGGCAGCTGCAGGCCAGTTTTAAAACCCTATTGTTATTAAGAAATTATTGAAAGCATCAGTACACATAAATTACTTACTGTTTATTATCATTTCTTAACTTCTGCCGGCCGACTAGATCATCAACATCCACCATCGGTGTTTCACCGATATCTGGTTTCCAGTAAAATCTATAAACGTGAAACCCCACGCACAACAGAAGAGTATGAGAAATCCATAGTCAATGATCGAGTTTTTTATTTGTTTTTGGTAGTCATTCGGAAATTAATTTTTTTAAGAGAAGTTTCTTCTTGTATTGTACTGTATTTATTTTTCTAATTTGAGTTGTGATAAAGTTCATGCTTTTTTTGTTTGTTTGTTTGTTTGTTTTTCCTTGTTAAAGACCTTGTCAACAACTATTAGGTAAACCTTACTGATATTGGTGATTGTGAAAAATAAAGGTGCCGTATGACTTTATACAAATTTGCCTGCAGTTTTCTGTATTTTTTCTAATTAAGTATACATTGATTGCGTGCAAATTAATATTCTGTAAAAGACTTTCATAAATAGACGTGAATTGAGCTGATGTTATTTTTTATATCAAGTATAATCTCTATTAACATCAGTGATATCTACTGTGAGGAGTTTCAAGTATTTTGTTTTGGCGGAAGAAATTTATGTAAGCCTAATGGGGGGTGACATTATTAATATTGCAAATTTTCTATATGTGAAATCATATTAAAAGTAAACACGCAATGAATAAAATATGCAACTGGATTCGCAAATATTCTTGTCTGTTTTTGACAGAAGTTGGGAAAAACGATGTTGTCCTGTCTTGGTAAAACATAACAGGGAAAAACGATGTTGTCTTGTCTTGGGAGAAATGTAACTCTTTAGTATGAAGAAATTGTTGAATTCCCGACTTTTGTTTAGTTTGTTTTTATTCATTGCAATATCGCAAGAATAATTTGTTTGTGCTAAAAGCTGATCACAGTGATTTAATCTGAAAGTAATGCTTACACTTAACAATGTTAGGTAAGTGGAAATAACTTCCGGTACAGCCGTATTCCATTCGTATTTCAATGGATACGAACGCGTGGCAATTTTTATCAGACTGAATTTCAAGCCTTACGAACAAAACGATTATCTTCCAAAAATAATTAATTTAAATCGTTCGTATAGATTGGAGAATTACCGTATATGTATTGATTAGGCAGTGTTACAGTGTGGGATGTGGAAAATAAGTAATAGAATTTGTGGTGTGTAAGAGATATACATGTTAACAAATTGGAGTACTTTTTTCATGCAACTTTTTCTGCACCTGGTTGTATTGTGTATATTCTCATGGGGTAATATGCAGTTATGACACTTAATACTGACAGATCATACGATTGAATGCAGGCAGTGATCAAGACTCACTGGTGTGACTGCGGTATATGTGTCTTCGTGATGAAGAGAAGAATACATTTTCAACCGCAGTGCATTTTGTCATTTGAGATTGAATTTGCACTTCAATAGATCAACTTTTTTTTAGCAGGGGTAGATGAATTTTCAATTCAGTAATATATGTTTTTTAACGTTTGATGTCAGATTATTAATTCATCAACACCCAGGGCATAATAAAAATGTGTTTAGTGAAAACCTACCTCCAGGGAACCATAAAAAAGTGTATGAAATTTAAACATCAGGAGATTTAAGTTTGTCATTAACTGCCATCCTTGAACTCTCGTGACAACTATTATAAATGCTCTTGCTAAAGGTTATTAACAGCATCATAAAACTATGTCCAAAAATGATTCTACAGAGAAGAATCTTGTTTTAAATTTCCCTGCTTGAGATAATTTGGTGGATGAAGTCCATTGTGAGAGAGAGAGAGAGAGAGAGAGCATTTAGCCAATATGAAAGAATTTTGGAATATCTTGACCATATTTCTGACTTGAAAAAATATATTTCTTAAATAATTAACCACAATTAACTTTTTTTTTTTTTCAAATAAATTTTCAAGTGGCTTCTTTTTTTTACCCAAGATGACCTTAAATCTTGTTTTGATATCTGCTAGACAGCCGAACACAATCCTCCTTTTTGGAGAAAGCCTTCAGGGTCTTTCAAAGCAAGAGCATTTAATGTCACAAGTTGAAGGCTCGGTGGCAGTCTCTCCAGAATCGGTGACACGAGGTCTCTTGGTGTTCACCATTATTACTGTGATCATTTGAGGACTTGTGCTGCTAGCTACACTGTTGAGAAGTCGAGGTTGTTCTTTACTCATCCTACTTAACTTGTGGACTCAAGATATTCTGACATTGTGTGTAATTCCAAGAAATTCTTTGTCATAAAAAAGCCTTAAAACAAAGTTGAGGCTGTTTTTACTCACCCACCTCAACCTGTCTAGTATTTCTGATATTGTGTGTCATTCCAAGAAATTCTCTTTTGCAATGAAAAAAGAAAAGCCTCTGAAATGGAAATAATACATAATTGTACAACAGGGTCCAATGCTTTAGCACACTCTGGTGAAAACTGAGAGAGAGAGAGAGAGAAAGAGAGAGCAGGAAGAGAAAAATAGAGAAACTATGGAAAAGTACAGGTGAAAGGCCCAAGGTTATTTGATGTTACAAGCAATGAAATCAAAGAAGACATCTCTGACAGGTGTTTCGACAGACAATAAAGAATTCATTGTTTGAAGGAAACCACCAAAATATTGCGACAATTAGATGAACATGATGTCTGGGTTCTTCTCTTTTTTTTTTATGAACCTTCACAGGCATGTATATATGAAATAATTTATTAAAAGAAGAAGGTATAGTTTTTTTATTATACCTATCATTTTCATAAATGATATATTTTTTTCATTAATTTATTTTTTGACTGTTCAAGATGAATGATATGCCCAAATAAGGGAAGTTTAGCTGAAGAATTGAGGGCAAATTTGTATTTTTAGAAGAAAAAGACATCTTTTATGTTATTGAATATGAACTGGATTTATAAAACGCCGAGTGTTTCTGACTGATACAGAAAATGTGTGATTGACATGAGTTATGGTCTTATTGTAATCATATCATGTTTCTTCTATTAATGCCTTGAGTTTTCCTCTGACTTGACTTTTGTAACAATTGGGGTTGTTTTCCTGTAAATTGAGAGTGGGAATGTATATTATGAATATTATCAGTGAATCAGTGTAGTTAGGTAACAGGAAGAAAATTATGAAGTTTTTTTTTTAATTTTTACCTTTTCAATTTTAAACAAAAGGTAACCCTGCACTTAATAATTATACCAACTTTAACACCAGACTTGCAGTAAACATCACAGTGCAAAATTATGTGCCAACTTAGAAAAACTGTTGCATCATATATTTATGAAGTTGTTCACTAACATGGTCCACAGACAATCAAGCCAGACAGGTAGTCTGCTGTATGAAGCCAGCAAGGTGTGTCATTCTAGGACGGTGTGAGTTGTCTGGCTTTGAGGTTGATACATTGTGAGCACTGAATGCGTGAGAGAGAGTCCGTGCAGTAATGGATTCTAGCTGTGTTAGGGGTCATTCCCAGTGAAGCTGTCATTCTACATAGATCAATCCCAGGCCTAACCAACTACCAGACTCGGCACCTAAGGATCCTGAATTAACCGGTTTATCGGACCACACTACCCGTTTTCAAGGTGTGTGTCAGATCGCATTTCGGAGTATCATACTCCAGAACAAATTTTGTAGGACGACTGCGGGCTCATCCACGCTCGGCTGAACAACCTTAAACTGTACTCTTACTTTAGAGTACTCTATTTCATTGTCTCTATGGGGGTATATGGGGACTTTACGACATTCGGTTTGAATGTTTTAACCACTTTTGATAGGGCTTTTTTGCATTGTATTAGATTAATGTGGCAGTCTAAGGTTCATCTAGGTGGCTTTCAAATTTATGCACCCGGTTTTAAAATCATTTAGCGATTAAATACGACAATCGTTTACTATCCAATCAAGGTGACAGCTGAGCGTGAGCTCATCCTGTCGGTGTTCTGACTGATACTCCGAAATGCGATCTGACACACACCTTGAAAACGGGTAGTGTGGTCCGATAAACCGGTTAATTCAGGATCCTTAGGTGCCGAGTCTGGTAGTTGGTTAGGCCTGAATCCAACTCTCACACCCTCGCTGAAGGCAATCAGTTTAACAGATAAACATACCTATTATTTAATGTGAAAGTGGGTAGGGTTGTCTCTCGGGGTGAATATTCTATTTTCAAGTTTAGATTTTTTTATGGTAAATTTCTTAAATATTATTATTATTATTAGGTTTATTTAATGTAGATGTAGTCAAGATCCAGGCAGTAAAATCTATAGATATCAGTGGAGGTAGTTGGCGATTGAATTTTCTGATTTTTTTTTTTTTTTTGTAATATTAAATATTTAATCTTAAGTCAACTTGCTTTTTAAGTTTCTGAATGCCAATGTTTTAACAGAAAGGAGATTGTTAAAATAACTGCATGATTATTGCTTTA
Organism: Lingula anatina; assembly: GCF_051362555.1. NCBI lineage: Eukaryota > Metazoa > Brachiopoda > Lingulata > Lingulida > Lingulidae > Lingula > Lingula anatina. Next base: position 19,918,619 of record NC_141772.1, on the reverse strand, counting down.
ATAGATCTTTTTTTTACAAACTTGAATGCTTTATTAACTGTTCCCATCACAGCAGGCGACGCATTAACGTCGAAGAATTTTTGTTAATAGATGTAGAGGCGCACTTTTGGGGGTCACCTGTTCATCTCTGCTTCAGCTTACATAACAATTGAAGGTGTTCATAAATTTCGTAGTGCTGCTGACACCTCATTTAAATTTGTTTATGACTCCAAGGTTACTGACAGGGTTTATGATCATCAAAATACCGAAAATGAGCTTTATTCAATGCATCTTATTATTCAGTAATGTTTTGACCATGTTGCTGATTAAAAAATAATAATAAAAATCCCCTTGAAAATATAAAAACATCAGCGTTCATATTTCTTGTTGCTGAGCATTTTACAGCTTTTTATTTTGAGTTGAGATAGCAATGGGTATTGGGTAAACTTCATCCATGAAGGCGATCTTATCACAAAAATTGGCATAGGTGACAACTAGTAAATGGGCTTTGAACCCATGTCGTTATTTTGGTTTAAATGTTTTGATCATGGAATTATGAGCCCCTAATTACAACGATTCATCGAACGAAGACATTGTTTTGCCCGTTTCAAAGATAAAATTTGAACTAAGGCTGTCAAGAAAAATTACTGGTATGGTTTTTATGTATTCATTGGTTTGTTAAGATTGAACACTGAAGATTCATCTATTATCCAAAACATGTACATCAAGAAAGTAATGTAGTTGTCTTCTTGTCTTAATCTGTCTTTAACCTTAAACGGCACATCAATTAACCATAAACACTTTTTGTCACAAGCTAACAGTGTCACAAGTACTGTAATTTATTCTGACATAGGTTACTGAGTACAAATAAAGATGTACATTAAATAATAAGTAGAATGATTGCCCCTTCCCTGTGTTCATTTAACTTCCAGGCGCCTGTCATTGTACCTTACGGACATGTTTGGGGAAATGAGGGTTTAGTCTTAGTGAATTTTCCATTTGCTTCAAGTCTCCTCTTCTGTTAATTTTAAACAGCCAGTGACTTTAAACACCTGAGTTCTTGCTTGCCCTTCCTTGAAGTCCATTTCAATCTATTTACCATTGTGTGGAGTCCATTTATAATGACCTCAAGCACATCAAAACAATATTCTTTACTTGTTCCTATGATTTCTGTAAGAAATCAGTGGGCAAATATTTTAAAAGGTCAACTGTGAGAGTCCTTGAAAGGCTTAACTTTCAAACTTTGGTACATCTCTATCTTTCTGGCTTTCACAACCCCTCTGTCCAAGTATGTCCCACTCTTGTCTTACAACATTTTTATATTTGACGTTTCTTTCATGTCCATCTTTTTAATAATACACTACTACGTATTATATATTCCGTGTCCATTTTGGCTGGTGGCAAGAATACTCCGAGCTGCACCTTATGAACAGACTACTACCTGAGCGCTTAAAATTCAGGGTGAGATGGGAGGGTTCGGTGTCATCAGGTCGGCTCCTGTCGTCTGCATGGTGTTGTCAGATTCTTTTTTTGTTTTAGATTATTGCAACACAGAATCTGTCTCACTGGCTTCTTGTTTGCCCAGGTAGGAGATTGCATGTCCACACTTGGTAGCGTTTCTGTTGCCTGGATAGATCTGGGATCAGCTGCTACCAGGAAAGGGTTTACGTTCCGATGGAGGTATTTATAAATTGAGAGAGTATTTGATTATCATTTTTAGTCAGGTTTTGCAACATTTTCTTGTATTTTTGTAAATTTAATATGTTGCGTGAAAATGGATTTTTTTTGTCTTACCTCAAATGTGAAGGTTGGTTGCCCCCCTTCCCCTATTGCTTTTTGATGAGCTGTGTATATTTACCAGAACGCTTATTTTAGACTGTGATCTCAGTATTGTGGTTTATGACAGAGATGTGGTCATATACATTGTTGTATGGCATAGGATGTCCTGATGACAGTGAAAAGGAAATATTAGAATACTAGGCGCACTGTAGTATAAAACTACTTTCAACACGATTGCTACATGAATTCAATTTTGATACAGAATTTGGTTTTTTTCCCAATAATTCAGTTATAGATTAGGCAATGAACTGAAAGGGCTTTACTAGCTTTTCAGAGCCAAATTAGAAAATGCTTAAATGCATAAAGTTACTATACAAAAATGAACCCAGGAGTGCTTCAGCCAGATTGAGTAGTTACAGGTGGCCCCATCAGGCTTATTTTAGATGAACTCAGGGCCCCCTTTATTGGTTTTATAAATGTGTTTTACAATACCGGCAATTTGAAAGGGGATAAGGTGACGAAACGTGGGCTAATGTTTTTGGATTAATCTCATCTTAAACACATATTTTGACAACATTTGAAGTTGACAACAAGTTTATTTTCATGTATTACTTAAAGAGTCGTACTACTAATTTCAAATTGGGCCATTCAGGGGAGTATTTGAATCACAATGAAGAATTTAAATTATTAGGACACCACGTATAAAAGCTCCTACCATCACAATATTATTTAGAAATACAGGTAGATCAGTAGCTTCTTTTTGTGCATAAAAAAGCATACAGTAAGCCCAAGGCGTTAAAAACATTAATGCTTTCTAGTGAACAATTAAGACTGGTCATTATGGAAAAGGAGATGGAGCCACTGTTGACCAGTAGCATGGAAAGTGAGGATGTAGAGAAAATGGAGATAATGGTTCAGGTATCTTTGGAAGGACAAAATGGAAAACAAACCATCACAGCCTCCACTTGTGCTGATGAGAAGGTTTGTGGAAAAATATTCACCAAAATATGCAAACTCAGTTTTATGGATAAATTTTGGACAAAGGCTAAGATGTTGAAAAAGATAACAGCATTAAGAAAAAAAATGTGATTTTTTGTTGACATTGGAAATGGATAAACCTTTACCAAATTTTTGCATAGATTGCACATAGAAATGAACTTTTACACATATGCACTTTTGGTTGATCGATGATGCTGGATGAGTGAATAAAATGGAAAACAAACCATCACAGCCTTCACATTTGCTGATTAAAAGGTTTTTGGGAAATATTCACCGAGATAAGCAGATGCAGTTTTATTGATACATTTTTAGGCAAAGGCAAAGGCCTTTAAAAAGATTACAGCAGTAAGGAAAAATGAAAAATGAAAAACCCTTACCAAATTGCTGACATAGATAGTTTGCACATAGAAATTAACATGTGGAACAGTATATAAGAGGTTTTAAAAAGTTGCAAATGGTAGATTAGCCGATAATGGCCAGCCAAAATGATAATAAAACTTTGTAGCATTAAATACTAATATAGATAATAGATAACAAATGAGGCAGTTCCAGGTCCATTTATATATATATATATATATATATATATATATATATATATATATATATATTGCCATATGCAATGGTGTCGGGGCAAGTTTATTATTTTCTCATTTACTACAGAACCTGGAGCATACTAGTATGTTTGAAAATTCCACTTGTTGACCCTTTCGAGTGGACCACTGCATGATAAACTGATCCGTAGGTAATGTTGATTTGAGATAAATTTTAAATTGGTGTGATCAAGATAGCTCTGGCAAACAGGTGCACCCAGGCTAAGCCATTCTGAAGCAGCCAGAGGGTGTGCTCAGACAAGACTCGAATTGATCGAAATTGGTTCAACTTGCGTTATTGTGAGATCAGGTTATGAAAATGTGGTTCACACACTGACATGAGCTAACAAGGATTATGTTGATCAAAGTGGTTTTTGGTTTATGCTGGCAGTACCGATTATGTCATCAACAGCGTAATCAAGACTGCTTGAGATTTGCTCAGTTTAGAGCCCAGTGTGAACACTGCTGTAAAAATGAAAATACTCTAGGCACTCCTTCCTTCCTTGTTAATGTATGATATAACTTTGTCAAGGGGTATTTTTATCTTAATTGGTACCATTAGTGTACTGTCGCTGTGTGCTACCAGGTGGAAAACTGATGTAAACACCGCTTGAATTATTTATAGAAAATGTTTTTAATGAACTTAGTTTGAATAATGTGTAGGCTTAAAAAAAAAACTCAGAATAATTTAATATTTTGTTTAAAAAAAACACTGAATGATTTAATGTTTTGTTGTTTGTTACCAAATGATGTTTAGGTGATAGAAGGTGTTAAGCATTAGGCTCTCAGTGGAATTTCTTAAACTATTCTAGTACTTAGAAATGGTAAAAGTTAAATGGTTAAAGTGATATTCCAGTTGTCAAAGCCAAAACCTCTCTTCCTAATAGTGTTTGGAGGAATTTTGCAGGATGAACATTTGGAGACGTAAAGTGTTAGAATTATTTTAAAGTGGTGGCTCTATTTTAACTTGCAAATGTCTGTTTCATAGAGGTCTGATGTAACTTTTGGTAGGGAGAGAGAGAAGGAGGGGAGAGTGAAAGAAAGAGAAGGCGGAAAACAGGTAAAAGGCCTTGGAGATATATGTGGGCCAGAAATTGTAAAGGGAATCTATCAGTGGGGTCAAATGAAAATATAAAATTGCATCTTCATTTGCCAAGGCTGACCTTGGCAAATCTTCCATCTGTGCCAATTGATTTAAGTGTGAAACTTTTCTTTTTATAGGCCAGATCAATATCAGTGTAGTTTTTTTCGCTAGTTTTTCCCCCTGAAGATTAATGAACAAAAATGTTCTACCTGTATGATGAACAAACCTGAATTGTACCACTGATTTTTATTGCGTGTGTGTGTGTGTGTGTGTGTGTGTGTGTGTGTGTGTGTGTGTGGGAGGGGGGGGGGGGGGCTACCTATGAGTAGTTCTAAAATGAATTTCTAAGAAGATGACACAAAATTGCTAATTTAGTTCACCTTCATAAACACCTTAGCTAAATTGGCTCATTTTTAGGAATGGATTAATGCATCTAATGGTTACTGTATCTGTTTCAATTTTTTAGTGTTTGTCTAGACAGAGAGCCAATCAATCTTAAAGCAGGGGAATTTGTCAGTTTCAGCTGGCTTGTTGCAATTTTTATGTGAGTTTGACTAGGGAAACTATAGAAACTCCAACCAGTCTCATTAGTTGGTGTTTGGGGGGGGGGGGGGGGTCATAATACAGGCCCGTGGCCAGCAATTTCAAAGGGGGGTTCTTTTTCTGAAAAACTTAAAAAAAGTGGACCTTTTACCATAAAATCCCCATGTACCTAGATCAAATTTTACCTAGAGCGGACCTTTTCCCAACAAAAGGGGTGGTTCTTTTGAACTCGAACCCCCCTGTAATTAAATCTGATAAAATGATTTGCTATGATACACAGATTAAAGACCTTTTCATATTTAGTCTGGTTGATGAGTGATAGATCCTCCAGTGAAAACATGAATAGGACAAAAGAAATGACTTACCACTTTGCCCTTCTGAAAAATAATGGGATAATTCTATTATCCGCCAGTCTCAAGTGAACCTGTCTTAAGGAAGGCAGTGCATTAAGTTAAAGACTTACAATTCAGGGCATTGCCCTGCCTTTCTTCTCTGGAACCAAATGCCAATATTAACAGAGATATCATGCACAAACAGACAATATTTGTCATGCCTTAATTTACTTAACTTGCTGCTGCTTCGTTCATGCTGGCAGACTTTTCTTTTTTTATTAAGATAGATTCTATTAAGATCTTTTATTAAGATCTTTCTTATTAAGAAAGCAGAATTAGTTATTTGAATAAAATACAATGATAAATGATGAAAAAAACTGGACTAGTTGTTGAGGGAAAAAATGATTATGCTTAATTGAATATTTTTGCTATTTGTGTGCATGTAGTATTCCAGAATGGTGCAATGCACTGAGACACTGGTTTAAGATATGGTGTGTAAATATTTCACAGTACCATGACCCACGTACTATTTGAACCGAATACTAATGGGTGTTACGAAACTAAAAGCATATTCAGAACAGACGATCTGTAGACTAACTGATCGCCGACTAAATATGGCCGAACCCAATTAAAAAGTAATGCCATTAATTACCTGATGGTGTCCCCGCCTCCACTGGCACCATCGCTGCAGGGGCCTAGTAATTAAACCTCGGAGCCGAGATATAATCCCTTAATGGCGGTGCATGGAGGTGAGGAGACCACCAGGGAATTAGCGACATTGCTTTTTAAATGGGATCGTCCATATTTAGTTACTCCGCGGATCATCTGTTCTAAATGTGCTCTAATTCTATCGTTTTTCTAATCTTGGTATCTCTCTCCCACAAAATCTCTGGTGGCTCGGAAAGAGCAGTTCAAGTCTGAAATTGAATCACATAGTCTTTGAAAGCAATAATTGTAGAATTCCTTATGGGGACAGAATCTTGAGATTGAAGCAAGGAATTCTGATAAATGCATTATGTCCTTTAGCATGAGCCATTATGTGACATCAGGAACAGAGTCCTTCAAACTCTTTACCCCCGCTGGAACCCGTTTAACAAAACACACTTACTAGTAAGCCCTGAAATTGGTGTAAATGTTTTTTTACCAATATTACTGTATTTTCATCCAAGATAAAATCAGTGGTCATGGTAGTGCTTTTAAATTAATTATATTATTTGATAACAAGGTGTATTTTAACCAGGTTACTATGGATTTATAGTCCCTTTTTTTTTTTTTTTTTGTCTTATTTAGACTAAAAGTTTAGATCACATTTCAGACTAAAGCCCTTTTGTGAAATTGCTCTCTTCCATCACCAGAATTAGCCAACTGTAGGAGACCAATCGTCCAAATCAAGACAACTCATCCAAAGAGCAAATAAAAAGACAAAATAATAATAATAATAATAATAATTGTTATTATTTATTATTATTATTATTATTATTCAAAACAGCTGCTTGAATTTCCACTATTCTGTTGGGACCTGTAGTAACTTTGGAAAATCGTTTTATAAGTCTACTGAGTCCATTTTCCAATTGCTTTGGACCTGTGGCTAATGTTGTAGACTGAGATAACTAATTTTGTTTAGGACATTAGACATTAGGGCTGTGCCATATTTGATCCTAGGATCAGTTTGTCTGTGGATCAACTTGGTTGTGAACAAAGCCTATGCATTGTAAGGAACACTGCTGCTTCCTTGGTTGAATGAAGCTCCACACCAGATGATATTAGAACAAACATCTGTTTTGTATTGCATTTGCGCATCTGATGCATGAAAGTATGATAAGAATATATATATAAAGAGAACAATTTGTCTGCCATGTGGGTCGGAGTGTAAAGAGTCAGTTTGTAAATTTGGTGCACACTAAGATTAAGTAAGATGAGATACAGGTAGTTTCACTCAGTGCTTAAATGAGAGTATATTCGAAATCACAGTGTGGTATCGACGTGGCACTGAAGAAGACCGCAAGTGTTTAGATGTGGTGGCAACTACCTGTAGTATTATAGTCATTGGTCACGATCTCCCCTATTTAACTTTAAGTGCCACTTACGCAGGTAGATTAGAAGCAGAAACAGAAAAAAGGTTATGTTTGACTGTGCCCACCCTCTACAGCTTCTTTTTAATTACTATCCAGCAACTGTTAACTTAAAAGGATCCAAAAAGTTTTTAAAGAGTTGTCATCTATCTGCTTTTTTATCCTTTTAACAACAAAAAAAAAAAGAAATTTAGCAACCGTATTGTTACCTCGAAACTTTATATATTTTACCCGAATAGCAGTCCAATTTCTGTTATATACATATGAATTTTTAATTTTTAATTTGTATATATTAGACCTGAATAAACCTTTATCTTATGTTATGCATTTCTCCATGAGATACAGATGGTTCCATTCATTGTTATACTTTGCCTTGCAACTGTGTGTAAATAAAAAAGAAAGTTTTAATAAATAATAAAGGAAGGGATAAAATGATCAGCCAAACCAAAATCAGTGGCTAAAATAACTTTTCCAAGAGATAATTAATCCATTATATTGGGGCCAGTTCTAGGTAAGCTGACTGTTTTTCTTTTGAATCACTGACCAGCTATTGTAGTACTTGGAAGAAAACTGAGGAAGTGCAGCGATCGCTGAAAAATAATGTACGTGCCAGAGTGGGGAGTAAGAAATAATTGCTGACCCGTTTGGACCAATAAATGTACAGATTTCATCAATATTGCTGCCCAACTTCGCTATTGCTCAGTATTCGACGGGAAGCCAACAAGGTTCAGCGTGACTGTGAAAAGGTGAAAATATCATGGAATATTAATGACTTTATATTCAGGGAAATAGCTTGAAGAATATTTGCTTTTTTTTTTTTTTTAGTATTGAGTAAGACATATACTGGGGAGTTGGAGAGCAGGGGCATGTATTTTGCTAGGCAGTATTGGTATGGACAGTGCTATGAAATCTTCCACATTGGTTTATTGATAACCAGATTAAAGCAATGCTACAGTAACTGTGACTGAAAACCCATCAAAGAAAGTTAGAAATTATTGAAAATGCTGTGTAATCATTGTTAATACTGGCCATTGGTAAGTTGAAAAAGAAGAAAATTTAAAGTGGGTCAAGCAAAGAAAAGCCGACAGGTGCTTTTTTCACCTTAGAATGTGACCTTAGAGTGTGGTGTCTTAACTAGTTGATCACATGTCAGGATAATGAATGTACTTTGTCTGGTTTTCCACTCGGCATGAATAACCCCATTAACAATCAGGGGCCAGTTCACCAAAAAAAAAAAAAAACTAAACTTAAGTATACTTCAACCCAAGACGAATCAATATTGGTTCAATTAGGTGAAATATTGTGCCTGTTTTATAGTAGGAATAAACCTGCCAAATGTTTCTGATCAATACTTACTTTTTTGTGTGGACTGCTATGAATTTATCTTGGACTTCAGATGAGCAAATGTTTCTTGGTCTATAAGTTTAGAATAGTTTTGGAGCTTAAATTATTCTGTAAATCGAGGCCCCAGGCGTTTCACAAACTTAAGTCAGGTTCCCTGACTAAGAACTTAATTACCAAGGTTACGTGGGCACATCTTACCCTACCAGGGGCAGTGTAACAGCACTCTCAACTGAGCCAGGGAACTGACTTAAGTTCTTTGGTGAATCAATCCCCAGGACTTGTCTGGGTCAAGTGGAGTCTGACTGAAGTCACCAGATCAGTGTACCATCCACGTAGGGACCCCGCTTTACATCTGAGACGCTTAGATATTTAATAGTCTTTGCACATTAATTAAACACTTTTTAAACAAATTTTACTTATTCTCTCTCTCTCTCTCTCATATATATATATATAATCTCAGTCAAGATAAATCTGGTCTCGACTGTATAACTTGATGAAGTGAATAGTGGCTCTTATCTTTAAGACCATAATTTGGGGTCACCTTCTGTCGCAGATAATTCTAATATTGTTGACCATAAAAATAAGGCATAAGAGCATTTGCCTTTTTTTGTGAAACAGACCCTACATCTTTATTCTTATGGAAAGCTTATTATTTATCCCAGTTCAAAATAGTTTAACTTTATTTATTTATTTATGTATTCATTTACTATATATATTTTTGCCAGTTTGTTTAAAAATTTACGGGTATGGTAAATTTGATCTGGTAAATTTGCTCATCTTTACCAAGTATGATGATATTTTTATCTTATACTTTTTTTTTTTAAATTCTTGTGCTATGCTTCTTTTGCTAACAAGTGCATGACATACCTATTTTGCCTTTACAATGGGTGATAATAATAGAGGTTTATGACATTTTTTCAAAATCATATCCAGAATTTTTGCACTAATGTTTTTGTCTTTTAGTCAGTTATAATTTTTAGTTATCCATTTAGGATTGATTATAGATGCATATGGAAATGTTAATTATATCATGGTATTTGTTGTGGACCTCACCCACCTTAAATGAAGAAGTTTGAAGTTGGGTGTAGAAGGCCAATTGCCATGGGTATGCAGATAAATCAAACAAGAATGGCTCTATTAATTTGTGTGCATCAAAGACCACCTTGTGTGGCTATGCTATCAACCTTGTCGTTCATGTCTGATTGCTTTTGTTTTAGTTTGTGTGATTTATGTTGACGTTTACATCTATTTGAAGAAAGATACGCATATTCTCCTCACTGTTTTCGAGTTGTTACTGCATATGATTTGCTGTTTTTTTTTTTTCTCAGACTCAAAGACTGAAGTTGCAACTGCCACCTATTGGCCATGTAAGTCGTTCGTTGTATGCACTGTGTGTTTCTGTACCCTTAGATGGAAATGCTTCCCTCTACCAATAGCCATTCATATATTTATTCAAATTGGCTTATTTATTCAAGTACATATATTTATTTATTTTGCTTATTCTTTGTATTGGGAAGGATTACAATTCAAATGCATTTTAGCTTTGTTTTCATTTCTGAGCTAAAAATAATCTGAAGCATTTTCTTCTTCTGGAAATGAACTCTGCTCGTCTTTGCTATCTTGTAATATCTGGAAAAATTCCCTCTTTGCATAAGGCACAGGAAAGACAACTATCTTTGCCAAATATTTAAGAAAATATCATTTTCAAGGAAAATGAAAAAAGGTTTAAGCATGTTTTGCCTATTTACCATCGATTTGTTTAAAGTGAATTACCTATTTGGCAAAAATAAGATGTGGTCTAACCTGAAGCCAGGAAAATCTCTCTCCTTGTCTGCGAAGGCTTATAATAGCACAATGCATTGAAGCACAAGGCACATGGCAATGTATTTTATATTCACAACAGGTGTTCTCTGGGTTATTGCAAACACCATATGTAGTTGAGTTATTTCTATACAGGCATGATGTGCACCAGTTGTTGTAGGACTGTAATTTGATTTGTGTAGCTGGAATTTTCTTTGCTCACCGTCCATAGTTCATATTGCACTTTGTGTATCAGTTTGTATTCATTTGATCAAATTTGTATCAGTTTGTATCAGATTTGTACGGGGTTTGTATCATATTGTGAGATGGGCGTATTTTGAAATTCCCAAATGCATGTCAGTTTTGCTTAGAACTGCCAGAACCAGTCAAATTATTTGTCCAGTTATGTAACAGGCTGCACCCAGTTGGAGTTCTCTGCAGGGTTCATCTCTTAATATCTACGCAACATAACTCCCGCACATCAGTTCCCTGCATCGATTTTTGAATGTCAATCAAGTCAAACATTTGTCACTATTGGGTGCCCATATTTACAGTGCGGTTTTAAAATTAAGAATTATGTTTTTTGTTGAATTTTTACCAGTTGGGATTTATAGTGCAGGGGAGTAATGGTGGGAGTAACCATGCAGGGACATAGAGAGGTCTTACCTGTCTGTAGACCTCCTGCATTTAGCTACTCTGCCGTATCATCTTTCTCAATAATACGGTAAAGTACTTGAGAACCTTTGACTCCCCAGTGGTAAATGGACTTTGAATAACCAGTAATTTAAAAGTAATTTGATGATTATTAAGTTATGTCTGAATTGAACCTCAGTTTATCTTTAGAGTGGCCTGGTCATCTCTCGATGCCATTCGGACCTGAACCAGTTCAGGTCAAGTTTTACAGTACCTTTGATGTGTAACATGTCAGTACAGTTAGTAGATGGTCACAAAGTCGTGAAACAGTTAGATTTTAGTGCATATGTGTGGTTTTAGTTTCCTAGTGATTATTGTACTAGAAGGTCTCATTGACTTCAATGTGCATGTTTGTGTATGTATGCTTGTTTGGTCGCATGGATTAGATCTGTGCATAAGGAACCTTGGAACCACTTTACGTTTAGACCTTTTGGGGGTCTAAGCTTTTCCTTTCTTTGGATACGTTACTTAACTATTGGTATAGAAAGATGACATGGTCTTGTAGGATCACCCTACAACATCATTTTTGTAAACCAGTGTTTTGGATTATTTAAGCCAAAACAAATATTGAACAAAATCAGGGTTACATCTTGTGGAAAAAACTTTTTCTTCGGCTTGTATTTAGGTTATATTTACTAATCTGAAGCAAGTCTTGTGTGAATAAATTACCTGTTACCACATTTGTTAGGAGGAGTTTCAGGATGGCTCAATAAAAATTTGCTATATAGCAGTGAAAAAAGTATAATTTTGTCTATTTTTTAAGTTAATATTTGACAAAAATTTACTATGTTGCAGCAACCTCAGTCAGAAAAATAAATGTTTTCAGTCCTGCAACTACATTGAAAGAGAAATTTGGTTACAGGAGTGATGTTGAGATTGTGGCAGGTGTGACAGTTCAAATCTCACCATCACAATTTCAGTCTCATTGCGCTGGTGCACAACTGTAACAATGTGTTTTGCTGAAACAACCAAGGGGTCTCTTTGTCTGCAGTGGCAACAACTATAATTTGTTACAATAAAAAAATTCAAATTTAATTACAGTATCATTTAGAATTTTTAATTTCTTTATTGAGTGGGAGTAGCTGTCCTAGAAGTTAAAAATAAGTCAAAAGGTTAAAAGATATTGCACAAATAGCATAAAATAAATATATAGGTATAATTTTAAAACATCTCTATATATTAATTTTTTCCTAATTTGTATTTTATGTAGAAAATCAAGGAAGAGAAACCTGCCATTCCCAGCACCAAGGAAAAAGGGGTGCCAACAAATCTTTTCAATTAATGTTATTTTTGTAAACTGTCATGCATTTGCATTGTTTTTTTTCCAGGAAATAAAGTACAAGAACCTGGGCACTCCAAGGGCCAAGGGGAGCAGGATAAGAAGCCGATCTCTGTCCCATGAATCCTCAGATGCTGAAAGTTACAGCACCTGTGAGTACAATGATCTAAAATGACAAACTGAATTTTTGTCCCTTTCAATGACTGATTTGCTTAAATAGCTGAAATTGACAAGATATATCCCACTAATACAATATCCTTGAATTGACCCCATGCACAATTTTGTTTGTACATTCATCTGTCAACAGCCCCTCACAGTTGACAGAGTGGAGGTTTTTATTGTCACAGGCCTTTGTAACAATGGTTGTGACAGCTCCTGTCTCAACTAATGCAATGCTGGCCAAAGTGAATCCTTTTACTCCCGCCTTTGATGACCTGGATACATAGATAAGTATGCTATCAAATTCATCCCGCTGCCCTAATAAATACACAACAAATACACATGATAAGATATTACTCTTGGTAATTTTCCCTATGTTCTAATTAGCACTTTTCTTGTCACAGCTAACACATTTGTGTTGTTTGGATAACCACAAAGCAAAAGGTTATGTTCTGGGGCTTGTGTCTCAAGATAATTTTTAAAGTGGATCTAAACTTGAAGATCAAAAGTTAAGTCTGTAATTATCCCCCAAAAAAATCATTAGACCAGAGAGCCTTATATTGAGACATTTACGTCATTGGTTGCTGCTTAGACCATCTGTAAAGAACCATTGGTAAATCAACAGTAGTCTTAATAAGTGAAATATGGCAGCTGTTTTATAACAAAAAGAAAAAAAGTAAAAAAAAAAATTGAAAGAAATGGATCCAGTCTTTGACCAGTATTTACTCCCTTTCATCTGACGATTGTTAATTTATTCCGGATTGAATTAGACCAAATTTTAGTCAAAGGGGATTTTTATTAGTGTGTGTGGAAAGGCTCCCTGAAGTCAGATACTTAGAATAAATCCTACATATCCATTGACAATCTCTGTGCTGATTGCTCCAGACTAACAGGCCAAATAAATCAATAAAATCTATTTTGTTGTATTAATTGTGTTATATCTATGTTTTGACCTTTTGAGAGATCCTTCAATTAATAATATCTGGCATGACTTATTGCCAGTGTGTTTATTATGGTCCAGTTTGATTTTCACAAATGAAATCTGACTAGGGTTTTGAATTTCTCTTTCTTCTTGCTCTGAATGGCAGTGGTTGTTTGATAAATTACTTGTTTATGACGGATGTTGTGTATTCTCTTATGTGCATTCAAGTTTGTATGGTAGGTATGTGATACAAAAAAGAGAGTGAGATAATTTCTTATTGCTTAGACATGGATCTTTCGTACCATGTAGAATCTCAATGCAATATTTCAGGATATATTTATGGGCTCATTATAGACATTCGCAAATAGATCTCTTGATAGAAACCACTCATATTAGCCATTGGGATTCTTCTCCTTTCAAAGTCCCTATCTTTCTTTCATCATCTCCTCTCTCGGGAAATGATCCAATTATTCTGACCCTAAGTGAAGGAAGCTGCTAGCTGAAAAGCCCACACACTTTGATCTTTGCCGCCATTGTATTATATTCCACAGATATTTGGGTATGCCCACCATTGTTTTCTCTTTGTACCAACTTGTAACTGTGGCAGTTGCCAAAATTGAGGTGATGCATGGTTACACTTGGCCATATTTGTAGACCATGTTGACTACAGTTAATCAATTAAACTTCAGTATATTGCATTACATCATGCTAAAACCGCTATTTTGCGTGTGTGTGTGTGTGTGTGTGTGTGTGGGGGGGGGGGGGGGGGGGCAAAGGCAGATATTTCTCTAAACCTTGTGAATACATTGGACATTGCAAGATGAGAGTACAGTATGTTTAACACTATGGTATTTGTAAATGTGTGCGTGCACGTGCATGCATGTGTTTGCTCATGAAGTATGTTATTGTTCAGTGAAGATTGCATTGCATTGATTTCCATTACAGAAGAGACGTAAGCATTTCTATTTTGCATTTTGATTTTTATTCATGCTTTTGTTTGGATTTGTTTGCTTTTGCAGTTGGCACCAAACGATGTATATCTTAAGAAATTATATTTGTTAAGCCTCAGATGTTTTCATCCTTTCATTTTTTATGAAGACAAAGATATATTATTCCTTTTGGGAGATTTAATGCTGCAGTATTTCAGTTAAAATCAATGTTTTCTTCCTGTTGCTTCAGCGTTTCTCCAGGGGCCTCTGTCACGCCTTGTTTTCCAAGCACATAGAAAAATACCACCTCTCTTTGTTTAGTCTCCTCTTGCAATTACACCTCTATGTTTCATTCGAAGAAGGTTTTGTTCATTTGGACTATTTTGGACATCTTCTTTTTAAAAGTTCAGACACCACAATTTGGTTTCTTCTTTAGGCTTGTTCAGGTAATCGATATATTTTGTAAACCCTTATTTTTTTGTTGGAAACAACTACTGTTATTGTTATTGTGGACTTTATGGATTTCTACTTTGTATGCATACCTCAAATTGTGTTTATGAATATTAACTTAAAAGATATATTGATGGTGTTTTTTCTCTTGGGGGCTAGATGTTTTTTAGATGGCCAAATTATTGCATCAGAACATAATGAACCATCCTTTTGCAGTGTGTTTCTTATTAAAATAAATAATGGGAGTGTTTATTTCTGCAGCCCACACTTATCAATTTTTTTTTTTTTTTAATTTCACAATTGTCAGGTGACAGAGTAAATGCACTGAAATACCAAGCATGTGTACTCATTTATGAGTCATCTGCATGAGGCAGATCATTACCTTATTGAAAAAAAAATGAAATATTCATTTCCACATTTCACGCTAATCAATTGTGGAAAGGGCAAAGAAGAAAATTGGAATTTTGTTTTCTTATGTCACGAATATCATGGCTCACAGCTTCTGAGCATGTGAACTCAACATGTTGGTTTTATTCTAAGTCATGACTATACGGAAACTGTATGCATGAGAATATATAACATATTTTGGTGTATGACATTCAGAAACAGAAGTCAGTAGTTCTAGAAGACATTTTGACTATGTTGAAAAACATAATGGTAAAAATAAATCACTTCACTGTGTGGTCACAGAGGTCTATAACCAGAGGGTTAAATTATAGTTGGTGAAGGGTTAATGTTGGAACCATTTAAGCTTCCATATAGTACATATTACAATTATGTTGAAAATGTCAGAATCTGTACAGTTTTAAATTAAAACCAAATGAGGCCACTGAGTTGGAATGCTTAAAAGTTTCTTGCAGTTAATGTGAAAATCTGCAAAAATGAAATGATTTGTATTTTGCCATCTTGCAGATGATCTCTGTGAAATTTTAAGTATTGCATTTTATCCACAATCTCATATACTGGGATTCATTTGAGTTTGAACACGCAAAAAGAAATACAGCATAATAATGCATAAAATAAGCATCAGCATGAGCTGTGGGAAATACTGACATTTTAGAAAAGAAAGGTGCGATTTGTGAGTAAATGGCATTCACAACGAAGATTTGATTTATCAAGAAAGCAGATACATACAGCAATAAATAGTGAAAATAAATGTTATGAGCAATCTGTTCACATTTGATTTGATATAACACTATACAAATGGGTAAGTGTAAATCAGATAATAAGCCAGCTATTGAAAGGGTGCTTTGATCTAAGGTTAGCAATTAGGAACATTCCTTACAGAGTTTCTGCTCTGTTTGGAGAAATATGACTTAAAGGTACTGGAGTAAAGTAAATGTATCAAGAAAATTTACTTCTTCCTAACGTAAACCCTGACTAGAATCTTAAAGACAAAAAAATTGAAAGTTTCTCAGAGGAAACCGCTGGAGTCTCAAAGTTTAAGACCTCTTTGCTATGTATAGAAAATGTGGTGATGTGATTTGATATTTCAATTTTTTAATGTTAGCTTCCAGGGGATAGACATTCCAAGAATTTTGAGACATTTGCATCAGCATGGGTTCTGGAAAATCATTAGATATTCTGGAGGAAAAATGTATCCACTTCAACATTTGGATCCCTGTATTTAGTCACCATACGAAATCTCTTTGGAATGAAGGAATTTTACCATCACCACGTGCAAAGACTATACAACGTAAAAAAAAAAAGGCCCATCGATCAAGGAAAAAAATATACAGTCCAATATTTCATTTCGATGTATTCAAAGATCAATAAAACTTATGTCATCAGCATTTAGACAAATTGGAAATGTAGCGTGATGGAATAGCATATCTTCAGTGAATTTGATCTCTAAGGGGATTGATCCGTAGCAGATGGTGACATGGGCGTATGCAGAAATAATTAATGATGTAATGTGGCCTCTTCGGAAATGGAAACATTGACTGAGCTAGCCTTTGGCTAGTCTATGTTATGTATATGTTTGGAAGGGGTTTTGGTTAAAAGTAAGCTGCTAAATTTATTTTATTGATTAAGTGAGTCTTCTGTTGGGGAAAAAAAGTGTATGTTTTCTCCAGAACCCAAGCTTAGTTAGGGTCATTCTAAATAAAGGGGGATTGAAGTAAGATTGAAAATGTTATATTTTTGTTGTTGTTTATTGTTTTTATTTATTTTCTTTTAATTGCATTCTTTTCTTGGTGATCTGTATTGAAGTATGGCAAATCAATCCTTCATCAGATTTATGTTGTTTGTCATAGATAATCCAGATTCCTGGCATGTGAGGATGAAGTAAAAAAGTCAAAAGATGGATTTCTATGTCAGGTCCAGCTCTTAGCAATTTTCAGAGTAGTGTCATTGGGGATGGAAGCCATGTGGGTTTAGAAATGCCATGTTATTTCAGCCAATTCTAGCAAAGGTCAAATCTACTGAAAATGCCACCGGGATGGTTTGTCACTTACAATAAAACTGGCAAGAGAAAGATTGGCTGATGAAGTGCAAATAACTGCTTGGAAGATCTCTCTGTTTCAACAAGACAGTGTTGAATTTGTGTATATTTGTGAACAGTATTATAAAACAAATCAGAAAAGCACTAAGGCCACATTCACATTGAGTTGAGCCATGGCTCTACAAAGCCACGACCTAAATATGGAGGTCGCCTCTCACTCGCCTCCCCATGTGTTGTCCCAATGGAGCCGAGATTTAATGACTGTACCCCGCAGGGATGATGCATGGGGAGGCATGTGAGAGGCGGAGAGACTATTAAAAGATTAGGCGGTTTTCCGTTCATGTACGTCCGCCATATTTAGGTCCTGGCTTTGTAGAGCCATGGCTCAACTCGATGTGAATGCAGCCTAAGACAGTGAAGCCTAATCACTAAGACAAAAATTGAACTAATAATTTACTATTAATCAATTGGTGGATCATCACCAATATCTAATCACTTGAAAGTAAGCCTATTTTTGACCTATCCTGAAAATTTCATCAAAATCCAGTTATAACTTTTGGAGTTAGGCTGGTGACAAACAGACAAAAAGACAGACAAATGGAGGTGAAAAGAAGCCCCTTTGTGGAGGTAATGATCCACTATTAACATTTATCTATAGTCAAGCAATGAACACCAGATGTGGTCATGCATTTTGTCTCGTCAACCTACTGTAACAACCAAAAGAACAAAGTAATTGTATTTCTGTCATTGAATACTACAAATCTTGTGACTTGTGAAGCTGTTGTTGCTATGTATTTATACAACAGAAAACAATAATTACTTGCGCAACAGAATTCTATTTCCTGAGGTCTTTGTACCAGCATTTATTTTTGTCAGGAAAATGAATGTATTCAAAGACCCAGACTTGCATGTGCCATTTTTTTTTTTTTTTTTTTCAAAAATAATCTTTTTGTTGCTGATAGAGATAGAATAGTCTTGAGGACTTAAAAAATGTCACGAATCAGAATCAATACAGCTATAACTGATGCTTGCTCAGCCTTTGAGGATGAATTTAGTTCTCTGGTTGAGTGCTATGTTTAGTTCTCCTCTAGGCACGCCAGAGACTGACAAGCCTCAGGTGACAGACCAACAGATGCTATAGATATTCCAAACTTACGTAGCATTTCTTGAAAAATAGTCCTTTATGTCATGTTGCTTGTGGTGAAGTCTGAGATTGTGTTGGAACTGATGAACTTTTTGGATCAATTTTTCTCTTATTTTATCAGTCTCATTCTGAACATCATTTGAGACAAAGTTCATCGCTGTCGTCAACATCATCAGCCATATCACTCATCTGGAGTAACATGAACAGTGAACTTATAATTATCTGTTACAGCTTCATGAAATTTTTTAAAAAGGGAAAAAATACAAAAAACATTCAGTAAGGGTGCCTAAGAGCTTCCATCCGTATTTAAGCCTCATTTCCATTATCATATCCTTTGCTGTGTTTCAACTGAAAAGGGTATGGTTCTGAACTAGTGTGTTAATATGCACGTGTGCTTTGCAGTTCAAGTCAATTTTCTTTTAACTCCTACCTGGTAGGACTGATGACATTTAAGGCTGTGGATTAAGCATGGGGTTGGTTCATGATCTGTATGCTGGTTGGTATTGTGGGTTTACGTTTAAATGATGCCATTAAGAGCAATTCTCTGCAGAGACCATGTAGACGTCAAAGGAAAGGAACACGGATCAATTTGTGGTACAATATCCAGGATATAAAGCAGATTTTGTAGGCGCGTGTTAGTAGCGCTAGCATATGGAGAAGGGATTGTGTTGGCTTTGAAGGGTTTCTAGTCTTTCTTCAATTCGTGAGAAAATTCAATACTGGGACATCACTGCCAGTTATATATTTTTAAGGGTTTAATGGGATGAAAGTGTACAGCAAGAGTTAGCCCAGTCTTGTTAACATATAACTAGATTTTTTTTCATTTAGAAAAAAGGATTAAGTATAAGCAACTTAAAAGTCTTCTGTTGTTTCTGTCAGGTAGGATTGGATTGGATTGGATTTGGACTTACAGACTTGCTTATCAGTCTTGCCAACAGTTGGTGGTAAATTTTATGGCATATATATTATGGTGTTTGAACTCTGTGTAGCTTTTGGTCATACTTGCATTTATGACATCTCTGTGGACAGTCTGGAGTGGTCATTTCCGGGCAGTTATTTGATGATATTCTCAGCAAGTCATTAGGATAATACCATAAAGTAAGTCACCTGGGAGTTTTTTCTTCTTTTTTTTTTTTTTTTTTTTTTGCTCTTGTCAATAAATAATCTTGCATTTTAATTAATTATTCTGAAGATAAAAGGTTTATCAGACAAAAAAAATCACTGTTTTGCATTAGACTCAAACCTAATAAGCATACATTAGTGTGGTTTTCCTTTTCACGAAAGATAGTTATGTTAGCATATTATATATATATATTAGATTCTAGGAAATATGGACATTTGACATTTTACTGGTTGATGTTATTTCTCCATTCTTGTTATTAAATAGATTGGATGTTGTTTCTAGACAAATGTACAATCAATCAGGGTGCCGTGGCACTGTCCTGGCCCAGGTGGTAGGTCCTTCTATCCTCAAATTGTTTGATTAGTGGAAAACATCCAAGATAGCCCAAAATGAGGATCGAATAAGTGCCAGATACATTATTGTGCAAGATCCCTTACTGCAAATTTTAAACTCCGTAATCTCGCATCTAGCGTTGTCATTGTCTTAAATAGTATTACTTCTATCATCTATGTGAAATGAAAATTGAATTGCCAAGAAAAATATTGTTTGATTTAGATATAGATGGCTATTTGTTCACAAGCAAAATATTTATGATGCTATGTTCTTATACATACCTTGAGGCAGTCTTTTTTTTTTTTTTTTTTTTTCAAATTGCAATGCTAGCAAGTCGGCTGTACTGAGGCTGTCTAGTTGGCAAACTCCCAGAACTTTTAGCTTGCCTGCACTTATTACATGTTTCTTCTGGTATCAACTTCCAAAAACAATTTTACCCTTTTCCCCTGTGGGTTCCTAGTTAAAGACCTACATGAGCAGGAAGTATGCACATTGGATACTAAACACTTAAAGATACCTACAGAGAAGGCATTTAGATATGGAGTATAAAGATTTGGTAATTATTTATTAAATTTGAACAAAAGGAATTGATTATATTTTTCAAGAACGATGGATTGTTAATAACACACGGAAATGCCAATTTAAGATTCTTAAAAGCGAGCTGGTTTTCAAATCAGAAAATGCATGTTTGTGAGAAATGTACTAAAATGAGAAAAACTTATCCAAGTGAAACAAGTGGATTGATTCGGGTGTTTGAAATTTTGGAGTAAATACCGTACGTGATGAAAATTTCTTTTAAAATGTCATACCTGAGCAAGAGTACACGTGAAATTTGCCTTTAAATCTCACAGGTTTATGAAAGGCTTATCTTGCCAGGGAAATGCGTGCACTGGAGAATACATAACTTTATTAGATTTGATAGCTCGGAAAAACAGGAACAAAATTAGTTTTATTGGGAAGAAAAAGATTAGATTATAATGAACCTGCTGTGTCTTCATTATTCAGCAATTGACAGCGGTTCTTGAAAGAAATTTTGTCTTATATCATTGGCTTTTGGTTATTTATAAGTTTTATGAGACCACTTACTATTATTATTATAATTATTTATCTGACATTTGATTTAGAACAAATTCAGAAAAACAAAATAAGTGTTATCAAGTAAGGATATTATAATCTTTTATTATCATCCAGATACTGAAAATGAGTTTTTTTTTTCATCTGTTTATTCAATAATGCATCTATTTTTGTGCTGATTTAAAACAATAAAAAAACCCTTGAAAATATAAAATATTGGTGTTTATAATTCTTGTTGCAATGTATAAGCATAGGCAACTCAAAGCTTTAATTGTCATTTTAACACCTTTCTATTTTGAGGTGAGATAGCAATGGTTATGGGGTGTAACTACATCCCTGAACAAGATTTTATCATGAAAATTGGCAGAGTTTGCATAGGCTACAACCCCGTCCCATGCTGTCATTTTGGTTTAAATGTTTTTGTTATTGAGTTATGAGCCTTTAATTACAGATTTTCATTTAACAAAGGCATAATTTTGCTTTTAGAGTACTAAGTGGTGTCATTAAATTGGCATTGAAGTGGTGATCGTGGGTGCTTAGGTAAAAGAGAAATTTGAGAGATCGATTTTTCAGTTTTTACCCCAAAATAGCAATATTGACGTCACCCGTAAGATAAGGTGTGTAATTGTTTATTAATTAAGTCACTGAACATTGTAGATTTATCTATTACCCAAAAGAATGTATGTAATACGTGTACAGTAAATAAGAAGTTTTGGGCAAAGGGTGACAATCATAGCTTTGTCAATATTACAGAAGTGACAAATAAAAAAAAAAAGAAAAAAATGATGTTGTAGGAAATATCTATATTTTCTTATGTCTATTAGAGTGACACTGACAACGGTATGTGCTCAGAATTCAGAATTGTACACAACAGTGGGCTTTTTTTTTTTTTTTCATTGAATTCACAAAGAGTATATGATCCTTCGAGACTAGAAAATGTGCGAGAATCCATTTGAGATGGGGTAAACTTTTCAGCCATAATTGTTAATGTCAACATGCTGGAAATGTAGTCTTGAATAGCAATAGAAAAGCAACTTGCAAAAAAAAATTTTGCAAGCCGTGAATATTGATGGTTGTACAAAAGACTAATTCTACAGAACTTACAGGAAAGCAACCAAAAAAAATATCCATGGATAAAATCTGCTAGCTTTGATCCCCACCCTCTCTTCTTCCATCATTTTTGGCGCTGATTTCTGATGATTATCAGCATTGTTTTCGACAGCAACTTGCCATTAAAATAGAAACAGTGAACTGAATTCAGACCAAGGGTTGGAATTTGATGTTTTAATTAGATTTGATAATTTGATTGCAGGCAAATAAGTTAGCCACTATTAGTTCAATTACCAGTGTGTTAGGAAAGATTGGACCAAAATAGACGCAATGAACAGGGCCCTTAGTGCTTTTGTCTGTTCTGAGAGGAAAAAAAAACATCATCCAAGGCTTTACGTAAAGAAAAAACAAAAAGAGAAAAGAGGTGAATGGCCTTTCAGATCATTTGTTGCGTGTAACTTGAACAATTTAAGTGCATGATTAGTCATTGCATGCTTGGCGAGATTTTTAACTGAGTGATTTTATGAAACGGGCCACAAGATAACTGAATTGCTGCAGGTCATATTCAGGTCTACCGAAATAATGTATATTTATAATATTGCATGTTTGGCAGATTAGTAATATTCTTAGAAAGGTAGCTTTGAGAGAAGTAATTTTACTGGATGATACCAATCCCTGAATGAACCTTGTAGCATAAAAATAGAGTTTTTATTTTTAGATATCAAAAAGCAGATTAATGATAATAATATTATAGACTTCAGAACTATGTCAGAAAAATATATATTGTATACTTTTTTAATTGGCATCAGTTGTGGAAAACTTGCTTTATGCAACGCTTCCTGTTATTTATTTAAAAAAAACTATTTTATTTATTTATTTATTTCTTTATTTTTGATGGCAAAGATTAGGTGCCAGTTTATATGCCTGGGATTCCATGTTTGTTGTTAGGTTTCTATGCAGCTGTTGAATATCAAAAACATTATTTTCTATACCAGCTGAATACATAAAAAAGCTTCAGCAAACAGGCTTCATCCCTGCCCATTGTTAGACTACTACTGCTACTACTACAAGCTATTCTCCACAAGTTGGCAACAGAAACTTGACTGCCAGTGTAATACGTTCCACTTCATAAAGCAGATGTAATGATTAGGTGTAGGCTACTTTTACGGCTGGCTGACTGCAAGCTGTGACGGGTCATGTGACACGAGCAAGGGCCGAGTTAGGAATTTGCAGCAGTATTTGTAACTGGGAGTGTAAATCATGTTGTCTTTATGGCCATTACAAGAATTGTAAGGTGAGACTTTGTGGCTGCCATTGTGAGTAGAGCTTGGTCAAGTGGTCAGGTTGTTTGTTGCATTGGTCAAAGCGGTCAAAACAAGGTGTGTACAGTGTCTCAGTTGCCTGTCTGGCTTGCAGGACTTAGACATTTGGCAGTTTATTTTAGTTGTGGAAAAAGAAACAGTAGATTTGCTAGGTGAGCATTTGAAGAGTCAGGCTCACACTGATGTACAAAGAACTTGAAGCTGGAGATGAAAATGCTGAGGTAGATGTCAGAAAGAATAAGACAAGATAGACACAAAATTGCTTTTTATGACGCAAACTTCTATTGCTGTCATTGGTGGGGACATCGCTTAGCAAAGTATATATAAAGCAGATGCAGTGTTTCTTCAGCACATGTCATTATCAGCGGAGAGGACGAATAGTACTGTGTTGTATTTAACAGTGCTGCATTGAGTTCTACGTATCATATATTTATTCAATGTCTGTAGTTGGTGAGGGTTGTGTTACATTGCTCAGTTCATTACAGGGACAACATATCGGTGTGATTATGTCATGTGGGCTGCACATCTAAGAGTTGCAGTAAATTACAGAGAAGCGTAACTAGGAAAGTGCAAAGAAGCCTAGTTGTCTGTAATAATTCTGATGTTGTGGCAAGTTTCTGGGCATGGAGGAATAGTAACAGTGCTGTATCTCAAAGACCTTTCGTGAATAGTTTTACTCAGACTTTGTATGAAACAAACAGGAACCATGTCGAATAGGATAAGAATACATCAGAATAATAACAACACACCAACGTCCCAGACAAATGGCAGCTCCGCGCAGATTCCGCCTTCAATTCTGGTCCAGGGAGAGGAGCGGAAGAGTCAACGACGGCGCAGTAGCATCCATGTGCCGATTCCCCTGGAGCTACAGAGACGCAGGTCTAGCGGTAGCTCTGTGGATTCTTATTGTGAGTATATATAAAAAATTGTTATCACACACTGTACCACACAAATGGATTAATAACAATATCCATCATAGCAGTGGTAATTTGTTGACTATTATGGTTGCATTCAGAACAAGTTGATCCGAGGACTAAATATGGCCGACTAACTTAAAAGCTGTGCCAACTAATTCCCTGACTGCCTCCACACAAGCCGTCGCTGCAGGGGCCTTGCAATTAAACCTGAGATTTAAATCCATTTAATGGCGCGTGTGGAGGCAGGGAGACCATCAGAGGATTAAGCGGCGCTGCCATGGAGTTTAGGCGGCCATATTTAGTCGGTAGGTCAGTTAGTTCGCAGATCATCTGTTCTGAATGGTCTCTAAGTATATAAATATATAATGTTATGCAAAGGCCTGTACATTAGGGAAATGTACACAACCCCTTTACAATTGACAGGCAACAGAGGTGACACTGATAGATTTATCTATTAAAATACCAATTGGGTTTTGTATGAAGTAGAAACTTAGATAAATGGCCATTTATGGGCGACAATAAAGGATGAGAAGAGGGCACAGACGTGGCATAATATCAATGAAGTTAAGATGGATGTTGTTTTGGGCCTGTCACTTTTTCTTTTTAATGTGACTGCGGTGTTTGGTCATATCGAATTAAATCCTTGTCTCTTTTGCCATCAAACTTAAATGTGAGTGTTATCATGGCTCATTCTGTCATTTAATTTGGGTACATATTATTCAGATAACTCCTTCCAATTAATGGTTTTGCAATATTAATCTCCCTGACAGTCTGTGCTGTGGATGCCTTCTAACTTAATTGCGTGTTCATAGAATATGCACAAGTGGCAAGAAGGAATATCACCTTGGATAAAATTGCACCAGTGGTTTGTCCTTGTTTTAAGCCCTGTATAACAGATGAAGAAGGCGTGAAAAGTAATGGATGACCTTGGCGGAGGTCTGCTTTAAAACTTAAACTATGACTATGTATTTTCTGAATCACATGACTAAGTCCCCATAGTAAACTATGACAAAAAGTGATAAAACTTTTTAGAATAAAACTTTTTAGAATAAATGGTTAAACATCAGCTGGTTGGTGGATTTCTTGGTTGAACAGCTAGCTGGTAAGACAGTTGACTGATTGGCTATCTGTCTTAATGGTTTGATAGTTGGTTTGCCAAATTGTTGGAGGAGTGTGTAGTAGGCTAGATAGATGGCTGGCTGGTTGGTTGGTTGGCTGGTTGGTTGGTTGGTTAGAAGAATGCATGGGTGTTTGGTTGATTGCAATTGGCTAGTTTGTTTTAGGAGACATAAAGGCTTGATAGATGGTTGGTTGGTTGGTTGGTTGGTTGGTTGGAAAGAAGGAAGACTTGATGGTTGGTTGGTTGGTTGGTTGGTTGGTTGGAAAGAAGGAAGACTTGATGGTTGGTTGGTTAGTCATAATTGGCTAGTTTGTTGGAAGAAAGTTTGGTGGTCTAGATAGATGGTTGGTAGGTTGGAAGGATGGCTGGTTGGCTATTTGGTCGAATGGTTGGTTTGATGGTTGGCTTACTGCCTGGTTGTTTGCTTTCTTATATCGAACTGGTTTAATGGTTCATGGGCTGACTGAACATCATGCTGGCTAGTTATGTATATTTGAATGATTGTGTAATAGCTGTACTAACACAGTGTGAAATCTGCGGGTAAACTGTCTCCCCTTTCATGGTATTCTGACAAATGTCAGGCCTTCCCAACTACCAGACTCGGCACCTACGGGTCCAGTATAAACCGGTTTATCAGAACACACTACCCGTTTTCAAGGTGTGTGTCAGATCGCATTACAGAGTATCAGCCACCACACCAATTTTGCCTGGTGCGCGATGTGATAGCAATGATCCTAAGCGGGGTTGGAAAGTAGTGCATCTCATCTAGATTCATGCGCTGCTGCAATTTTCTCTGTTTATGTTAAAATCTGACAGTACCGCAATTTTTAACATAAAATTTAGGTTCGGACATAGCCATTGATGTTTTGTAAATAAGAACTTGCAAACTTATTTATTAATTTAGAAAAGTAGACCTAATTTTGATAGCAGAAGCATATTCTGTCGGGGGTTAAATATTTTCGTGACTACCGGGATGGACGAGATTGAGGGCAGGGGTAATCCTAGAGAGGGGTGAGAAACGTCCATTGTTCTCGTCAGCGAGGCTGTCCTTTTTCAGGGTTTGTACGCACGGACAGAAAACTTAAGTATTGTGGGAACGTTACTAATGAAGCCACTGGTAGTACTAGTAGATATCAGCCTGTAGTCTTGAACAAGCGCCTCGATGACGAGTGAACAGTTGTCAAAAACAAAAGACCCAGGTGTGGTAGTTCAACTACTGTTGATGCGTGCCGCAACGACCAAACCTAATTGCTCCTCAAGGTCACAAAACAATAACCGGTACTGACGGCTAGGCTCGTCTTAATCATATAAGTAGCACGTTTCCACCCCCTGATTGAGGGGGTCGTCTGTTGTATTCATGCGACTCCTACTTGACGAAAACGAGGCGCGATACCCGGATGACAGGTAGGCTTATAGAATTTGTGATAGGGTATGATACTCTTTTATGCGATCTGACACACACCTTGAAAACGGGTAGTGTGGTCAGATATACCGGTTTATTCTGGACCCGTAGGTGCCGAGTCTGGTAGTTGGGAAGGCCTGAATGTAATGCATGATTATTCACAAACATTAGTACGTGGCAACATGCTCATTTGGTGGAATCTGCTGTCTCTAATGTTGTAGAATTTTAATGTGTTTGGAGTTTGAGATGATACTAGCTTCTGCTTATATCACTTTTACTCTTGGTCAATGATGTTCAATTCTATGATCCGTTGGATTGACTTTTTTCTCTAACATGACCGCCATAATTGATTTTGTTTCTGGAACCATTTGTATTTATTGTTGTTGCTGACAGCATATCATGATGGTATACAATATTCAACATAAGGGTTGGTCGTAATTTCTGCATCATGCAAGTTTTTAGTCTTTATCAATTGTGTACAGCTCCCTTGCTCAAGGAAATGGGATTTTAGCTTGTGGTTTTAATTGGAAACTTTTTTCTTGTAGCCTATACATTTACTAATTTGAATATAAGAATTGGTTTAAAGATCTACCCTATTATGCAACACTAATGTTTGTGTTGTATTCTGAATCTCTCTCTCTCTCTCTCTCTCTGTCTCTCTCTCTCTCTCCTTCTCTCTCTCTCTCTCTCTGCATGATTGAGAAGTAGAATTTATAAAGTTTGATTAATTTACCTATCACTCAACTATCTTTTGCCTTTTGAATTAAATGTTACTTATTTGTGGGTGTTTGCATGTAAGTGGACCAAATATCAATTTGAAAATAGCATTTTATCACATGAAATAGAAGATATGACATCAAGTGGAAAGGGTTGAAGTATTTCTACAGTCATCCTTAACACATTACCATGCATTATCTGACATTACCACACATTATAACAGTGCATTGGCATGTCTCTTCTCCATTTTTTCATCTTCCTTGAAGCATTTGAAATTAAAATTTACCGCACATACACTTACTTTCTAGGTAAACATTTTTGTGTCTTCCTCCCTTATATATTATGATCGTAACACTTGAACACTTGTCACGAGGGGTCTGCTTCCTTAAAATGACCCCTACTAAAAGTCTGTTTTAACTTTAAACTAAAATTTGGGTTCACTTCAACTTAAATCACAAATGCAATATTTCATTTAGTTGAACCAATATTCATTTTTCTTGAAAAAGTAAGCTTTTTTTATCTTATAAATTTTGCATTTATTTGGCTGTGACAATTTTCGCCGAGTAAGAGAGACCTTGGATATAACAGTCATATTCAGTAAAATATTTTTGTTTACTAGTTATATGTGTTCAGTGCAGATAGCAAACAAATTTTTCATAGACCTGTTTTGCATAATAGTTGAGTTGAAAGTCTGTCATTGTAAAAACAGCTAACAACTTAAGCTGGGTAAGTTGTGTTGCACAATAAATAGGAAATGCAACTCGCCCCATTTCTAAGGGTTTAAATTACTGTTAAACCCCTTGAGAAAATTGTGTTTGTCTTGATAATGATTTTTATTCTCACTGTGACAATAGCCCATTCAAGTTTGTCAGAGGCATTTATTATGGGCAAATCATTCGTAAAAAGTTTTAAGATTAACATTGTAGACTCCGCTTTATGTAATCCACTATCCAGGTTTTGTAGTCAAAGCTTAAACTTTTGACTCTTAGTGAAACATACTGGGTTACTTTCCAATGTATTTTATTCCATCCTGATTGATGAAGTATTTGGTTCTCTTTTCCAGCGTCCTATACAGGAAGCTCTTCTGATGATGATGACATAAATCCCAGAGAGAAAGAACAGGTGAGAAAGGCATTTATTTATTTATTTATTTATTTATTTATTTATTTATTTATTTATTATAGTTTTTTAACTTACGCCACATGTGAAACAGTTAAATAGCCCATTAGTGGTGTGCTCACTATTTAGAAAGATATTGAATATATATTAGAACCCATTCTAAATGAAAAAATATTGTTTTACGTAGATTGATCCAACTCTGTGTGGACTCTCGCTGAATGCAGTCAGGCTCTTCCTCTTGTTTCTTACCTACTTGTATAATCACCAGCTTCTCTGTATTCTACTCAATACTAGGAAAAGGCATGTTAATCTGATTGCATTCAGCAACAGTCCCCAGGGAGTTGGATCGATCTACGTAGAACAGTAGTTTTGTGGGGAAAGATCCCTTAGATTATAGTTAAGCTTTAAGATATTGAATATTTATCTTAAGAGATTATTACAAAAAAACAAACATTTTGGAAAAAAAAAAAAAAACCAGGGACTTATTACTTTGAATGTTGAAATGGATTCATTAACCATTGGTAATATTGGGAAAATTGCCGTTTACCCCATGAAAATTCATTTTTTAGCCAAAATGAACTGCTGTTATCTTTTTAAGTTTCTTTACAGCAATGGGCACTGAATGATAAAATTTGTATTTTCTTGTTTCCTAGCAAAGTTCTCAAGGCTTTAAGGATTTTTGTGTCCGCAACATTGAGCAGCATGCATTTGGGCGTCGAGAAATTGAAATCGCTGAACAAGGTAAGTGTTTAGTACCCTCAGTTTTTCAAGGAAAAAGTCATAACAGAAAAGTGTTGATGAAAACTTTAAGGGGGAATTTAAAGATGGATGACAATAGTTCGTGCTAAAAACTGGTAGTGGTATTTTCTCCAAATGATTGCAAAGTTGGAACATTGGTGGTAAGTGTTTTCCCCAGATAAAAACAAGATGGATTGGCAACTTTTTTTCTTAAGTGCTCTTTAGTACTTCAGACTTGTGAAAAACCATCAGTACTTATTGTGTACACTGGTATTACTGTTGCCACCAGGTGTGACAAGACACATGAATGAATTGCAGGCATGGAAACCAGTTTGACTCTATATTAGGCTGTGTTCACATATATTTTACCTGACATGACTTCTGTTGTCAACAAGGCACTTTACAAGTGATTTGTTTATAACCAGAAAAAAAGTAACCTAATGGCAGTGAGCACATTCTTGGAGATCTTCCTCTGAGCAGTTGTATTTGAGAAGATTATTTTAAATTTTACTTAAAAAGATGTGGTCCAGGCATTTTTCTCTTGCTGCTTTTTTTTTAAACTTAAAACCATTGCATCAAAACTGTTATAAATGCGACCTTATCCAATCTACTGCATATATTTGTCAAACCAGGCAACCTGGGTTTTTATTGAAAAAACAGTATCAACATCTCTTTATGTGTTTTCCTGATAAATGTTTTCATCAAAAGCAGAAATAGAAATCTGCATTTGATTGCTGTTCTTACTTATTTGAGAGACGCAGTGCTGAAAAGAAAGGCAGGTGCTTGCATTTGTTGCATGACTGAAGCCAGACTTCCATGCATTGAGCTGGAGTGACTCAGAACATTTAAACTTACCACTTTTCTTTGTATCTCCCAACCTACAGTTGTGCTTAAGTAAATATATTTAAAAAAAAAAAAGAAAGATGGGTAAATAGACAGAGGGCAAAAATATTTATGGGTATTAATGGTCTGAAACCAATTAAAAAAACAGTCGTCAATCACAAACAGGCCATTGATAATTCTTCTTTTTTTGAAAATTTCATCTGTCCCTTTAGCAAAATGACTTACAATTCACTCCAGAGGCAATACCAGCTTCAGTTTACTAACATATGGAAAAAAGAAAAAGTGCTATTTCATGAAATGTCAGTAGTACAGTGAGGTTACAGAGCGACTCCTGTCAATCTGATGCTCATGCCCACGTACCGTACCACAGGATATGGCATAATGTAGGTTGAAATAAAACACAGCTCAAAATGTACTCTCTAGAGATGCAATGCATTTTATTGGCACATTGCTGCATTTTTCAGAGAGAAAAATATGGCTTCCTGACAATGGATGTTTTCCGTTTCTTATGCCCTTTTTCCCCATGGTAATATATGAAATGATAGGTGCTTATAGAAGTTAAACAGCATCAAAGCATATATTTATGAGCCAATTCGGGGTAGATTTTCATCATTTGTTATAACTGATATGGTGTAATTTGAAGACTGAGGAAATGCTCATGTTCTCAACTTTATATCTCAATGACAAATATGATGAAAGGGTTTTTCTGGTATCCATAAAGCATATAGAATATTTAGTAATAATTGGCATTGATGATATAATAGAGTATTCTCCGGTCTGTTTTCCATAATCTCAGTAGCTTTCTTAACGAAGAAAAAAAAAGTTAGACTTAAAAAAAACTAGACTTTAAATTCATTGAATGATAAAGATTTTCTTGGAATGAATGCATTTCGAAAGTTAAGTATTGTCATCTTAAAAAGTGAGGTCCGATGTAACATGCAGACTTGGATTAGAATGAAAATAACACAAGGTATTGTTTATGAATTTTGTGGACTCCCTATCGAACAAAGATTGTGGAAAATTATTCATAACCATGGTTCAGATTTCCTTTGTCGTCATTGTATTACATTATTTTTTTTTATTGTATTGCACTGTGATAACAGTGACTAGAATGAAAATTGGTCAGAGATATAAATCACACACTGAAGATAATGCTTCCTTTATGACAATTTTCATTGGTTTTGTCTTGTATTAAAGGTTCTCTGCCCTTCAGTGCTCAAGAAAAAAAAAAGTCTTTCACCCTGAGTCTCAGAAATTACTGAAAAGAAACCTTCTTGGCAGCATGCATCTGCCATTTCTGGCACTGAGCTGTTCGGTTCTAGTGCACGTACTCTGAAATTCAGGGTGATTTCGTTACAATAATTGGAAGTGGTCAAGAAATGGTCATTGACCTCTAAACCAAGATTCCTTAATCAATATTATCATTTTATATTGTAAATCTGAATTTGACTTCTGTCCAGATTTCATCTAAGGGGATTATTTGTATGATAAACAAGCGTACAGATTGAGATTGGAATACATGCAATCATTGATCAAGATATTCATGGCTTTCATGTGGCCTGAACTTGCTGGCCAGTAAGTTAATTGGAAAGGGAGTAGAGTGGATTTGGCAGTCCTTTGTTGTAGTAATTTGCCTCTTGGTGTATTTATGCCTAAATCAACACATAGTTTAATGATAGGCATTGCATTTATTCTGTGCCTGTACCCCTTAAGAAAATAAAATATATTCAACAGAGATAGATCACTTTTAGATATATGCACTTGGTTTTTTCATCAAAATTTTCCATGAAAACAGACTAGCATATTTTTCACAGGTAACCAGGGGTAACATTTGATAAAAAACCTTAAAAGGATGATTGGGGTGAAAAGTGCAGTCATTATGTAATACTTCACTGGCAGTGAGAACAGCATCATGTGCATTGAATAACAACAGTCTAATGTTACTGAAGGGAGCATTGTTTTTATTAGATTACTCGAAAAAGCAATTTGAAGGATTAAAATTGCAAATGATGCTTTGCAGTCAGTCACCCTTTGTGTTAAAAGCAAGTTATGTTCTAGGGGAAATGATATTTCGAAGAAATCATATGACAGGATTTGATTGACTTTTTTCTTAATGTTAGTTAAATCTCCTTTTGATTAGATTCTGTCTGAATAATTTATAATAATGCTCGGAGATGATTCTGTTTTTGTCCTTTCTGTTTTGACCATTTGCCAAAGTTTCATAGCCAGACCATTTGGAACTGCCTGTAGATTCCTTTACAGACAGTTCCAGACTAAACTTACAGGTCTTCTGTAATATTGAAGATGAGATGATGCCTCTGGGATAGAGTTGTACTAGCATAGTAGCAAATTTCTAAAAATGTCCATTTCAGAATTGAGTAACTCATTTGAATGATAAATTTGCATTATCCATAGTTCTCAATAATGTTTTTTTAAATGTATTTATTTACTGCCCCAGAGCTTTTGTTGTGTAATTGGATAGGTAGTAAGTCATGCTTAGAAGATCATGACTGTTTTGTTAAGGTGGCTGTGAAGAAACAAATAAAACTCTGCCATTGTCTCTAAGAAATGTAAATGGTGTCATCCTGCAAAATTTAATAATTTAAAAAAAATTTTTTTGATGTGATTTTTCAGAAATGCCTGGTCTGGTTGCACTGAGGAAACGTGCCCAGGATGACAAACCTCTCCATGGTGCCAAGATCATAGGCTGCACCCACATCACTGCACAGACTGCTGTAAGTACTGTGGGAAGGGGTGGGGTTAAGAGGGGGTGAGGGTCAAAGGCTGCACCCACTTCACTGTACAGACTGCTGTGAGTACTATGGGAAGGGGTTAAGAGGGGTAAGAGAGGGTATGGGGGAGATCGTAGGCAGCATTCATAACATGTAACGCTGCACATGGTGATGATGTCAGGGACTAATACAAGTTTTATCAGTCCAGAATTCCTGGGTGTAAGATTGCATTTTCTGTTAAGTGTAAAAGGTAGAATGCTTTTTTCATAATTAGTTAAATGAATATTATTTTCCATGTTTTAAATATCTGTTGGAATGAACTGTATTTAGTGCTTGTTCTCTTTTAATGTTTTAGGTCCTGGTAGAAACTCTGACAGCTTTGGGAGCCCAAGTCCGCTGGTCTGCCTGCAATATCTACTCTACACAGGTAAGTCTGCCTGCAATATCTACTCTACACAGGCAAGTCTGCCTGCAATATCTACTCTACACAGGTAAGCCTGCCTGCAATATCTACTCTACACAGGTAAGTCTGCCTGCAATATCTATTCTACACAGGTAAGTCTGCCTGCAATATCTACTCTACACAGGTAAGTCTGCCTGCAATATCTACTCTACACAGGTAAGTCTACCTGCAATATCTACTCTACACAGGTAAGCCTGCGTGCAATATCTACTCTACACAGGCAAGTCTGCCTGCAATATCTACTCTACACAGGTAAGTCTACCTGCAATATCTACTCTACACAGGTAAGTCTACCTGCAATATCTACTCTTCACAGGTAAGCCTGCGTGCAATATCTACTCTACACAGGTAAGCGTGGCTGCAATTTCTAATCTATTCTGGCAAATCTGCCTTCAATATTTGTCTACACAGATAAGTCTGAATGCAATTTCTAATCTACGAGGGTAAGCCTGTCTTCAGTATCTATTCTACACAGGTAAGTCTGCCCGCAATTTAACTGTTCTACATAGGTAAGTGTGGCTGCAATGCATACTCAACACAGATATCTGTCATCAATGGAGAGAGAGAGAGAGAGAGAGAGAATATGGTGACATGGAATTGGTTAAATCATTTTCATATTTTTCAGAATGAGGTGGCAGCAGCGTTGTCTGAGGCAGGCTACTCTGTGTTTGCGTGGAAGGGAGAGACAGAAGAGGACTTCTGGTGGTGCATTGACAACTGCATCAATGCGGAGAACTGGCAGCCCAATCTGGTAGGTCAGAAATCGAGGATTTAGGTCAAGGTCAAATTTCAAGGTTATACATTAAAGGTCAAGGTTGTGTGATTGAGATTTCCTGTGGTGATTTTCGAGTATTCCCTTGGGTTGTATACAAAATGTTATGTCTATGTTGCAACTGATACATGAACCGAATTTGTCGCAGCTGCACAATGCATTGACTAATGTTGCATGCAGATACTTATTAGTACTTGTTCAATTGCAAAAGACGGGTATAAGATCAGTCAAAAAAAAAAAAAGCTACAGCCACAATGATCAACTTCCATAGCATGCATGCATAATAACTTCCTTCTGCAAGAATCTAGGGAATAAAAACTCCCTAGCAGAACGCTGTAATGCTCTTGATAAAGAAGATCTTTGTTATTTTCTGACTCGAACTGTACACAAAATTACATTTGTTTTGTGCAAGAGAAAAGCTACCTGATAGGAGTAATTAGATAGAGAGCGATTTATTGCCTTTGGCTCGCTAACCTCTCATCAGGACAGGATGAATCTTTATCGTTAATGTGAAAGTAAAAATTCAATTAAGTAGAGAGGGGTGTTGATATACTGCCTGACAGAACAAATGATCACTTGCACTTGGACTGAAATTGAATTACGGACCATGTTGATAATACAGTCCTGCCAGTTCTCTCCTCCAGAGTTTTAGGTTTTTGTGCTAAGTTGATGTCAAAAATTCAAATTGAGGTTGCGTATGTGTCACTGATATTATCAATGCCTGCGTACTGGAGTTACAGACTTTCTTCACTTCAGCTGAATTTTCTCTAAGCTGTGTTCAGGCCAGTAATATTAAGTGGGATGTTTCCAGTCACATTGGGTGCACTAATCATGGTGCCACTCATTTGATTATGATTAGCTCACCATGGAAGCCAAAAATTGATCTTGACTTTTAGACTGAATATTTTGGTCAAGCTTGACCCATGATAAACAGACAGTAGTCCAATTAAATGAAATATTGAGCTTGGTTTATAACATAAAAACATGAGTCTAATACTTCAGATCAATACTTACTTTAAGTTGCTCTGTGTAAGTGGACTACTATGAATTTAGCTTGAACATCTTAAAATTTATACCAATTTTTTAGCTAGAGTTCGTTTGAGAAAATGGCTTCAGATGACCAGAATTCCTCCTCAGACACAGAGTATCTCTAGGGTATCTCTGTAAGATGTCATCTTTTGATGACATGTTTAAGACTGATCTCCAGTCCAGAATGTTCCTTGTCTAAACTGGACATAATGCACTGAGCTCCATGCATGGATGTTACTGAAAGGGCATTCTTGAATCTATTTAGCATAATGTGTATGATTCAAGGGATGACATGTCTTCATTTTGGCAGTGAAAGTGCCATATAGCGAATTTTCCTGGGGTAAAGGACACATTTCTCATACTCTCCAATGGTTTTTGAATCTGTTCTGACATTCAGAGTTAGTCAGTTTTCTTTTTAAAAAGTGTGGTCTCTGTACAGAGGGTAGCGATCTATGATGGTCCACTTAGTCCGATGGCAAGCACAGATTTTTAAATAATTGCGCTTCCTGTCATTTTTGGTGGTATAATGTGAGCAATTCCCATCATCGCAAAAGTTTTCATTTAGCTGTCTGCTGTGAATAATTGTGAATAATTTGGGAGCAGTTTAAAGTAAGGTAAAGACAAAAAACCTTAATGCTTTTCGAAAGGTTGTCAGTGCTAATTTTATCATTTAAAAAAATTCTGATTTAATAGATAGGACTTGCTTCTAAAATGTATGGAAACAAGTTTATAAATTATTTACTTGATTTCACCTCCTCTGTTGAAATTACGTAATGTTATTTCCAGAGTTTGTGTTTTGATACAGACATTGTTTTAAAACTGTGTAAGTAAAAGATAATCTATAAGAGGGCCACTGGTGCTTTGACTTTTATATTCACAATTTTCTGCTTTCCTTTTTCACAATTCTTATTCTCAATGTTTGAACAGTAATTCTTAGAAGTGGTTGTTAATAAAGGTTTGACCTTCAGGACGCAGATCGATTGATTTAGCTTCAGAGGTGTTTTAATAAGTTTGCTCCCAATGGTAATTACTTAAAAATTTTGAAAGCCTCACATTTTCTAATATACATCTCTTTAAGATTTTATCAATTTCAGACGCTCGCAACAGAGCTTTTTTTGACAAACTTCTTAAAACTTTTGAATCAGAATTTTGAAGGGGGGGATAGAGTGGTGAAACAATTAACTTAATTCATTTTCTTTGAATGTATTGAGCAATTACCGTAGGTGCTTGATCATCATTCTCAACAAGAAGCAAGATCAATAGGTGGAGATGATGGGAGAGGAAGAGTCAAATGAAGTTTGTTCTCCAAATAAAGTTTGTTCATCAATGAAAGACTCAGTATATTAAATTGGCCTGTATTCCCCAAATGACAGCCTTCCAATTATCTGTACTTTAAAAGAACTCTGGGGTGAGTTTGTCAATAATGCTAATAACAGTTAGACAAACTGGGGTTGGTTTCACAGAATGGCAACAGCTCTTAAACCAGTCCTATGATGTTAAGTCAAATACAAAAAGTAGTGGTCTGAAACATAAGTTACCAGGATGTTGCCCCTATTATAAAATCGGTGTGGTATTTCATTTAAAATAACTGCTACCGATTTATCTTGTGTTTTAGTGGACATAAATTTTTGTTCTGTGATGGGCATTATAGCCTGCTGTCACCCTTCAAGTGTGCTCTATTACTAATACTATTTCCATTATTATTATTATTATTATTATTATTATTATTATTATTATTATCTTATTTTCAGATCATAGATGACGGTGGTGACGCCACACACCTGATGTTGAAGAAGTACCCTCACCTGTTCAATCAGATCAAGGGGATTGTTGAGGAGAGCGTCACTGGAGTGCACAGACTCTACCAGCTGTCCAAGTCTGGGAAACTGACAGTACCAGCTATGAATGTCAACGACTCTGTCACCAAGGTAAGGAGTCTGGAATTACCATCCCTTTCATATTTTTCCGCTGTTATTTGCATTGCTTTTATGGATGATTGTTATAAGTCATTTATATTGAATATTTCAGAAGAAATATTGTTTAATTTGAATGTTTTAAAAATTCTTGACTAAAACTTTTGAGTGCAGGAGACAACATTTAGGAAATTGGTGTTTTTTGAGGAAATTGATGTGGAAATGTGGTACATTTTTTGTGTCCACCTCATATATGTTTACATATCATTTTATTTCAGACCAAATTTGACAACTTATACCTCTGCAGAGAATCTATTATAGATGCGTAAGTATTTTGTAACTGGTAGTCAAAGTAGGGAGCACTGTAAGCCAGTTGGTGTTCAAAGTAGAGAGCACTGTAAGCCAGTTGGTATCCAAAGTAGGGAGCACTATAAGCCAGTTGGTATCTCTGTGATTAATAGGTTAGAAAAGAAAAAGAAAAAACTATAAACCACAAATTATATCAGTAAATGACTGAGTTTTTGTTAGCTACCAGGACCATTAGTTCCTGGGCACCAATTTACAACCTTTTGCCCAAAAATTGGTCGAATAGGATTTAGTGTACTTTGACTCGAGTTAACTTGGTAATAATATAATTACACTAAACATTGGACCTGTTTTATACCAAGAAAGACAATTTAGTATTGTTTTAAATCTACTTTGAAGTGAACCACTGTGGATTTATCTTGATTTGAAGTAGACCAAAATTTTTATCTAAAATTTCGTGCTAAAGTTCTGTTGTAAAACTAGCCCGAGGGACTAAGTTCAATTATAACAGAAGACATAGAGCAAGTTAGTCATCACACATGGAGGCACCGTCATCCTCGATAATGACATAGAAATCTACCCACTTGTGTAAATGAAAGCCATCATTCAATTAAAAAAATGAGCAGTGAAAGTGAACGTAAGTGACCAAGATTTAATGAGCTCATGCACAATCGTCTTACTGCTGTGGATTGATTGCATGAGGTAATATTTGATGAAATCCATAATAGTGGAACTCTTGGTGAAAAAAACAATGATTAATGGCTGTCAATTAACTTCATTATTGAAGAAAATTAAGTAATCTAAAACTGAAAATGAATTGTATCATCCAATTACTAAGGAAAATGAAGGAATCTATAAGTAAGAATTGGGTGGGATGATAAATGGCTGTTATACTAAAGCCTTAATAAGCACAAAGCATCAAAGTTTCTGTCTGGTATTGAAGCAGTGAGCAGCCAGTACATTATAGATATTATTAGTCATACCCAGTAGGATAGAGATAATACATGCACAATTTTTGCCCTTTTAAAATTTTATATTTAGACCTATTAAGTAAATTATTAGCTTTGGGAGTCCACGTTTTTAAAAATTATATGTACAACTGTATGTCAGTAAAATATTGCAGTGCATACAACAAAAGCTGGTTCAGTTCATTGCAAGTCTAGAAATGTGTTGAAACTGATACATCAGAGCAAAGAGGTAAATTTCAATTATCAGGCAATTTAGTTTCCATGCAGTGAGATAATGGTGGCCTAGATATAAACCCACCATGGAAAAAAAGACCCTGGAACTTTCGTCCCCAAGAGAAACAGTTGTTGAGGAGTTTATTGATTAGCACAAAAGACATGCCTAAAATAATATTTCACATTTAAACTGGTTTCAGGAAACTATTTTTGAAACTGGATACTTAAAAATCGAATATTTTGTTTTCTGTTTCAAGTGAGGTCTCCTTGACTTGATTGCTGTTCTGGTAAATGATTTTATTCTGCTTTCAGTTTGAAAAGAACTACTGATGTGATGTTTGGGGGGAAACAGGTCTTAATATGTGGATATGGTGAGGTGTGTGGAATTTGATTGCCAAAAAAATAATAATAATAATAATATTAGTGATTTATTTTATTAATCCCCGTAATAACAAACAGTGAGGTTGTTTATTTATTTATTTATTTATTTATTTATTTATTTATTTATTTATTTATTTATTTATTAGCATTGGATATTGTATTATCTCTGCTACTACAACCAAATTCTTTTGATTTAGTGTAATAAATTAACTGCCTCATTTTAGCATTGATATGAACTTGGACGTTTTTTTCCTTCAGGTTGGCAAGGGCTGTGCTGCAGCTCTGCGAGGATTGGGCTGTGTAGTCATGGTTACTGAGATTGACCCCATTTGCGCTTTACAGGCATGGTAAGAAACATAGGTGGAGATACTGTGCAAGCTAGTCTTAACACTTACTCTGTAAATGTTAAGTTCATTATTTAGAGCCAAGTCATTTTAGGAATGTATTTGGACATGTTTTTCAGTGTCAGTTAAAGTACGAGTGAAAAAAAAAGGTCAAAATGCAAATTAAACATATTCACATTCAGCAAATGATATTAATTTGGAAGATTTTTGAAGATCCTTGGAAACTTTATCTTGACACAAATTTTATCTGTAAGCACTAACATGTTTATGTTGTTATTTCATTTCTCCTGTAGTATGGATGGCTTTCGTGTTGTCAAATTAAATGAAGTTGTCCGCCAGATTGACATCCTTATTACCTGTACAGGTAAGTGTTGATGATAATAATAATAATAACAATAACAATCATAATAAAAACAGTGTGTGGGTCTTCTTTGAAAATAAAAAAGATAGTAGTCCAAAGTTGGAATAAGTTGTTAGACAAAAAATTCTAAAAGTATTTTATATTTTTTCAGGCAACAAGAATGTGGTGACAAGAGATCACTTAGACCGGTTAAAGAACGGCTGTATAGTGTGCAACATGGGCCACTCAAATACAGAAATTGATGTGGTTAGTATTTCTTCTACTCTTGGGATTTTTTTTTTTTTTTCTACATTTCAACCAAATGTTGATGACAGTCTCTTGGGGAGGGGGGGGGTCTTGACACTGATAACAGTTGTTTTTTAAGTGGTTAAAAGAAATAAAATATTTTATTTTGTGAGAGAATATCTTGACCTAAATTCTTTTAACATACGTGCAGACAGTACACCAGCCAACAGAATTTTTTCACTGAGAAGATGATTACATAAAGCCATGATGCAATTTCAGCACAACACTCACAAAAATATTCAAAAGCCTTTCCTTTCTATAGATTATCTTAGCCTTGTCAAATGAAATATATACAGAGATATTTAGTTATTTATTTATTTTGAGTAAATATAATAATAGGTGGTATTGTTGCTATATATTATAGGGCAGTCTCCGCACCCCAGAACTAACATGGGAGAAAGTTCGCTCTCAGGTGGACCATATCATTTGGGCTGATGGAAAGAGGATTATACTTTTGGCTGAGGTAACTTCTAGAGCCTTGGCTATCAGTTGGTTTGGTTGAATTTTGATGGTTTTTATGAAGATATTTCCACTTTTTGTTAATTTCAAAGAAAAGATACAGTTTTTGAATCATTTGTGTGTGTATCAGTTGCAAATAATATTATAATGACTAGTAACTGAAAACTTAATGTAAACTTGCTGGTTTTCTTTTTTATCATACTGATAATGTAATATGTATTTTTTCTGATTGAAAAATAGAATAAATATGTACTTAGATTCTGCCCTATCTTGAACTTTTAGGGACGTTTAGTAAATTTGAGTTGTTCCAGCGTTCCATCCTTTGTTGTATCCATCACTGCCGCTACACAGGTAGGTGCTGCCACCTTAAGGAGTAATTATATATTACCAGACCAACAAAAGGCTCCTTTGTATTCTATCATCTGTGACATTTGTTTGTGCAGTCAAAAAGATGAAGAAATAAATGAATAGAAAGTTATTATTTTAGCAGGTGTGAAATTTTAGGTTTTTGTATCATTGTCACTATATCAGTCATTATTTTGGAGAGTGCATTATTTTAGATTTTATACAGTATCATCAGGGGCGGACGAAAGCTGTCTTCTGGGTCTTCCGTAATTTTTCAAGTTAACATTGACAGGAATCTAATTGGAAAACGGTTCAAAAATGGCAGATGTATCAACAAAGATAATTTGGAAGACTGTCAGAAAATATCTCTGGATCCGCCCCTGATAATGACTTTTATTATTTTTGTCATTGATTCTTTATGTCAGTCTGTTTTGAGAAGTGTGTAATTCTAGACTTGATACAGTATGATGATTCTTCATGGATTATAATTGCTGTGTTTTTGCTGGTTGCAGGCTCTTGCTCTCATTGAGCTGTACAATGCACCCCCTGGCAGGTACAAGCAGGATGTGTATCTACTGCCAAAGAAAATGGGTACGAGGGATTTCACTGTCTTTCTAAGCCAACCAAGACCTCTTATATCGCAAAAAAGAAAGAAATTATATGCAACAAAATAAAATTATTAAATAAAATTAAATTATTTACTTTGATAACTTATGTACATTTTATCATAAACTATAGAAAATTGTTCTAATTTTTTTTTTATTTTTTTTTTTTTTTTGTGTGTGTGTTATATGTTAAATTCACCTGTCTCCATCACTGAAATTAGAAACTTAAGATAAAAAAAAACCAAAGGTCTTAGCAAAAATTTCCCTTTCAGATGAGTATGTAGCCAGTCTCCATTTGCCAACATTTGATGCACACCTGACAGAGCTGTCTGATGAACAGGCCAAGTACCTGGGCCTTAACAAGGCTGGACCTTTTAAACCTAATTATTACAGGTATGCAAAATAATGTTTATTTAACATCTGTTTATTTATTTATTTATTTCAAATCCAATTACTACAGGTATGCAAAATAATATTTATTTATTTATTTATTTATTTATTTATTTATTTATTTATTTCAAACCCAATTACTACAGGTGTTCAAAATAAAATCTGTTTATTTATTTATTTATTTATTTATCTGGAGTAACTTCCCTTAACCCTTGAATTGGACTTAAAAAGAAAATTTCTTTATGACTTCTTAGAGTTACATTAACACAGTTTTTTTGTACTGTCTTTCAGATACTAATTATAAAGAAGAGAGTGGAAACCATGGGTGTCAACTTGTCTCCAAGTTTGTGTAATCACTTTTTCACTGGCAGTTATATTATGAGGTTACTGATGATGTCACATGTGGTGCCAAGTGTGATGTCACACAGATGTGAGGTCATCAGTGATGTCACACATACATATTGTCATTAGTGATGTCACATAATATCCTGTGATGTTACCAGAAGATTTATTAGAAAATATTTTGTTTTCACCAGTGGACATTACAAAAAAAATTGTCATATATATTCAAAAAAAAAAAAAGAGAATAAGTACGAGAGAAAAAATAAGAAAAAAAAGAAAACATACATAGATGTACAAGTCATTTTGGGCTACTCTGTACAAAGTAAGCACTGTACATTTGGATCATGTGATAATGTCAGCATTACACTGTATTATGGGGCCACTCTCTGAGACCATGTCAGGCTGGATAGAACAGAAAATATTGGTTTATAATCCATGGTGCCATCTTTTAGTTAGTATTTATCATTGGAATTGACAACTTATGAGAGTCCTGTAGCTGAAAGCTCTTAATGGAAAAGTGATGTTG
This sequence comes from Lingula anatina, assembly GCF_051362555.1. NCBI lineage: Eukaryota > Metazoa > Brachiopoda > Lingulata > Lingulida > Lingulidae > Lingula > Lingula anatina. The sequence continues at coordinate 19,875,886 of NC_141772.1, read as the reverse complement.
TATTATTAGTGCATTTTTGAGGTAATTGACTATTTATGATTGGAAGTGACATAAGATGTAATTTATGAAATCTAAGGTAATTGATGAAATCATTTTGCAATGGATGCATTAATATTTGGCTTTTGTTTAAGTGTTTATGATTGATATTAGCTTTTGCAAACCTTTGGGTTTCATTGAGATGATAATACAAAAAACATGTTCATCAATGAAATTGGATTCGTATTATGTTGATATGACATTTAAAACTAAGGTTGATCATGGATTAAAAAAATTGCCAGCTAATTATTTTAAAGTCTTTTTTAAATGGCTGAAAGAGTAATTTTGCAATTAAATTTGTTGTTTGATATATAAAGGTACTACATTTTGATTTCTTAATTGTTAAAAGAGGAAATTAATTTTGTGAAAATTTTGATATTTAAACATCCTTAAAAGGATAAGGTAGTTGAAGAGGAAAAATTGAAAAGTGCCAATGGTGGCTAAATGAGCCCCAGTTGATATCAAAATCTAAGGAACAATAATAAAAATTTAGAAAAAAAATCCTTTTTCATGCAGAATTTTGTGCCAATAATTAATCCTCTCCCTATTGCTTAAAGGTTTCATTCTACTTCAGTTTTTCTACTTTTGAGGATTTGGATTATTCTTATAAAATTATTTCAATTTTTATGTACTACATCCAATAGCTTGTCAGTGTATTTTTCAGATTTTTCTCTTTTCTTTTTGGTTTGTGTTGAATTTATTCCTTTGCTTGCTTTTGGTTTGGCATGGTTTTCTTAGCTGCAAAGAATAGTTGTGTGTGAAATCGAGATGAAAGTCAAAACTGTATTATCATGAATTTGGAATATTATTCTTTCCTGTTGTTAAAGATTCCACTACCAATAAGGTTGATATTGCATTTAAACAACTTTTACAAATGTTGCATTTTATTCTATTAATGCATTTATAGTAATAAATGCCACCTTTGGTGTCATAGCAAAATGGGTTCTTCACTCTTGGAAAAATCTTTTTTGTGTGTTTGAAATACTTCTGGTGTGCTGCATTTAAAAATAGTGCACGTTCTGTGTCATTGTAAACTGGACCTGAGCCAGATAAAGAATTTCTTGAATTTTTGAAAAAATATGCATAGTTATCTCAGCAGAAATTGTGAGGCAAAAGAATAGTGATCAAACATATTAAACAGTTGAATTATAAATGTTCGTCTTGTTTTGTATACATTTTATGACCAATAGTCCTCGGATTGCAAACAAGACCCGCAAATTAGAATATACTTGTTATTTTAAGAGCTCTTTAAAAATTTGTTTTTCAGTTTAAATAATTCAGGAGCAGACAGAATGTCTTGGCTGAAAAACATTAAATTTATTTGTCTGCTAAAGTATGAAACTTTACATCTTCACATTTAAATTACAATTTGTACATTAATGATAGGGCTGTTAAGAGGACTTGGGGCGCATTTTACCCAAGTCCGCAGACGAGCCTTCAATGTTCCCAAAGTTCCAGACTTGCGAAATTCAACACAACTGCAAACTGAATCTCCAAAGAACACCACAGCTAGGCTTGACACATACAGGACATGAGGAAATGCAAGCATCAGTAAAGTGAATGTCATCTTCAGCTACGTTTGGCTATTGAAACACCAGCTGGAGCAAAAAATAAATAAAAGGAAAATAAAAATGAGGAAAAATTGTATTACTTTTACCAGATGAGGTGAATAATAAGTATTTGAATAAAGTGTACCCTAGTTATTATAATGACTCATTTACCTAGAAGCATCACGTCATGCTTGCCTTCAAATAACAGTGCTTCAACAATTTTAAGCGACTGCCTGGAATTCTTTACATATACTTTAATTTCAGAATATAACAGGACAGTCATCAAAATTTTTGGTTTATAAGAAAAAAAATGTAATTTTAAATACATGTGCTCAAAAAGATGTCTAAATATCTTATAAATTGAAAATGTAAAAAAAAAAAAAATCCCTGCTGATCGTATTAATTAATCAGTCTTTCGAAGATGTATTTTTCAAATTACACAGTACAAACACATGCAAAATCAATTCCTCTCCAATGTAATCATAATTCTTAAAAAGAGATTTCAATGAACAACAAAAGCTAACTTGAGTTAAAACATTTAAAGATTCTTCATCTTTTCAAGTCTTCTCTCCATTTCACTTTCTCTATGTGAAACTGCTTCTGTCACAGAATGATGCTCCATAAAATGTACTTCAGTTAAAAATAATGAATATATACAATGTATAATACACATTTACTCCCACAAATGAAAAAAGACTAAAATGCTGTTAAACATCCGAGTACAAAAGATGAGTGCCTTTTCTGTATTTAATGAGTTAAAATAAAGATTCCTGCTGATAAATTCAGACTACAAACGATCCTTACTGACCTAACATGATAATAATTACGAAGACTTTTAAACGATTAACAGAAAACTATGAACTGTCAGCTGAAGACACGGTGATGATCTCCACAGCATGCGTAGCATCCGGCACCGATTCGCTGTTGCTTTCTTGTGACTCCGAGGAAGGCGCCATGGCAACATGAACATGCTGATTTGATTGGTTCATCTGGTTAATGTGTGAGACGACAGTCTGGTACATGGAGACAGGGATCATCATACCTAGGAGACAGAGAGGGAGAGAGAATAGATAACCAACTGGCTGTCTGTACTGGAAAAACTCCTAAGCCTACTATACTGGGCCTTCTAGACACTCAAGTCCAACTAGCCCAATGCATAAAGTAGTAGCAAGTGATTGAACAGATTGCTACATTCCATTATACTGACAATTGGCTTGAAGCCAGTGTTAACATCACCACTGATATGAAAGATATACTGTTTTTAGCACTATGCACAATATGGTAGTAGTCTAATTAGTCAAATTGAAAAAAAAAAAAAATTCCTCAGTCCCAATCTTTCAGGAAAATCACAATGACGCACAGAGCTTAATTGGAAGAAACATGCACGCACGCACACACAAACGCACGCACAGCTGTCTTCACTTACTGTGCCCATCTGCTCCAAGATGTTCCCCTGTAAGAATAATCTGCCCGTCATTTAGAGTTGCCTCTGCCAATGTTGCGACAGCATGCGTGGCCGCCTCACTGTTCATTTCCACAGTGACAGGCGTCTGCTGACCTCCTTGCTGATTGGCTGCGACCTCGGCCAGTGTCTGCACTGCCTGCGTGGCTTCATGCCCGTGGGGAATCTGACATCATAAAGAAAGAATAGCTGTGATAATCAAACAAGCAGGAGCTTCACCTACAGTGGCCAATGGTTTTATAAGTAATACACAAGTTATGTGCTTCACACCAGAACTCCAGTCGGAAATACGCAAATAATCTATATAATCTCATTCCTGCTTAACCTTTGAAGCAATTTTTTGCTTATTTTAATACAAAGGAATGTCCTACCAAACTTGCTTACTGTAACAACACAATTCAAATACAGACAAAATTGGGCACAGAAATATCTAACATCTAAAAGTATTAACCTTTACACCAAAACTTGATCTACTACACTCATTAATAACTTGATGATATAGAAATTGATAGATAAAATATTCTTTATCCCCCCCACTTTGTAAACTTTGTAAATTTTTTTTATAACCTCTAATCACTCACCGCATGTACAACAGTGGCATGTGTACCATCTGGAAGTGTTACTACATTAGGACCATTGCTACCAGTGTCGATCTGTATAATCGACAGCGTGCCATCGGGGTTGTTAATCGTCTGCATGACGGTCTGTGTGTAATGCTGCTGGACCGAGGAGTTATTAACGTCATTGGATTCTGTGAACTCGGGAAGGAGGTCTTCTCGGCCGTGGTATTTGTAACAGTTCTTTACTATTGTTCTTAGTGCATGGGTCCAGGAAACCTGAAAGTGATAGAATGGTATATTTCCCAACTGGCATACTTATAAATTTAACAATGACTGCCACTATGACTTTTAGTGCAAAACACATATACAGACTGGGATTCATTTTGTGAGAGCACACACATTAAGGGATAATCTCTGGTAGATTGCTGGCAAAAATTTTAAGCTAAAAGCCAAGTTTTGATGGAGGAATTTCAAAATGGCTACATTGTATTTTTTGCCAAGAAATGACAAAAGAAATGAAAAGAACTTTCTGCACAGTGTTCAGCTGAGTTGTAAATGCTGGTTTTCCAGCCACTATGTCAATTTCTTTCCACAAAAACCACAAAAAGGTCAGCTTTTGACCAGCTCCTTAAAATGAGAAAAAGCTACAAATCTCTACGTGTCATCCCCATCAGTATCAATGGTCATGTCACCTTTTTCTCTCCAGGCTCACACAGCAGAAACTGGCCATATTGATACAGTGTTTACCTACCCTCTTTTTCTCTTCATCACTTCTCACATCGCACCTGACGTTAGCCCAGGGTAAGTCCCCTGGCCACCAGATGGGGCGTGCTTCTGCTCTACCCCAGGCAGGCTTACTGCGCCCAGTTGAAAATTTCAGCATTTCCGGAATAAAAGCACGCAGTTGAGCCTGGGGATGAAAATAAAGGCCGAATTTTAAAACGCGTGTACCTTTTTTTTCTGTTCATCAGTCCTGACATCACTACGGACATTAGCCCAGGGAACGTCTTCGGGCCACCAGAGAGGTTTGAACTCGTCTTTCCCCCAGTTGGGTTTCCCTCTCCCCGTGGAATATTTCAACATCTCGGGGATGAAAGCTCGAAGCTGTGCCTGGAAGACAAGAGCAGCTGATGCTGATTCTTATAACCTTGTCTGACTACCTAGTGGACAAGAGAAATGGATCAGTCTGGAATGTATGCCTACAAGCAATGGAAAGTTTAGGGGGGGTGGAATTCTTATTATCAGACAATCAGAGTTAGATAGCAAGGCTGGCATATATGCAGACAGTAAATCAGGATTTCCCTATACGTTTCAAAGAAGAACTTTAGTCCCAAAATTCATCAAAATTTTTTAATCAAAATTTAAGTTCAAAATAAATCCACAGTCAACCTAAAGTATTGGTTAAAACATTATCCATGTCTTTCTTATTACAAAACACGCAAAGTATTTCATTTAATTGAAAAACACTTATTTATTTTCGATCAAAGACTGCCATACACACACATTCTTTTAAAACCAGCTCCAGGTAAACTAGATACACTCAACACCAAGTGGTACACAACATATTGATTATCCACAAAATCTTGTCTGCTGTTGTGCCTGTTAACATCCTAAGATCACAATGACTGTTTTTTTATCATTTATAAAATATTTTATTATTTTATTGTTTGTTGGTTTGTTTTTGGGCATTTTTAAAGTTAAGCACAATATAGGTGCTGATAAAATGACAAAATCAGCTAAATAAAAATCATTCTTTTTTTGCTGTCACTCACTGATATAAAACCATACGAGTGTTAGATCATTAAATCATTTTTTAAAAATCCTGGAAACTTATATCTTTATCATCAAGGCTTACCATATCCAAAACTGTTGACAAACTTATATTGTACAAGATGTTTTTTTTTAGTTCTAAGATTCTAATTTTGAGTCTCTCTCATAGCAGAGATAGAGAAAGTGGATTTTATTTGTAATGTTATAAATTAAGAGTTTGAAAACCAGCTAATAAAGCAAAATTTCCTCAACAGTTTTGGAAAGATCATACCTTGCCAAGTTGGTAAAAAGGAGAACATTGCTAAAATTGAAAGTTTTTTTTTTTTTTGCTATATCAAAGTTGAATGTGTTTTGTATGCTGTTAAATTTTTACCAATATTAATCACAATTTCAATATAATTGTCTCACCTGTGTCATCTTATCCACTGGAGTAGGGATACCATCAATGACAAGAGGCGGTAATTCGTGAAGCCCCACGAGATCTGCTGAAGGTTGAGGAATCTGTTGAGACAGCGCCTGCTCCAATTCCTGCATAACTGTGTTACGACTGTTACGAACCTAGAAATAAAGAAAATTAGATTAAACACCGAGCAAAAATCTGACAAATAGTACAAGACAAAATATGTTTTACTACTAGATGATGGCAATAAATCATTTAAATTAATCAATTGATCTGGATTCAAAAGTACAGTCCGGTAAGATATATACCATATTGGTCTGAGCATACATACCACGGTTTCCAAAGGTTGTGAACCAAATACTTTGTAAGACTGTGTGGACTGTGACGGCTTCCCAGGAGTACAACATAATACCACAGCTTGCTGCCCTACTCTGGTTGTGAATTCATCTATGGTGGCTTTTAATTTCCTACAAGTTATACGACCAAACTGAATAAAAACAAGTTTCAAGGTTTAGACCTAACAAAACCTGTGGCACAAATTGTTAAGTTTTTAGTATGTCAGAAGAAGATTAAATCTACAACCTGTATAGCCCTGTTTATAGTTGCAAGTAACAAACAAACAGACAATTAAGTCCACATAAGCATCAACTTATCCTCTGACACCAAAAAACTTTTTCTTTTGGTTAATATGTTATTTTTGTTGACCTCAAAAAAAGTGATACCACACTGCTTTGACCTCCATACCTAAGTAACCTTGTTTGTTGTCTTTTTCTAATAGAAGGGTTCGTTTCAAATGAATGTGGCCTTTTTCTTTTCCTTCCTGTGGCAATAGCAGCAGCTGCAGCAACACCAATGGGACCTGAAATATTCAAATTATCACATCAGCCACACTCTACTTCTCATGATAAAATAGTAAGCTATAAAAACAATTCAGAAGTCTGACATACTTAATTATATGTTTTTACAAAAGAAGATAGCAGTCTCCATTTTAGTTCCATTTACCAGAATATCTGATAAAGGGAAAATTACTGAAAGGGGTTTTTGTTTTTGTTTGCTTTAAAGCTTTTTTTTCCCAAAACTGGGTGCATGGTGAACGTAAATGTAATACTACACATCATTCTGAAACTTAATTCCCACTAATCAGGGACTAAAAGCTCCCTGTAATACCTGCTGCAGCCAGCTGCGTGGCAACATCGTCCGATCCCAAAAGGTCGGTATGGTCAAAGGAGCTCTCTGGTGAGCTAGGCTCACTGTCCATATCGTCCGATATCATGGAGTGATGGCTCATGTTGTGGTGAAGCTGACTGCTGTTATTGATGGACGATGTGTTGATTGTCGTCACAACGTGGTGCGACATGGCAGCTTCTAGACATGAAGTAAGGAAAGAAGAACTCTTGAAATAAGTCATCATTTTCATTTCCATTAAATTGTAAGGTAACAACAAAGTACACTCGATTTAAGGCAATGCAAACTCTACATCTAATTTCCTATTATCTGCTCATGAGAACCATGCATTTTCAAAATTTCAAGAAGAAAGCTTGTCAAATTGCATCCAAATCCTACTGAACAAATTAAGAGACTTGTAATATTAAGAGTATGCAACTACACAGTGAAGAAAACAGTAGAAGTGTAGACCCAGAGTCAAATGAATTTTTTATTATTTTGAAAAGCATTTCAACGAGGCAACATTTCAAAATCAAAGATCAAACTCAACATTCAAGCTTCAAAAGTTAAATTGTGGTTGGTGCATGGTTGATGGGGGGCCAGGTGGTGTGAATATTGAGTAGATTTATTTCATTGTTATGTGAATTATTCAGCAGGGAAAGACTCAAAAAGCTCTGTCATCCAATTCTCTCACATATTCTACACTGTAATTACCCTTTTTCTAGAAAACTATGACTTCTGTTATGCTCAAACCAGCTTTTTAGGCAAGTTTGTCTCGCCCCCCCCCCCCCCCCCCCAAATACTCCACACACACATAAAGAACAAATTGATGAGCGCTGCTCTTAAAATAAACAGCAAAATGTGAAATGTAAAACTTGCATTTTTTGACAACCGTGCTAGAGTTGAATGTAACACTAGCAGGCATAAACGTTTTCCTTCATTGGCCTACAATTGGTGGTGTCATTTATGTTCGTTACAATCACCATATTGAATAGGGCAGAAATTCTTCGTTTCCTTGTGAAATTCCTCAGCACATATTCCCGTTACGTGAAAAGTATTAAATATGTAAACATGCTACTAGTTTTGAGAAGCATTTTACGTTTTGTAAGACCAAGCGAATTTAAGTGCGCCCTAATCGAAAAATAATGGCGTGACTGCACAACAACGACCAGCAACTGACTCGCCGCCAGATACCGCCCATCGGATGAGAATGAGAGCGGCGTTTTGCGAGAGATATAAGCTAAAAAAACAATCCAACATTTCTAAAATTGTCCCAGACAAGTTATCTTGAGAGTCAAGCGTGGTCTATCACTGGGGAACATTTGCGACTGCGCCAGAGTCTGCGCGAATTTGCACCACTTTCGAGAAAGATGTCTGCTAGGGACAGGGGGTGATAATTCTTCAAATTTGACAGAATTTTCGCTTTGTTTTGTCCAAAAAGGTCAGTCTACTTGAGGCCAAGATCCATTTCACCAACAGGGTGGTATTGGCGCTTACAAAAAGGAGACGACACATCGAGAATTTTCGACACAAACATTGCCGAAAATTTTTACTTTGAGCAGGTGCCCATTGCGACTGCGCGGGAAACAAAGACATACCCCTACCCCCACCACTTTTCATCATAAATTACTTGGAATCTATCAGTTACAGGAAAAATCTAAGAACGGTACCATTAAGATGAAGGGTTAATTTACCGTTTTCTTTTACTTCATTTTCACCTACCTCTTGAATTTTATAATAATAATGGTCAAATATATCTCCAATTTCCAACAACAAGCTGCGCAATTTTGTCCGTTTGTAACCGCGAACTGAGCATTTTTTCGCAATAGTGCCTTAGAGGGGTAGCATAGATTGAGATTAGCAAGCTGTAAGTAGGTCAATTTAACCGTTTTTGCGCATGCGTGCCAGTGACCTAATTTAGTGACAACATGCATGTGTAGCTGGTGGTGTGCAGGCTTACTGAGAGGCGTTTATTTTTCAAGTACTGCGATTTTATTTATATCATGATATCACGCTTGCTTGTAATATTTTTTGAGTTTTGCGTGGGATGGCAGGGAAAATGTTTGAAACCGTCGAGGCAGCAACAAGACTTTCGCTTGTTTTAGTCAGAAACTATTTCTTTACACTCATTTGTTTAGAAAATACAGTACAGTACATTGACTAGTATCAGAGATATTGATCGAGGCTGTACTACCCTGCAGTATGCAAAAAAAAAAAAAAAACAATTTTTTTTCTTTTTGTCATACATAATGGAAAGTGCAAAAAGAAATGAAAAGGATTCGTTATTCTTGAACTCACACTTTTCACATTGTGAGTAAAATTTTGTGGAAAAATCTAGACAAATATAATCGTCTGTTTAATTGCAGTACACTTGGACATTATGGGGGTAGTTACAATTATTATTTAATACCCAAATAGTTTAAAATACACGCTGCATTGCACTTTTTAATGGATTAATATTCCAGTCAGTTGTTGAGCTATGGCAGATGAAGAACTAGATGCAGAAAAGTTGCAAGCAGCTGCAAAACTTGTTGAAGAGAGCCCCCTCTGTGTTAAGACACCCTTGATAAAAGATGCAGGAATTTTCTTCCCCACCATCCCTGCTCTACAGAGTGTCAGAACATTGTCTTTGAAACTGGAGAATATGCAAGTGACAGGTTAGTGATAATGAACCAATCAGTAATCAATCAGTCTATCAAGCAGTACATACTGTATTTGACCGCAGTCAACAATCAACTTCATTAATTAAGCAACACAAAAATAGATTTCCAGGCCCTACAGATGGTCTGAAAATTAATTAATCGGTGATAAATCAATAAATGCTGTTTACAGACGGTCACTAATAATAACCAATATAACATGAAGGTAGTTGGTATCTGCAGCACGAAGTAAGAGCTTCTTTTAAACAACAGCTAAATACAGAAATATACTTCTTGCATTCCAATTCATCAGGGAATGAGATGCACTGCTTTTGTAGAAAGTAAACAACTTCAGCTATTGCTTAGGAAAAAACTTATTCTGAGTGAGAAGCAGAGCTATTGTAATTTTCAGATATGTCTTTTTATTTACCTATAACAGTGCAGTCACTAAACAAAATTCATGCTGTGGATATCATTGAAGACATGCTTTGAAGGGTATTAGTAGGTTAGTGATATTTTAAAAAAAGCTACTTTTATATGTTAAACAGTTTCATACCAAGATATTAATAGGGAATAACAAAAAATCAAAGGTGGCTTGATACATAGAAACACTGGAGTGCAGAAAGAAAGTCTTATATAAAAAAAACCTGTCACTGCCATTGACATAACAATAAACTTAATAAAAATGCTGAGATTATCTTCACTTTCGTCTCAGGTTCATTCAAGGTGAGAGGGGTCAGTAACCAACTACAACACCTACCTGCCAGTGTGACCAGTGGAGAGACCAAATTGATCACAATGTCAGCAGGGAATTATGGCAAAGCATTTGCCTACGCCACTGCCAGACTGGGTCTTCAGGGCCTGGTGATTATGCCTGAGACAGCACCTGCCAATAGGGTAACTGTCATACAGGTGAGTATGAATTTAATGAGGATAGGGATGAGAATTTGAATTACCACCAAAACACCTTTGGTCATGGGTGAGAAATAGAACCCTTTGGCAGAATATCAACGTTCGTCAAACACCGAATCGGTGATGGCACATGAAGAAGAAGAAATGAGAACAAATTTTGTTCAAAATTTTGTGTAAAGATCAAGAATACATTGTTTTGGGAATCGGTTTAAACTGAAAGATGATGCAATTTCAATAGGGAGGTTCTTTTTCTCAATCTATGGACCCCCCCCTCCCCCTTCCACCTCTCCTAAACTGACCCAATTTGAGAAATGTCATAGAACCAAGATCAAATTTTGATTCGCAGTGGAACTCTTCTGTCAACCACCCACCTCCCACCCAACCACCTTGGGAACATCCCTGCCAACAGGCCTGAGCAGTGAAAACACCATGTGTAGTTTATTATATCTACATGTATACGGCCGTAGCTATTATTTAATTCCCATCTTTCTAGGACCTGGGTGCAAAAGTTGAAAGATGTCCCACTTCAGAGCTGGAGCCAACAGTGACAAGATATGTCAAAGAACAAGGGATGCTTTACCTTCACTCTTTTGATGATTTTAATCTTGTGGCTGGACATGGAAGGTAGAATTAGGAAATATTTAGTTTTTTTGAACCTTTAAAATTTATTTTAGTCTCTCTCTCTCTCTCTCTCTCTCTCTCTCTCTCTCTCTCTCTCACACACGCACTAATGCACGTTATTCATTTATTTGTCAAAGGACAAAGAAATTAATTTGGCATATAGTGATTAACAGCATACATATAATTGGCTCAAGAATTAAAGGTGATACAATACTGTACCTGTTGGTCAAATGTTCATTATTGACTGAGACCTGAAGTAGAGAGGATAGTGTTATAAGTACTGGTATTCTGGGAAAAATTCATTTTTCCCTCCTTCCTGGTCTTTCATGGTTTCTTTCAGCTTAGGCATTGAAATCCTAGCCGACCTGTCTCCAGAGAAACCCAATATTGTTCTGGTGTGCTGTGGGGGAGGAGGGCTGGTTGCTGGAACAGCTGCTGCCATTAAATTCTGCGGAGCACCAGATTGTAGAGTTTATGCAGTCGAACCTGTAGGAGGTAATGATTTAATAATTTTGTATCTTCAGTACTAAGAATGATATAATTATCATTATTTCATGATTGAATATAATGAGGAAAGTTTCAATGCCTTAAGTGATCTAAAATTTGAGGTATTGAAAAAGCCCTGTTCCTAAACTATGACAGTTTTGCCTATTCATAAATAAAACCTTTTCAGTGCATTTTGTAATAAAAGAAAAGAAAGCTGAAACATTGTATCACTACACATTGTGTTTAGCAAGTTGATTTGTTCTATGAAGAATTTGTCACATATATTGAAATATCGAGTTTCACTAAATCTCTCAGAAAAAACTTTTATCATTCAATATGTATAATGTTCAATTTCATTGTAGCATGTACCATGTATGACAGTTTTAAGATGGGGTATCCAGCAAATAATTCAAATATCAAAACTGTAGCAGCTGGTCTGGCCCCTCCATATGCGGGTATGTATTAAATGAGTGTTAAAACTGATGAAGTGATTCTGGATCTCATTTCTGTGCATTTTGAATTCTAAAGAACTTGGACTAAAAGTTATGTCAAATTGTAGACCGAAATTTTCATCTGCATTAGTCCTCTCGCACTTCAATCTAGCCTCAACCGTCTAATTTTAATGTAAACAACCTGGAAACGTGAATGCAGAAAACAATTGTTGAAGATCTAGTCTATTTAATATACTATATTTTGTATGGAAAAATAAGATAAAATGTGTTGAAACTCCTTAATTATATCTAATTTGATAGTGTGATAATATGAGAATAAAAACATTTGCATGCATTTATGTCTTACAAGAAGCAAAATTAATTGGCGATACTACAGAGAGTACACACACGAATTGATATATTTCAGGTAAAATCACATACAGGCTTTGTAAACAGTTTGTTGAAGAAATCCTTTTAGTGACAGATGAAGAAATCGTTGCTGCTGTGGCAGCACTGTATAATGCCGGATTAAAAGTGGAACCCTCAGGTGCGGCTGCTTTTGCAGCCTTAATGGCAGGAAAAGTCCCAGACTTCCAGGGAAAAAATGTGGTTGTTGTGTTGACAGGGGGCAATGTTACCCCTGAGGAGCTGTGTCAGTTGTTAAAGTAGTGATATGTCTTGTTTTGTTATGAATAATTTATTGATAATTATTCCTGATTTTTAAATGTGCCTGTCAGTGTGCTATTTAAAAGCTTTTTGATGATTATTAAAGAAATTATAAAGTTCAGCGTACTGTATTTGTGGGGACTTTAGAAATATGATATCAGGTTATGTATGACAGTGGCAAGTAATGTAAAAGAGTTTTCAAGTGTTTAGAGATAAAAGCACCTGTGATTAATTAATGAATGGTTTCTCTTTCATATTTTTAATTCTCAAAATACTAAAATGGTCTAAAGGTATCGACAGTGATTTGATGATTTTTCTGTCAAATGAGATTTATTGTTATAATGGTCAGTAATATTTATGCTTAAAATTTATTTTTAAGTTATAACAGGGATAAATGTGAATTTTGTTGTTTTATAGGCTGTTTTAGCCTGCGCAATGTAACTTCTTCAAGTTTCCCATGGAACCCTCAAGAATAACTATATATGTTTCATTCCTTCCGGGAGTGTGTTTTTTTTTTTTTTTTTTTTTTTTTTTTTACCAATATGTTAAAAATGGGGCATGAAATGTGTAGCCAAATTCAAATCAATGCAAATACAATTAATTACACATTAAATGGTATAAGATTGTTATATAAAGAAATAAATCAATATTAAAATTAACCTTGCTTAATCATTATTATTTTCAAGAGGTATTTATGGAAAAAATAGGTGAAAGATCTTGAATCAGTTTGTTCAGCAAATATAAAACGGTGGACAAGGACATTTTGACTTCAGCATGTCCGGCTCAAGGATGAAAATTTGGTCGATGTTCCCTTGTTTCATTAATAGGGAGGGGCTTGTACCTGCTCTGCCATGACCTATGATCTGCCACAGAACAAAGTTACTTGTACCTCCTCAATGGCTTTGAGACGCTTACTGACTGTAGTACAAGAAAATCTCTTCCAAAGGATTGGGAGGAAGAAAAATGCAAAAACTAGATTTTTTTAATTTAACGACAGTTTTTGTCATTTTGTGTGCGTGAAATATTTCTATCGCTATAAAGGGCATTGTCTTCACCAAATAAATGGTCTGGAAACTCTTACCCGTCACACAAACACATTATATTGGTACATTATATTGGTGTAAAAACTCATTTCCTGACTCTCTATTTTTGAATAAAAGTTTAAACACTTTTCAACGAGAATAAACTCCACACGGACTACACAGTTCCTTTGAAACCAAATTACCTCTCTGTTTTATTTTGAAATTTATATCATGCAATCGTAAGCTTACCAACCGGACTATCAACAAGAAATGCAATGCACGTAATCTTTGGGGCCTATCTATAACTAGAAAGCACTCCGAGAGCGCAGACCTCCGCCAGGGCAGCAAAGTCTTCACCCAACGCCGTTTCACCCCTAAATTTTCATTCTATATTGATTTAGTTTTTTTTATTTATGATTATTGATTGATTAATGATCCGTTCCTTGGCCCACTTCTGACAGTTCCAGAAAATTTCATCAAAATCGGTCCATAACTTAGTTTTTTATTTTTAATTATTGATTGATTATTGACCTGATCACCACCAAAACTAATCATCTGTTCCTTGGCCCACTTCTGACAGTCCCTGAAAATTTCATCAAAATCGGTCCATAACTTTTTCTGCAATGTTGCTAACAGACAGATAGACAGACAGACAGACAAATTAACTGAACCAAAAACATAACCTCCTTGCCGGAGGTAATAATTTTGAACAACGCCATGTGTTGCACAACGTCAGGAGAAAGCCAATGGAGGTTATTAAATAGTAAAAGCCATTGACATTTCTTCATTTTGGTCGACACATCAGAAAGAGAAGACTATACTTATCTCCCCTTAAAACCAATGCTCCCATGGATGCAGGGGCGGATCCAGGATTATTAGAAGGGGGTCCGCGGATGCGATAATCCTGATAATAGAAGAGTTTGGACCGACCTGTGGTTCTCAGAGTGTTACTTAAACTTACAGAATAAAACTCGCTAGTTGTCTCTGAAACTCTGGGTGATCGACTGCACTTCTCATGTTCAATATCCATAACATCAATACTCTTCATTGTTAACATTTCATTAATTAAAAAAACATGTAAAATATAAACGGCTATAACTGTCTGTTATCTCTTATTACTGTAATTGAAGTAAGCCATCATTGTCTAGAGGTACTTTTGTTATTTAATATATGGGATATTTACAAACATGAACGCTCGGGTATCGCAGTACATCTTTTCGCTTGGACATACATTTTTTCTCTCGATAATTCCTAATGAAATTTTTTAAAATGTTAAATGGACATATATATGGAGAAGGCAGGCGAAGCAAGTCCCGATTTTCAAGGAGGGTCAAGTCAAAGACCACCTCACTGAAAAAAAAAAAAAAAAAAACAAACAAACACACAAATGGAGCTGTTGTGTGCCTGGTCATGAAAACACTGATAATAAGCAATTGACTTATTAACATGTAAGCTCTAGTGTTCGACAACTTAGGTTGGTGTGATCGCCAGGGAGATGTGAAAAGATGCCAGTGACCACTCAGACTTAAAACAATGATAAAACGTGTATTAGTGCATTTTTCAACTGAGGTTTAAGGGGATAAAGTAAACGCATAAATGAGAAAGTCATTACCTATATCAGTAGACGCTTTATATAAAAAATATGCATTTGTTTCTACTGCCTGGTATAAGTAAATCAATATTTTTCATCTGACCTACTGCTACTTTCTTTAGTTTCGTAAAAACGCAATAACTTGTTTTTCATTTCTCAGAATAACAAGTCGGTTGATTACAACATGTATTTCAAAGTATGTTGTGGCTGTACCTGCTAGGCCCAGTGTACTTTCAATCGACTCACTACAATTTACTACAACCAAAACAATCATGCTCCCTGGGATGCCTCGAAAATGCAGTCACTCACAACCTATTACATCATCCACATTTTGGATCAGTGTTCGAATACGCACGTACCATTGTGGCGTGTGAGAAGTTCACGTCTACCTGTTCCAGTTTAACCGACATAGTGTCCATTATAATTTTGGGGAGAAAGTATATTGCTCAGAAATTTTCATCAAATTTGCCTGTACATTTCGAAGTCACTACTTAGTGCTTATTACTCTTATTATAAAATAAAATGATAAACAAAACAATCAAAACAAAAATAGTTAATGGAATGCTCATGTTAATAAGATATTATAATCAAATATGGGCATCAGTATCAAACGCCATCCCCTATGAACAAGTTGATCACTGATGACAACTGGAACGCCACCATGTGACTATACATCACTGAAAGCATAAAAGCGCGGAATTTTGAAAATTCGTTCATTCAACGCAGACAACTCTGGAGCAACAAGAAGGATGCCATGTACTGCGCCCCGTATCAAGCAAAAAGGACACAGGAGTCAACTCACATTTCTCCGAATCTTTTCCTCATCCCAAGTCATCGCATCGCTCATCGACATATTATTTCTTACACACGCAGTCATCTGGACGGTGGATTCGACGTTTCTCTAAGCTGGCCAGCTAAAACCTTCGCTTCTTTCCACGAGGAATCGTCGCTCAGGAATCTTCGCAGGATACATCACCGGCTTTCTGCTGTTGTGGGCTGCTTTATTGTAGTGTCGTTGCATATATTTCCATGCATTCCAGGTTTCTACTTATTATATACATAGGTAGGAAAAGTCACTAATCCGTTTTTCTTTCTGTTAACAGGATTCGATTATGGCGATTCTCGGTAGAGCTCCCACTGACAACTGCAAGGAGAAGAGAGCCCACATCTACACTTCAGCTACTTAGACCAATCCTTGGTCCCAGCAAGTCCCGTCATGGTCTGTCTGCAAGGTGCCTGCACTGTGGCATGTGGTGTTCCAAAGAGATGGAAACCAATTAAAGGTAAGCCCGATTATAGAGTGCTAACATAGGTAGGAAAATTCATTAATCTGTTTTTCTTTCTGTTAACAGGATCCAATCCTTGGTGCCAGCGAGTCCTGCCATGGTCTGTCTACGAGGTGGCTGCACTGGGGAAGCATCCAAGGCATGTGGTGTTTCAATGAGATCGAAACCCCTTAAAGGTAAGCCTGTATCCAGAGTGCTGACATAGGTAGGAAAAGTCATTAATCCGTTTTTCTTTCCGTCAACAGGATCCAATCCTTGGTGCCAGCGAGTCCTGCCGTGGTCCGTCTACGAGGTGGCTGCATTGGGGAAGCGTCCAGCGAGTCCTGCCATGGTCCGTCTACGAAGTGGCTGCATTGGGGAAGCGTCCAGCGAGTCCTGCCACGGTCCGTCTACGAGGTGGTTGCACTGGGGAAGCATCCAAGGCATATGGTGTTTCAGTGCCCACATCTACACTTCAGCTTATTCGACCAATCCTTGGTGCCAGCGATTCCTGCCATGGTCTGTCTACAAGGTGGCTGCATTGGGGAAGCGTCCAGCGAGTCCTGCCATGGTCCGTCTACGAGGTGGCTGCATTGGGGAAACATCCAAGGCATATGGTGTTTCAATGAGATGGAAATCCATTAAAGGTAAGCCTGTATCCAGAGTGCTGACATAGGTAGGAAAAGTCATTAATCCGTTTTTCTTTCCGTCAACAGGATCCAATCCTTGGTGCCAGCGAGTCCTGCCGTGGTCCGTCTACGAGGTGGCTGCATTGGGGAAGCGTCCAGCGAGTCCTGCCATGGTCCGTCTACGAGGTGGCTGCATTGGGGAAGCGTCCAGCGAGTCCTGCCACGGTCCGTCTACGAGGTGGTTGCACTGGGGAAGCATCCAAGGCATATGGTGTTTCAGTGAGATGGAAACCAATTAAAGGTAAGCCTGTCTGCAGAGTGCTGGCATAGGTAGGAAAAGTCATTAATCCGTTTTTCTTTCTGTTAACAGGATTCGATTTTGGCGATTCTCGATAGAGCTCCCACTGACAACTGCAAGGAGAAGAGGGCCCACATCCACACTTCATCTAATTCGACCAATCCTTGGTGCCAGCAAGTCCTACCATGGTCTGTCTACGAGGTGGCTGCATTGGGGAAGCGTCCACTGAGTCCTGTGGTCTGTCTACGAGGTGGCTGCACGGGGGAATCCTTCAGCGAGTCCTGCCATGGTCTGTCTACGAGGTGGCTGCACTGGGAAAGCGGCCAGCGAGTCCTGCCATGGTCTGTCTACGAGGTGGCTGCACTGGGGAAGCACCCAAGGCATATGGTGTTTCATAGAGATGGAAATCTTAAAGGTAAGCCTGTCTGCAGAGTGCTGACGTAGGTAGGAAAAGTCATTAATCCGTTTTTCATTCTGTTAACAGGAGTTGATTCTGGCGATTCTCGATAGAGCTCCCACAAACAACTGCAAGGAGAAGAGGACCCACATCTTCACTTCAGCTAATTCGACCAATCCTTGGTGCCAGCGAGTCCTACCATGGTCCGTCTACGAGGTGGCTGCATTGGGGAAGCGTCCAGCGAGTCCTGCCATGGTCCGTCTACGAGGTGGCTGCATTGGGGAAGCCTCCAGCGAGTCCTACCATGGTCCGTCTACGAGGTGGCTGCATTGTGGAAGCGTCCAGCGAGTCCTGCAATGGTCCGTCTACGAGGTGGCTGCATTGGGGAAGCGTCCACTGAGTCCTGCCATGGTCCGTCTACGAGGTGGCTGCATTAGGGAAGCGTCCAGCGAGTCCTGCCATGGTCCGTCTACGAGGTGGCTGCATTGGGGAAGCGTCCAGCGAGTCCTGCCATGGTCTGTCTACGAGGTGGCTGCATTGGGGAAGCCTCCAGCGAGTCCTACCATGGTCCGTCTACGAGGTGGCTGCATTGTGGAAGCGTCCAGCGAGTCCTGCAATGGTCCGTCTACGAGGTGGCTGCATTGGGGAAGCGTCCACTGAGTCCTGCCATGGTCCGTCTACGAGGTGGCTGCATTAGGGAAGCGTCCAGCGAGTCCTGCCATGGTCCGTCTACGAGGTGGCTGCATTGGGGAAGCGTCCACCGAGTCCTGCCATGGTCCGTCTACGAGGTGGATGCATTGGGGAAGCGTCCAAGGCATATGGTGTTTCACTGAGATGAAAAACCCTTAAAGGTAACCCGCGTTATTTGGGAGAGAAATAAACTTATATTATTTATTTGCAGTCTTTGCCATAAGCTTTTAACCTTACTGACCACTCGTACTTCAACTTTCCTAAAATCTGTTGGTCTGAACAAGGATTCACTGGTCCGTATACAAATTTCAATACAGCTTGACTGGATTGCATTTTAATGTTATTATTAACAAGACCTTGACATTTTTAGAATAATGACGTAACAGTTACATTAAAAATTAAATCAAATCAAAAGATCTAATGGTCCAAACAATAATTAGTATGTCACAGTCATTGATTACACAGAAAATTATAGAAATAGTGATGTAACAAAGGGTTGGTAACTTAATAAACTGTCTTAATAATAATAATTGGGAAATGTTACCGTTGTAGAGAACAAAAAAAGGAGATGAGACCCTGGAAAATCGCAAAGTGAAAACAAATTGGCTGGACAGCAAGAAGTGCAGTGACCTGATAGTGCTGGGTTTGCTTTGGAAAAGCAAAGAAGCTGACTTGAAGGCTTACTTTTCACAGTTTGGTGAAGTCAACATGGCACAGGTACGAACTGCTACTCATTAAGATCATTGATGTGGGTTTCATGTAAATTTTTTTTTAAGTTTGTTTTTAATTTTAGACGAAAAGGATTAAAATGGAGCAATCCACAGTTATTACTGGTATCAAATGATAGCAATTTCGTTCTTCTAATAAAAAGCTAACGCCGCAGGTTGATTTCCATACACAATTAATGAAAATTAAACAAACTAGACAAGAATTCACTTTTGTTCATACCTTAAAGCGTTGAAGTAAATCCAGATTTATTGAAAACATCTAATCATAATTCTCAACCATGCACCGTTATAAAACAATCCACTGTGACCGCAAAAAAAATTTCCCACGGCCATTAATCACACTTTTGGGATAAACCACTTTTTTAAAGTTAGCACTTTGAAGGAGGGAGATAAAACTAATGATATTTTTCCTTTCTGTTTACAGAATTCGATTATGGCAAGCCCTGCTAGAGCCCCCACTTTTCGTAAGAAGATTCCAGCCGTGGTCTGTTTATAAGGTGGTTGCATGAGGGAACATCAGAGGCATAGGGTGTTTTACTGAAATGGAAATCTTTCAAGCCGTAAAAGGTAACTCGTGTAATTGCGGAGAATAATACACTAAAGTAATTTTTCGTATCTTACATTTTTTTTAGATAAAGCCCTTAACCACATTAATTTCATAGTTCACTTTCACAAGGCAGTGTATCTTCCCCTTGACACACTTCTGGAGTGAAGAACGTTTTAATATTAGTGGGTTGGGTATGGGGGAAAAGGTAAATGGGGAAACTAATGTCTTCTAAATTTCTGTTTTGAAGTTGGGCAGATAGCATCGCCTAACCTGATGATGGTCCACTTTTGCAAAGTTAAAATGGAGAAAGCAATATCACCATATGGGATTTCAAGAGTCCTTGCCTAGTTGTGATACCACTGTGATTTAGGACCCTTTAAGGTAAGTTATGGGCCAGGGTAGAGGGTGAACAACGAACTTAATTGTCATTCATTCTACAGATATTACAAATCTTATGCAACGGCAAATTCAACAAACTGGACATTTTGTGCAACATCTTACACAAAATTGTTATAAATTACTGTTTAGAAACTGTTGTCTAGTAACTAAATGTAGACATTTGTTTTCTATTTACAATTTACTCACCGAAATTCATATAGCAGACATTTTAGAATCCAAAAGCTCTTTCAATTTGTCACAAACTTGCAAAAAGAAACACTGGTACAAAATATTTTGAAATCCAATTTTCAGATATTTATCAGTCTCAATGTGACACACGTGACGTTGTCACTGGTCTAGAATACCAGGAGCTACTGCCCTCCCCCCCCCCCCCCAACCTCACCCTCAGTGCAGCGGTTGTGGTACTAAGAGGCCATCGTGCAGGTGAGCTTTTATTTTCATCTGTTTATATTGTTTAGATCGATAGGCGCTTTTGTGATTCATATGCCTTCCTTTATCCCTCTTATTTTCTAGTCACTTTCTTTTTGTAGAATCTTAGCCCTCTGCTAAATCATAATGTGGTTTTCTTGTGTTGTATTATAGAAGTAAAATAAAATAAAATAAAATAATCATGTAAAGAAGCAAAGCATTATGAAATATCAAAATACTTACTAGTGTTAACGGTGTGTAAATACCAGTGACATGCATGTTCTTTGTTGCAATTATAAGATATCAATTGCTTTTGATACTGTGTGAACATGTTACCTTTCATTTGTAGGCTACGAAAGGGGAGTTTTCCAGAAATAATGCCCGAACATAGATACCGCCAATCCTAGCCTAAATGTCCAAGATGTGAAACATTTAATGGCGCTAGCAACGAGCCTCTGTAGCCACTTTCATTAATGATCGGACGTCCTAGCAGTCTTGGTTTTTAAGTACACAGCTTGTCTGAAAAAAAAATAGAGAATGTGGAATGGCAATGAAGAGCGATATGCTGAATGTAAGAGGAATACAATCTAATAATATACTCAGGTCTTTTGGATATTGAGAATTTTTGCGGTTCATGGGTCACAGATATGAGTTGAATTGCATTTAGTAATTTTTATTTTTTTCACCTATGACAGCGAAACGTTTTATTTCAATAGCTTAGGAAAAAAATGAAGTTCAGGATGATCATTCATAATTCCATAAGTGATGAGATGATCATAAGTGATAAGATGAATTGTGGTTTTGTATGAAAAGCTTGTCTGTCTCTACGGTTATTATAATAATTATTTTAAAAAAAATTATTGAATATCCAGTTGCTTTGTCCACATTCTAAATGCAGATAGGTTTTTGCTCACAAATCATTGGTGTTACCACCACTTATGGTCGGTTGTGTTTTATTTCAATCTTAGTGATGTAGTGATTTTTCAAATTTGTGCTGTTGATGATGTGGAGTTGTTCGTCAGTATAGCGTTTGAGAAGATCATAATCCGCACACTAATCTCAACTAACCCTCACATCTTTGTAAAATCTGACTTCATGTAAATGCTTTTACATGAAGACGTTTTACATTGATAGCTTGTGCAAAGTCTTTAAAGAAATATTTTACGTTTGAGCAAAATATTTCATTTTATTTTTGCACAGTCTGCTCCTCGTGAGGGATGGCTGGGTGCACACAATCATCCCTCAAGATAGAGGATCGCACATTACTTATATTACTAATGTTATGATTTTCTCAAGTGTTATAGTTGACAAATATATCCAATTCATCACATATGCACTTTTTTCTCCGGATCAAAAAATTCGCATTGAAATTTACATAGACGGCCATCAAGTGTAAAGTGAGATCTGAAATATTTCAAAGCAAGCTTGCTTTATTCTTTACTTGTATCATACAGGTAGTTGCGATTGCAAAGCAAAATTACATTTGAGAAGTTTATATATGTCAAAGTTTAGTTTAAACCATTGAGGTGTCTGGGTAATAATCATATTACCATTTTTTATATATTTTATCATTAAAGAGAACTATATATATTCGAGTTTTGATGGATGCTTTCAGTAATTGGGTTGAGTCGCTTTATTCACGACTTCATATCCCCCTAGATAAAGTTAAAATTAGTCTCAGTTTAATTGTGTTAAGACTCTAGTAAATGTCTTAATTGGCTTCAGTACCACTTTCTGTAGAAATTACTTCGGCAAATTCTTGTGCTTCATCTTGAGTACCAGTATAGTGTATATAGAGAAAAGTTTGTAGTCACAAGAGAAAGTTTATTCAGCTGCACCACGGGACGATGTTCTTGAACTGTAAGGCGCTGTGCCAATAAAAAACTTAAGTTATCATGCTATAAAGACTGAAGTATCCGGGCGTGGGCACTTTCCCGGCATTCCCCACGAAGGGTTTAGACGGGTTTTTCCCCCAAGGCCCGCAGACATCGGGTACCAGCTTCCGACCACAAGAGCAACATTATCGGACTGTATGTGTTCTGATGTTAGATGATAAAGACGGGAATGGAAATCTTTAAACTTTAAATAATGCGACGTTCATTGATTCATTTCATTTACTTAATTCATAATGATTACTACAGTACTTTTTAAAATTGAATGTTACTGTATATAATAGTTGAATAAAATTTTATTCTCTAATTTTTCTTTTTGTTAAAAGGAGGAAGGCTTGTACAGATGGCAAAATAATCACCAGACTTGCGAATTGATTTTAATGGATGTGCACGCGGCTCGTTTAATTATCAGTCGAAATTATCTTCTATTCAATCGCCCCTTATCTTACTTAAATTTAAGTTTTGGCGATTTCTGTCACCCCAGTGTCTTCCATAAAATCAGGCAATGTCCAGGTGATAAGTTGATATTTTTAAATTTAATTTATTTATTTATTATTATTATTTATTTATTATTATTTTTTTTTTTTTTGGAAATAAAACTGCGGTGTTGCGGAACTTTTTTAGCCGGGAATAACTCGAGCCGATACCAAATTGGACACTTTTTATTCTTCCTCAGTAGAAAATTATTGTTTAGATATAAAATTCTGCATACTTCGAGACGACTTAATACCGTTTACATCCACACACGGGCAGCAAGTTGGGACATAGGACGCCACTCGCACTTTACCCGTCTTGTAAACTTATATTTCGATCGTTTATTACTTGTATTTCAAATAAATGCACCTGCAGATTATAAAATTCATCTGTGTGAAATTCACCAAGCACTTTTACATCGCTCCCAATTCCGTGTCAAAAAGATTTCAGTACGCCTAACCAACTTCAAAAAAGGATTATTTGAAGGTGGAGTCCGCGGATGCGAAGCCGACCCCCCCCCCCCCCTCTTTTGGCGTTGATAAAATTTTGGTTTTTGGTACTTTTAGAGGGCAAACAGTTCCATTTGGTACGGTTTAGAACTATGATTCAGCTAGACAAATTTCTAATTTCAAGAGTGGAGGGCGGACTTTCTGTTACACGATCCCTCAGTTTTGTTACACCAGGTTAAAGGGATAATAACTCTTCGTATGAGGTCTATATTTCACAATAAAAACATTGTGAATAACTCATAGAAATATAATATATTCTGTTTAATGACAAAAACAGCAGTTATAGTTATTATTCTGATATCTGAGCTTGTCTTCAGACCACGTGACCTCCATTGATGGCTATACTCTGTTAAAATTTCTTAAGAGATTTTAACAAAAAAACAAACTTTTTAGGAAAAAACCAGGGAATAACTTTGAGTGTAAAAATGGATTCATTAACTATTGGTAAGTACGGGAAAATTGTTGTTTACTCCAGGGAAATTAATTTCTTTTGGCCAAAACGAAGAGTTATTATCCCTTTAATTTAAGGAAAAACATCTACTGGCCATGACGGACCACTAAATTCACACATATTGAAAAATACACCAAATTTTACGAAATTTTACTGGCCTCGGGCGTCGGACTAGTGGCTATGCGCCTTACGTGATATCTGAAATTATCGAGAACGGTGTGAATAAAACATAATTGACGATCGCGATAGACAGAACACAAACAAAAACGTTTCTTTCACTGTTTTAAAAATTTGAATATTTTTTCTTTTTAGAAGATTACGTTAGTAGGCAGTGACGAATGAACTTGCTAAGTCACTTTGCAAAGGAAATTGGAAGGGAACAAAAATAGTCTCCTCATTGTTTTATCAAGCTATATGTCATATAATATTAAAATATTGACACCGTTCATTAGCCGGAGAATTGTGGTGATGGAAATCTTCGATACTGGGTTACAGTGAGGCACTTTGTTGCTCTTTTAGGATAAAGGCTGATCTGTTTCATTGTATATGTTCATAATTGCATCAGTAAATAGCAATAAAATTCGTTAGAATTTTATTCCAATTGTTCATTTTAGTTTTATTGTTATTTTTAATGTTCACATGGTAGGAAATAGCGCTTTACTTCACTTGGGTGTGTGTGACATTCCTGATGGTCATAACAGGTCACAACATTTTCTTTGCTTTTCCATAACAATTTCACTGTATATGTTTAGCACAGATATGGGGAATAGCGTGTCCTCCCATCCCCACTCCACCAGTCCCTAAATGTACCATTGTGGAGTTCTTAGTTTAGCTAATGGACTACAGTGTGCCGCGCTGTTGGTACAAGTAGAGCCTCAACTTTTCTATATGCAAATGCCAGGGAAAGTCATCCATCTGAGGAAATCCGGCTTATTCTTACTACAAATTGTTCTGCAATCACCGTTTCACTAGGACAGAGCTAATAGCACTGACTTGGAATAATTGCTTCTAAATTTCTAAATGTCCATTAAAAATCTGGACACCCTATTACAATATCTTGGCTGCAAGAAGTCTTTAAGTTCGTCTTTTGTAACCCATCTGTAATCTGTAACATCTGGATTTTCTTGTGAAAACTGTCCTCCAGAGAAATAAGCATGAAAGAAAAATACCTGGAAAATAAATAAATAAAATGTACAAAATTTGCAGTAATCATAATATTCACACAATCAAATAATAATAATTATTATTATTTCTTAAATATGCATATTAAGTGAGTAGATATGTCAAATTATTGCCATGACTCTAAAACAACAAAAAACAACTTATGTAATAATACTTTTAACTACAGTCATCTTAACCATATTGTAAACAACCTTGAAATGTGTTATTTTTACCTTGGCTCCTACGATGTCACTTCTCAACTCTTTTGGGTATTTAAACTTGAAGAAACCACAGGGAGCATTGCCAATGATGACAGCTTGCAGGTTTGGTCCACAAGACGCACCAAGAGCTCTTCCTGCTGCCTAAAATGTGAAATACATTTCCCATGTAAAGAAGCTACAATGATGATTAGATGTCAAATTTACTTGCCTCTTGACTTTATCTGCACAACTAAATTTCTCTCAAATCCTCATAGATATGGTGTATGGTGACAGAGTTGGATTGGTGGCACCCAGGTGGCACCCAGGTGGCTTGTTTGCATATATAATACAGGGATGGCACAGCAACATGCTAAAAGAGGAAGAAAATCCTCTTCCTCTCCTGAATTTAAACAATTTTTGATCATTTCACACCAAACCCAGCCACTTTCAAAGTCCCATTTCACATTTCACAAAAAGAGGAGGAATTCAGCCAAAAGGAAAAAGAACCCCACCCCTACATACAGTCACTTTTATACAGCTATGTTCACGAAGTTATTCACAGTTTTTCCTTGCCTGTTTCATGTCTTCATTCCTTTTTACGGCACTGTATGGAAACAGCCATTTTGTAGTATTATCAATCTTATGTTGGAGTATCAGGAACAAAGACCTGTCCAATTTTCTCTCGATTGACTGAAGGTCATTCCTTGCATCTGCATCTGGATAATCAAAGCACGTACATGTAGTAACAGCAGTATAATAAATTTAAAATGATAAAGTTTTAAATTTTGAGAATTGGCTTTAACACTACCTTTAGTATGAAAGTGATGTGTTTGAAATACCTGGCAAGTGCTAATGAATATATTATAAATAATGTCATGCTGTTTTTAAACATACCTTTGGCCATGTTTTTATGAATTTATCTTTTTAGCTATCTAGTTTTATGTATCTGCATACCTACTTTCTGTGAAAAATAATATGTTCATGATGTTCTTAAATTAAAGTCCTTCACATAGCTATATTTAATGTGAATTTTACACAATTTTCCCTCAATCACCATCCTATCAAAAATGACAAAATTTCAGTCTATATGCTCTTTTACAAGTTCTTAATGTCTATTTTGAACATTACGAAAAAAAAAAAAAAATCACAAGTTTTCATCTCTGTTATATATATGAGAGTGGTCCAAAATTCTAAACTTACAATTCAAGATACTTATTGGTAAAATTGGCAGTTTTGTCAGCAATTTTGGATACGATATACCTTTCTGGTTTAAAAGGAAAATTGTGTTGATTTCGAGGAAAGTTTAAGTCTTGCTAACTTAAGATCTAGCCCTCGATTTGTGCGACTTGCCTGTCAATCTACCAGCTGGAGTGAAAAATGCCAGTTCTTTGGCCCAAGCCTTTTCTAAGTCTGAAGATAGTATCCTTCTATGTACAGCTTCCTCTTCTTCATCAACCTCCTGTAACCCCTTCTTTATTCTCTCCTGCTTCTTCACTTCTTGAGCAGCAAGATATTTCCTGGTGACAGAAAAAAAGCAAAAAAATTATCGTTATTTGAGAAAATTGTGAGCTATGACCAAACTGACAGAACTAGAAACTCATACGCAAACCATTTTCTGGTATCGTAAAGGATTCTTTTAATAATCTGAGAAATACAGAGTCATTTAGAAAATTACACCCCATTTCCATAGATTAGATCGACCTACTTTAGATCGACCTAACTCCCTGGGGGTTCACGCTAAATAGCTGTCAGCCGGGCGGACACGAAAGTTAATTACCCTCTTACAGCTTGTAGTAGGCGGGACGGACATTTAAGTCGGATTATCTGAAAGTAATCTAGTGAGACTCCCCGCGGGGATAGATCGATCTAAAATCTATGGGAATAGAGCCTTAAAATACTCATATGGTCCCCTTTCACAAAACATCTGTAGCCATGCATGTAATTAGTCTTAACTTTAAAGCAATTTTTAGAACCCATTCCCTTACCTAGATCGATCTAGCAGGACTGACGCATCTCCGAAGGATTTCTAAATTTTATTCAGCTTAAGCGGCTCCGTTGTCATTTAGCAGCTTCAGTAGGTGTGCCAGACATCTAAGCTCCTTAATCTGAATGCAATTTAGCAAGAAACCCCTTGGAGATGGGTCGATCCTGCTAGATTGATCTAGGTATGGGAATG
The DNA here is from genome assembly GCF_051362555.1 of Lingula anatina. Lineage (NCBI taxonomy): Eukaryota > Metazoa > Brachiopoda > Lingulata > Lingulida > Lingulidae > Lingula > Lingula anatina. The sequence continues at coordinate 19,848,352 of NC_141772.1, read as the reverse complement.
GGGTCTTAGGCTCTGTTCTCACAACTTTTAGATCGATCTATCACCGCGGGGAGTCTCACTAGATTACTGTCAGATAATCCGCCTTAAGTGTCCGTCCCCGCCTACTACAAGCTATAAGGGGTAATTAACTTTCGTGTCCGCCCGGCGTGTTCGTGTCCGCATTTAGCGTGAACCCCCAGGGAGTTAGGTCGATCCAATGTAGGTCGATCTAATCTATGAGAATGGGGTGTAAGTCTATTTTTACCCAAAATAAATCGGTATCAGTCAACAATGTGTAATGCTCTGTGTGTTTTAAACATAGAAGTACGTAAAAGATGCTACTAATGTTTCACCCCAGTTCTTCCTTCATTTAAAGCCAAGAATTTGTTAGACCAAATTTTTGGAATTTAACTTAAAAACCAATCCTCAGGTTCTCTTGTGAAATAAGTCCCAGTTAAAAAGCCATGCATCAAAGCTTAATTACAGTTATTTTACTGTATGATGGCAACTGTAAAGTTAATAACTTGTCATTAATTGCTAATCACTCACATTCATTTATCCATCAATCATATCACTGTAGGCACGGAGACAAATATTTTTGAAAAATTAGCAGATAAATGATCTAGTTTTATATTTTACATTATATCAGAAATACAAGGTGAAAGAGAGGTTTGATGCATGTTTGGCAAGTAAAGTGTACTGCTAGTCCCCCCCTCTCTCCCTCCATTAAAGTCATAATAACTCTCCGTTTTGGCCAAAAATTGGATTTTCCTGGAGTAAACGGCAATTTTTCCCATACTTACCAATGGTCAACGACCCCATTCCTGCATTCAAAGTTAGTCTAGGGTTTTTCCCTAAAAGTTTGGTTTTTTATTAAAATCTCTTAAGAGATTTTAACTGACGGAGCCCTCTCTGACATTGCATAGTCACACGATATTGAGCGATATTTTCTGGTGACCTACTTAAAACTGCTTAAGACAACAACAACACTCTATAACAATAATATAAGATTCATCAGATATTCGTCTTATTGCTCAAAATGCATTTATATCTACAATGTGTGCAATTCTGGGCTTTTCGTTATCCGACGCACTGTACAAAGACTCGCAACTTACGTTTGCAGATCGCATCAGTCGTTCCGCGCCATGTTATTTTGGTCTCGAATGAACGCAAGAATCCGCGTGACACCCAAATGTCATTGGCAACGAATGCCTTGACGACCGGGAAGAAAGGCATTGAAAGCCCTATTGACAAGCACAGATTTTAGTTTTACTACCATAACGGCCGTTTTAGTGGTAAAATGCAATAGAATATATTTCCATGCGTTGTTTACAATGTATTTCTTGCTGAATTTTGAATCTCAAAGGAAGAGTTATTATTGCTTTAACTTTATGTTAACAAAAGAATGGCAGAAACAGGTTTGTTGAGGAAAAAAAAAAAAAATGAAAACTTACTCCTCTGATTTTTGCCTTTTCTCATAGTCGCACACCAAACTTCTCTCAAATTCAATATCCCTGAAAATCTGTTCCACTTGTTGTTCTAACTCAGTCTTCTCACGACCAATCACAGGTCTTCTTTCTACACAAACTGCACTAACCAAATCCCATCTCTCATTAGCTGTGCTGTTGCTGTCTGTACCCACTGTACTGGTCGTTCTTAATGCACTTTTCTGGATGCTGCCTGTAAATAATATTATTGGACAATGGATATCACAAGTGAAACTAATAATGATACTGTGCAAAATATTTTCAAACCTGCGGAATAAATAAATAAATTAAAAAAAAAAAAACACTCCAGATTCTCATTTACTTTTCTCTCAAAAAGCAAACCTCAGAATGGATCCAGAATTGCTTATTTTTCAATTCTACATTCTCCAGGAAAGTGAATCAGTGAATCTCGCTCCTTTAGGACAAGAGGGAGAGGAGGTGCCTCTATTCTAAAACTAAGGATGGGGCACGTGCGGTGCCTCCCCCCCCCCCCATCTGACCTTAAAAGCTGCATAAAAGGCATCACATGCTGTATTAAAGGCAAATGGAGAAGACTAGAAAAGGGTCACCAATTTTACTTTTGAAGTACATTTTGCAATATCCAGTTGGCACGTGTTAAAATGTAAGTTATCCACCGAGACTGTGGTAAGGACCGAATTTTTTCATTAAGATTTGGGAATAAGAGCGGCAAATTCCACTACAGGAGAACAAAAAAACTTTTTTATTATACATGTATTAACCACTTGGCTACCTTCCAAATATCTATACTTACGTCGTATTGTGAGATTTGTTCGGTAAATCTCAAAAAGTCTAGACATGCACCTCTTGCACCCAGACATGATGTGTGGATCTTTATGAACTTCACGTATTAAAGAGTAACAAGACAAGCCGTTCGGTGTATCAAAAAATGATTATCGTTTACTACGGAAACTTTAATACAAATAACCGCGCATGTTAAAAACCTATAAAACTTGCACTATAAGAATGTGTACAGACTTCGGGGGCGAATTTTCTGTATTGAAGATAGTGTAATTTTTATCCATACTGTCGATCACCTGCTGTGCAATCAGCATATGTATGACCGAAATATAATTACAAGTTCAAAGCATATTGCTTTCAGTTTACTTTGTAGTGGAAAAAAAAAAAAAAACAAAAAAAAAAAAAAACAAGAGAGATAGATAAGCATGATACTTAGATATATAAATTCTATTGTTATCGATATGGTGTAGAACAATAAAACATACGCTCTAAAACCGCCCTTCAACCGATATCAAACATTATATACAAATAAAAACAGAAATACAGCAAGTGATCGAGAATAGACCGTTTATAACACAATAGATTGATGGTGTTCAAAGGTAAAATGTTCTGGGAAATTACATAAAAATATACTTTTATGGCCAGGGTGAACAAAATCATTTTGAAAAAAATAAAAATTTATGACCCGTTTTCGTGTCCTTACATTGTATTTTTAATGGGTCCATGGGCAAAACTCACCTGCCTCTAATACGAGAGGGATTAAAAAAACTAGACTATAATGATCCATGGATCGTACAGCTGATACTAACTATTGATATTTCATCGGCAAATGTTTACAGAAATATTTTACGATCAAGTTCGTAGCATTATGCACCCGGTATATACTGCTTTACAGAAAGCGTGTTAACGGTACAAATACATGTAGCTATATAGTGTATACAAGTACGTCCATCTGCTCTGGACAATGTAATGGACTCATTACCCATCTTTACCGCTATATTTTACACGATACGGGCAATGGTTGTGTTCTCCTGACCGCACACTGATTCAGAATTCGTTTGACGACCCGTATTTTACAGTTCGAAAGTTATAACATATTTGCGTCTGAGAAGTTTTTTTGCATTAAGATATTGTTCTTATTTGTCACTTTGACACATGTATACGCTAGATGTGCATGATAGGTCAGAGTAAACGAACGTCTTCGCAATTTTCTGTTTTGGGCTGAAAAAAAAAAAAAAAAAAAACATGTAGCCTATAAGGCAGGCGCTTAGGCAGGTGTTCCATAGGTTTTAGATATGTCGAATGCAAACTTATTTTCAGCTGACGTGACTAAGCAAAACTGGCTTTATTCCTTTATGTAAGAAAAAAATTAATAATTAATAGGTCCTAACATAAATAGATACAGTACTTCTCAGATGGCCGCGATACGTAGGCTTATATATTCTGCTGATAGGCCTAACTGCTAAACAAGGGGGTGGTCGCATGCAGTGGTGCAGGAAAGCGGAGGTAGTAACGGCTGATGGTAACGGTGTGGGCGAGTAAACGGTGCGAGGGCCTATAAAAGGTAAAGGCCTATTTGGCGAGCGTAACATTTATATATATATATATCCTTCTTAATAAATGCCAACCTTTTTCTTTTCACATTACGGTTTTTTAAAGGTCCGTTTGTTATCTAAATATGTTTCGAAAAGAACTTTTCTGAACAAATTTGAAATTAACTTTAAATTCTTGCTAATCACTAGACGTGCGTTTCACTTAAAGGGATAATAACTCTTCGTATGAGATCTATATTTCACAATAAAAACATTGTGAACAACTCATAGAAATATAATATATTCTGTTTTACCACAAAAACGGCAGTTATAGCTTTTATTCTGATATCTGAGCTTGTCTTTAGACCATGTGACCTCCATTGATGGCTATACTCTGTTATAATCTCTTAAGAGATTATAACAAAAAAACAAACTTTTTAGAAAAAAAAACCAGGGACTAACTTTGAATGTAAAAATGGATTAAATAACCATTGGTTAGTATGGGAAAATTGTTGTTTTCTCCAGGAAAATTCATTTTTTGGCCAAAACGAAGAGTTATTATCCCTTTAAGATGTTCCTGGCGTCTGGCATAGGGGGCCTGAAGCCTACCTACCAGTACTTTGGCAGGAACCCAGCTGACTAATGTCTTCAGAGAATCGAGATAATTAAAGGCCAGTCACTAATTAGACGGACATTGAGGAAAATTCCAACCTTTATTTCAAGGTCTTTGTCGTTTTAAAGATCTGAATTAATTGGGAAAGAATAGTAAATTTGAAGAAAATATATAGGCAAAGGATGTGTTTTGAATTACATGCACTGTACTGACTACACAGATTACACATACGTATTTACCCACAGAATACTTTCATTTTCAATTAAAAAGTTGGATCAGCAAACGTGTTTCAACAGCAGTCAGCAAGAGTGCCGTGCAAACGGCCCTCGAATTGCTACTTTCTGCGTTTGTGTTAAGACTTGCCATCATCTCCAACGAAAACCTTTGGGCTTCACCGCACGATTTCCGTGCTCACCCTCTTTTGTCATCATTTCGAAACTCATTGAAGAGTCTCGATCAAATAAGATCAAGTGTATCAAATATTGTAACAAAACCTGAAAAGAGAGAGAGAGAGAGAGAGAGAGAGAGAGAGAGACCGCTTTTGTGGGAACCCACAAAAGCCGGAAAAGGAAGCTCTTTGAAACTGTATGCGCATGTCTGAAATGCATCCTGGGATACGACTTATTTTTAGTAACACTGCCGATCAGTTTAAAGCTGCGTGACGTCAAATTTAGCTTCAAAGCATTTGGGGCGAGTCACCGAGGTAGGTTCTATCGAAATACTCACACCAACACTTAACAGATTATGTCATGTTGTATGTTGTCTACATTTTTCCTTTGTGTGGCGGTTATTTAGTCTATGGATTAAGTCTAACAGGTGCTATTGTCGACCTCTTTTAGTAAAATTAGAAATTTGTTCACTCCGGAGTGGAGAAGGCATGAAGTCGAACGGTTTTTACCCGTATCCTAATGGTTTATAAAAACCACTCCTTAATGCTATTGAAATGTGTACCATGATGTTTGAAATAGTCAACACGGCCTGTTTTATTCAATATTTCTATAGGTGTTCAACTGTAATTAATTAAGGGATGTTTTCAAACTTTCGAGATATTGTTTCGAGTATCTTCGGTAGAACATCCGTATAACAGATAACAAAAAACTGTTTATTTAATACTATAAACTCTCTCAGTAGTTGCTCTTGATATTTGACATTAGACTTGTAAATATTAGACCACAACCTTAGAAAGAGACAAAAGTGGTCTGCCTTGTGATATTTTCAGCACCCCTTTTAAACAAAGGTTGATTTATTTGTCAACTATATCAAAATATTCATTATTTAAAATTATCATACATAGTGAATGGGAAACTCCCGTTATCATACTGGGTCATCACTGATAGTTTCTTATCCAATAATTGATGTAGGTAGATTGGTATTCATTATCATTATCACTGTTCGCTGTTTATTCCTGGTTTTTGAGAGGAGACACTAGTGATATTACTACTTGCCAAGCCTACCTTTCCTTCCACCCACCCTATCTCTATTCACCCTATACCTACAGTACATGCCCCTTCTCCCATTTTACTTACCCTACTTCCCTTCACCCTGCATTCTACTCTCCTTCCCCCCACCCCGCTTCTGCTCTTTACCCATCGTCTCCTTTCCACTCGGTCTGTCTCATCCCATCCAGCCATCATACCCTTCTACTCTTCTTCAAGCTTCATCTCACCCCTTCCACATGCTCTCTCTCTCCATCTACCTTTTCAACCCACCTGTTCGTGCTGTCTATCCTGGCCCTTCTCCCCTTTTTGCCTCACCCTTGCTTGACAGGGGCGGTTTCAGAGATATTTTTTGACAGTCTTCCAAATTATCTTTGTTGATCCATTCTTCTTTTTTGACCGTCTTCCGACAAAAAAATTAGATACCCGTCAATGTTAACATGAAAATCTGACCGTCTTCCGGAAGACCCAGAAGATGGCCTAAATCCGCCCCTGCTTGATGTCTAGTGGTGGCATCATTAGCCCAAGTAATGCAGCGAGAAGTGTATCTTCTTGCGTGGGTGGTAAATTTCTCTAGACTTTGAATGGTGGAACAAAACAACAGGCAAGTGGTCTCTGGTCGTTACATCATAAGCTGTATCAAAGTATTGAAAACTAGGTGTATTGTCTCTTTGGTGAAATCCTTCGAAATCTGAATAGGGAGACAGAGCTATAGGCTAAATAGTGTGCCTCTCTCCAAGATTCCCCCTGGTTCTAGGATCTTCCATAACTCCCTGGTTCATAGGAGAATACTTATCACTGAATTTTCACTTTCATTTATAAAATCAAGCCTGTTAAACTCGGGGGTAAGCAGCCAGTTCTTTGATTTTGAATAGATGTAGTGTTCGGATGATTTTCAATGGGTGCAGTAAGAGGGTGAACACCAGGAAAAAAACTAAACCACAAGAAATGGGCTCAGCTCAGCTTACATAGGAAACGTTTTGTCCAAATGAGATTTCATCTTTGTTTTTGTCCATTCTATGCGTTTAGTTTTATGCTCTGCCAAAACATGTTAACAGAGGCTTAGATTTTGATCACATACATCTTCTGATGTAAATGGGCTGCCTTTTACTGATACCAGTCATCTCATTGTCAATGTGGATGAATAATTAAATAAAAATCTCTACTTGATGTTACAGTTATACTAATGTCTTAATAACGAGGAAGTCAAATAAATACAAAGTAAGGCGGAAGTGTCTGTGGCTACAACAGGAGTTTTTATATTTACTCAACTGTAAATAGTGGAATAAGGCTGCAGAAAATGACAGCAAATAATCTGTTACCATAATAATATGTTGGTTCTCAAATAGTGGAGAACGAACTTGATTTATTTTTACATTAATTAAGACACCTGAAACAAAAAGCAAGTCTGAAATGGAAACTTATATATTTGATACCAGCACAAATATGACCCAAAGTACAGCACGTACATTATGCAGAAGATTATACCTGGGACTAAATAAGTATACTTTTTAACTGTCATATAAATGTATAGATAATAAGTTTGACCACAGTATGAGAGACAACTCAGATGTGGAGGCAGTCTTATACATAAAGGTTTTCATTTTGTTCCTTGATATCTCAAAAAGGCATGCTTTATCACATATTTTACAATGTTGCAGATCATGAGAGTAGTATTTTGATTGATAAAGCCACATTGCACTCTCTGTCCCCCCCCCCCCCCCTCCCTCCTTTACCAGTGCTTGAATGTATATATTATGGAAGACTTAAGATGTCTTCAATAATAGTTATTGAATAACAATAATCCTAGGTGCTGTCATCTAATGCATGCTGTGCATATACCTTTACCCAAGAGACAAAAAAGCTTTTATATTATATATATTAATTAATTACTCCTATTAGAATAAGGCCATAGATGTCAGGTACAGATTGCATTCATCAGAAAATTTAACCCGTTGGTCTTATCTCCCATCTCTTTTTATGCCCCAGATATGATCACTATGCCATATTGCCCCTGCTGTGTAATATTTTGGTTGTTTTACTTTTGGGGTCACGTCATAGATCCGTTGAAAATTGGGAAAATTGAATGTTTGCCTGTAAATTTGTTATTTGATTTTTATTCAGATGCTGTGTTGGAGTTCTGTAGTTGGTTGTTGACTTGTGTAGAAATTAGAAAGCGTAAGAGGGTCAGTTTCTTAAAAGAAAACAAAATTGGTTCACTTCAGCTCAAGATAAACCATTAGTAGTCCATTTAGATACAGTAAGTGTTGATATGAAATGTTAGCAATGCCTGTCTTTAAATATAACTGGTGCAGATAAAATATTACCTTATTATAAGGTAATATTTTAAGGTGCACTTATGATTTTTGATGGTGAACGTAGATTGAAATTTTGATTCTAGACCAATTATTGGGCTCAATCTATCTGATTCTCACACACTTGCAAGCATATGTACCTCTACACATACAACTGTGGATACAGTATTGTACAGTAATGAACAATTTCATATATTAGCAAAGTTCTAACTTCTATTGCACAAGAGCGATGACAGTGGTAGGCGTATTCTTGACGGTTTTTTAATGTCTTTTGACCAATGTTCAGAACAGACCATGCCCTGGCTATATTATTCATTGCCAGCCCAGCCCTCTTTCTAAGTTTACACCTTAGATACATCAGACTTCATGATTTGCTCATGATACAGAGGGATTAGAACTGTGACACATTATTGAAATGTTTCTCCTGTTACAGAGCATTAAGGAAAATGACTAGTATAGAAGCACACACTGTCAGTTGACAAAGAGCTGAGTATCTTTTAGCAATTTTTGTTCGGTTTTAGGTTTGTGTGTGTGTGTGTGTAGGGGGGATGTCTTTGGCAAGATCGAACACACAATGTCACAAACTAAACATTTATGCATCTTTGAGCAGTTATTGTGGAGGATTAGTTACCAGTAGGCTTAAGGTGTAGGTGCGCGCGTGTTTTTGTGCGTGTAAATATAAGACTATGAGAAAAACTTCATAAATGTGATATCCGTGATAAAGGTGCAGCTTGATTATTACATTATGTGGGAGGATATTTGGTATTGGAGAGAAGTTGATCAGATCACACAGTGCGGCATAGAAAGTATCAATCTCTTTTCATATTCTCTGGCTCGATGCTTATGACAGATGATAATGATTAATAATAACAACTGTGAATAACGGAAGACTGAAAGGTTTCTATTTCCCTGGCAGGATATGGAATGATGGGCACAGTAAGTGTGAATCTCAGATCTACCAAGCAATATATTGAATTCAGTTCTGGGGAAAATGCTGTAAAATAAAATTGTTTTCTGCTGAGAATGGTATCAAAACTGAAGTAATGTTTGTGGATAGTGGAATTAAATATGAATTATTTAAAGGTTTCTGTTTTTATTAGAAAGCAACATACAGAAAGTAAGAAAAGGGTTATAAAATATAATTTTTCACCCCACTATGAATCGATTGAGGTTGTGGTATTTTGAAGGTCTTGGATATTGAGTCTTTTCACAGATCTCACCAATATTCGAAAGCGACTTGTTAGGAGAGATGGACAAATTCAACTTAGCCATTGCTAGACAGCCATTGATACATAAATGAAGCTTATGTGCTGTTTTGAGCTAGTATTTTTTAACTAGCTTAGGCTTTGACTGGGGGGTTTCTGTGAGCAAATATATAAAAACGTTAAGACTCATGTCAGATAGGTGCCCATTTTGATATAGCAGTATCCTAACCTGCTATCTCCTATAGATTAAAATGCCAACCTTGTATCATAATTGACATTTATGAGGACAGAGGGTTAATTGTGGTAGAGAGGGGTCATGATATAAGAAGCACTCTCTATTTGTTTCCCATTTGCCAATTTCTATCTCAAATGAGAACAATCATCTTGATGCTAATCTCAAACAGAAGGGACCGAAAGATAATTAAGTAGGTTAAGCTGGTAAACATGGTCTTATGAATAAAAAATACCAGAAATAGCAAATGTTGGCACTAAAACAAGCTGCATGCTGTGAGTGCCATCTCCATTCTGTGTGCATGCATGATTTCATATGTGCGTACATGATGAAGGTTGAGATATTGGGGGGGGGGGGGGGGGGGGGGGAGAGTGTTACTTATTATGTTATTCTTGTTTACATAAGTGGAAAAATAAACTGTATCTTCAGTGCAAAGATTGCTATAAAAAACTTCAAAGCATATTAAGACTGTTATTATTTAAATGTACATGTATTTTATGTCATTACTCACAGCTTTTTTTCTCAGTGTGTGAATGGTGTGTGGAAAGTGAATTTGTCTATAATTGTACTGTATATTAATTGTTTGGTATTTTTTTGTGTGCATGGAATAATTTTTAAAAAAAGGTTGAGATTATAACTTGTATGGGATTGCATGCACACACAATGAAAGTGGTACTCGCTACAAATATTAAGTTGGTTTTCAATGCCTTTGTTTTGTAGAATATTGTGCACAGAATAATATTTTATTGCATATATGAAGCAGATATAGTTCACTTTGGTGTTTTCTTTTTTAATGCTGTTTAATATTAGTTTTAAAAAGTATCATAGATAAAAGATATATCAATAAAAGAGTTTTCTGCATCAAAGAGAAAAGGAGCCATATTTTTGAATGGCTCTAGACACTGTTGAGAAATTGGAAAGTAGGTACAAGTATTATAGTGAATATTATTGGCACTGGCACAGATTTTTACAGAGGGTGTGACCTACTACATAAGATACAGCTGTTGCAAGTACAAACAATTATGTCACTTTAGCAGCATCATCCAGGTTGGTATTAATTATGCAGTTTGGCTTTAGATGTAATAAGTTTATGGTTCATCCTTCAGAAGAAAAACATGACAGTGACATTGAAATAAATCAGAATGTGATTTGATATGTAATACAATCTATGGTTGTATATATATAAGTTGTCATCTGTTCCTGCAGGTGTATAAGTTTACCAAAAAAAAAAATTAATAAGATATTGTCTTCAAGACTGATGACCTTGACCTTGAAGGCCAGTGACCTTTGGCAACTCCTTTCAGACTCTGGTAACAACAGCTTTTGCTGTTGTTAATGTCAGCTATATTGTTATTCATTCACATTTACAGCTTGGCGTTTCTTGTTAATTTGCACATCATTTTGAAGGAAGTCTCCCAAGGTGTGAAAATGTACAAAATATTTATATCTCCCATTTGATATTAGTATCTGAAGTGAGATTTTTTGTACACAGGCTATTCTCTCTCTCTCTCGCTCCCCCCCCCCCCCCCCCCATATCCATCATTGGTCCTCTATAATATTTTGGAGGTATAAACATTGTGATATCACCATCACTGTGGAATATAAGGCCCAGCCAGAGGAGTTTACAAGTAGATAGTATTTATATTAGCTATAATATTTTGGAGGTAGATATATTGTGCTATCACCATCACTGTTAAGATGGGATTTTCCTCATGCATTGTCATGACTTGTGGTTTCATTCTTGATCTTTTTTTTAAAAATTGGAACAGGTTTTGGTTTTTATTCCAGGAAGGTAAACTCTGGATAATGCACATGTCTGTTTGATAATTGCTGTGTTGGCAGAACAGATGTTTGTGTTAGTTAAATTCATCGACCTTGATAAGTCAGTTGGTTAATTGCAAAATTTGTGTGAGCTGACATATGGTTGCCAGGTTAACAGTTTGGTAAGCTAAAACAGTTGTTAGTAAGCTATTGTACACACCCTTCTCTGTAGCCCCCGTTCCCCCCCCCTCCCCGAGCCCCATAGGCCTGATCTACAAAAGAACCAGAGATAGAAAGTTGGTCTTAAATTTTAGACCAAAAATGTGGTCAACTTTAGTTCAAGACATGCTTACAGTATATTTAATTCTGATTCAGTTGGATTATTGCTGATTAAGCCAAGGTTTAAGCACAAGTACTAGTAAATTAAAATTTTGGGTTTGAAGTTAAACCCAAATTTTGGTCTTGAGTTTTTTTTTTTTTTTTTTTTTTTTTAACCAGCTTCTGGTTAGGTGGTTAATTAAGGCTTCGTTCAATCTATTTTCTATTCGTGGTATCTTGTGATCACGGTCTGTGCCCTGAATACCCGGCGACGTAATTACTGGCAGCCAGTTACTTTCAAAGCTGTAATTAATTCTTTGCTGCGCTCGGAGTGATCACAAGATACCACAAATAGAAAATAGATTTTTCATGTGAACGGAGTCTTACATCCCATGTTTCCATCCATATGGGCAGGGCTGATACAACCCTGGTAGATCAGCACTAGCTATAATGTGCATAGTTTCCTGTAGTGAGCTGTGGTGTGATAAAACACCCAATGACTCACACCTCACTGCCTGCATCATGACACACGTACTGTTGTATGTGTATATTGCAGGTGGTGTCAGCTATGCAGCTGTTGGCTTGAGCTCTTTGTTTTAGCCTGGCTGTTTACCTAGAGGTACATGATAAGTGAGTAGGACATATGTGTGTGTATGTGTGTTTGAGAGAGACAGTCTTGGAGAGATTGAGTGTGTGTGTGTGGAAGAGTGTGTGTGTGTGTGTGTGTGTGCGAGAGAGAGAGAGAAAGCTTATGTATGTGAGAGTGAGAGAAAGAGAGTGTGAATGAGAGAGAGCAATTATGTCTACGCATGCGTGTGTTTTTGTGTGTGTTTGTGAGAGAGAGAGAGAGAGAGAGAGAGAGAGGGGGGGGGGGGGGGAGGGTGGATGGGGGTGAACCAGTACAGGTGCTGGCAACCATACAGCTGTTACCATTGACCTTTTTGCTGTACACAGCAAATACCTGCATGAGAACCTTGATTGATTAATTAATTGGTTGTTTAGGAAGGGAGAGGAGAGATTTTAGGGAAGAAATTGGTTGGGCACTAGGCAAGAGAAAGCCGGAGATAGGAAAGGCATATTCCACAAGGGTATATAACCTACAAGGAGCTGTTTTCTACAATGTTATTGCATAATGTTTTATTAACTAGCCTTATTTGACCCACATCCTTGAATTAGTCTACATTGCAGTGGTGCTTGAATGTGCTTATTGTGTCTTTTGTCAGTGATTGATGTTTTCTGTTGTTTCAGATCCCTTGTTGTTGCCACAGTAACATCCCACCATGAGGGAATACAAGCTAGTCGTATTGGGCAGTGGTGGTGTAGGCAAAAGTGCATTGGTAAGTTTGTATGTTAATAATAATAATAATAATAATAATAATAAATAAAAAAATAAAAATAATAAAGCTGATAATGATGTTGATAATAAATGTATACAACTAAAGATTGGATGTCAGAATTATTATTAGAAGAATATAATTCTAAAAATTGAGTTGACTGTGAAAGAGGAATGAAGGACATCAAAATTTTTATCCAAAATGCACTCCGGAATTCAGAATAAAACAGGCTTCTGGCTCACACTTGAAATTATTCACAAAGGATCTTGTTAGTGCATTGACATGTTGGAGAGGACAATTAAATAAAGTTCATTATTTTCTCCCTAGAGAAGAGTTCAAATCTCAACATGCTCTGCACATTATTTACTTCAAAGTAAAACCGATGTGAAAAAACGTTTTAACTTTTGGATTAAGACCCCCTGAGAAATGTTGTCCTGGTTTCTTAGAAGATTAAGAAACCACAGTCATGCAGAGAAAGCAGAAACAAATAAGCCAGCAGGTGCAGGATCCATTCAGCCAGTAAAAGAGTATGCAACAGGGTTTGAGTATTGGGATATAAAGATCAAGCCATGTGAATTATTTCATGATTGAAATGCCAGGAAAATAGCTGCTAACATGATGATGGTAGTTTATTAACAACAACAGTTCATACTGTCCTGGTGGATACCAAAAACAAAACAAACAAACAAAAAATGAAAACGATAATAAAATAAACTTTACTGTAGTAATATCATCTTCAAAAGATATTTTTAATCAAGGATTCAGTTTAAATTGTGATCACATCGTTCCCCTCTGAAAATCTGTTAGTCCTGAACATTTAATCATCAAAAATTTAAAAGAACTTGTAGAGACAAACAATAAGCAAACAAGTTTCAATTTGTGGAGGTTATTCTTTTAAAATATTTTAGTGAGACTCTGTTTTAGCTGAGTGTATAACACAGCTGATGAAATTTTACATTATTAATATGAATTCTAACAATCGATCCTGGTAAATCTTTTAAGTAAAGAATATAAATGGTAATTTGAAACCCAGATAATTATATTTGTCTCTTTCACTCTGAAACATGTTTTAACGACAATGCAAAGGATCTAAATTGGGTATTCGTCTCTTGCACTCTCGAAACCTTTTAACGACAGTACAAAAGATCTAAATGGGGAGGAATTCCTGGCAGCCTTAGAGTGAACATGCACTTTGACGATCACAAGGGAAATCACAAGAAAATCTAGAGCCAAAATTGATAAATGTCTCCCTGCATTGTTGCCAGATGACACAGCAAGTTGTGAGACAAGGTTATTTACAAGCATATCCTTGTTTGATGTGCAGGGAATTTATTTGGTTTCAAAATATCACTGTATAATAAACTTTACTGTAGTAATATCATGTGATCACAATTTAAACTGAATCCTTGATTAAAAATATCTTTTGAAGATGATATTACTACATGGTTGATTCAGGGCCCAACAATGCACTTTAGACCTTTATGTAGCAATGTTTTTAAATTCCTGGAACTTACAGCTATTACTTGACGTATAAGATATACCCTGTTTAAATCTGTTGTGAAAACTATGATTTGTAAACACATTTCTTCCTTTTACCATCATTTCTATCTCCATTATAATTTTTTAGGGAAAATACATGTGAGATGTATAAGATCTGAGGGCTATTGGATACTTTCGAGTTTTTATTTCTATTTAAATGATGAAGAATATAAACCTAGGGATTTGAGCTGTAGTTTCTATGACAAAGGAAGAAGTGCCTGCATTTTAAAAATATTAATGCCCAGGAAATGTTTTTCAGACGGTCCAATTTGTCCAAGGTATCTTTGTAGAAAAGTATGATCCTACAATAGAAGATAGTTACAGGAAGGTAAGTCTGTATTTTGTTCTTATTCTTTCCACTAAAATGTCTTTTCCCTTTAATAATAAATTTTAGGTGTTCTACTTTCAATTTAATATTTTAATTTGTTTGTTTTATTAATTAATTATTTTGGTAAAGGGAGGGCTAGTTTGGGAAGAAATCTACAACATCCAGCTTGGCTTATCCTAAACAGCATAATTTAGATCAAATCCTAGGCAATCTATATAATATAAATGTGAACTCTGCCAAATATTTAAATGTACAATTTGTCTGAAGTACTGGGTTATATGTGTCTACAAAACTGCCTAGTGTTTTGATTAGATTGCTCAGAAACAAGCTGCAATTTTCGATTTTCCAAATTGCTCTCTCATTAAGCTTCATTGAAGCTGTTGGTGTTGATATGGCAATGAAACAGTCTTTGAATAGAACTCTGATTATAGTTGAAAAACAGATTATCCCCTAGAGCACTCTATACCAGCATTACTGATATTTCATTCAGAATAGCTTTATCTTTAAAACTTATGTTTATATAGAAATTGCCCTCACAAGGACTGCAAAAATATTGATGAGAATGTAGCTGTGATATTGAAAGTGCACATCAAATTATTATATTACATTATCACTTTGTTAGCATGTTTCTCTAATTGTTCACTGTTGCTGAATAAGTCAATATTTTATGTCATTTTATTAGATACAGGCTCTGGTAGTGTCTAAAGCTATTCTGATTGCCTTTGTCTCTCAATTTTGCGGCTGTTGCTTTAAGCATTTGTTCCACCCCATAAATACCAAACACTATTTTTGTTTTGCTAAAGATTCACTGAGAGATTTTGTTGGGTAAAATATAATTATGAGTTTGAAAAGAGCTTTGGGATTTTTTTTTTTTTTTTTTGGAAAGTTATTTGTGTTGTTTGCATGTATTTTTGAATATTTGTTCCACAGTTTTATTTGAAATTTGCTAGTAAACTTTGTTTGGTGAAAAGACAGGTTAGTTTTGAAAACTAGTATGATTGGCTAAAAACTATTTTCTGTTTAAGTATGTGTATGTGTGCAAGATTTACTGTCTAATCTTAAATATTGATATGGTATTGGCTCTAGAGATTGTATTACTTTTTTTAGAGCACTGTCAGTATTACTTTTGTCTGTGTCTGCGTGTTCAGATACTTCAGGCAAATTATTTGTGTGTGTGTGGGGGGGATAAATTAAAGATATTTTGATCAAACCCTTCTCTTTTTTCCCCCTCTTCCAGCAAGTAGAAGTAGATGGCAACCAGTGTATGCTAGAGATCTTGGATACAGCCGGCACTGTGAGTACCACCATAAGTCTATGTTGTCACCTGTCTGTGTGATGATAATTTTGAATTAATTGCATTATCTTTTTGATAAAAAAGAAAAAAAAATGTAAACTATGCTACGAAAAGTTTGTTTCTTACAGTCTTGTTTATATATTAAAGGTTTTATCAGATAAGTTGGACATCAGCAACAAGATACAGCAGAAATGTATTTGAAATAGATATAATCAGGTAATTGAATGCCTCATTATTATTATTTTTTTTTAAAGGAACAATTTACAGCCATGCGTGACCTGTACATGAAGAATGGCCAAGGGTTTCTCCTGGTATATTCCATCACAGCCCAGTCCACCTTTAATGACCTCCAGGACCTGAGAGAACAGATCCTCAGAGTGAAGGATACGGAAGATGTAAGATGATTGTTGTGAAGTTCTTCTCTCTTTTTAACCCCGATTTTTTGTTGGGGAGGGGGGGGGGGGCATATTTGGAAAATATCTTCAAAGTTAAAAGAAAAAGGAAGATTAAAGTGGCCTTTGGGCTTACTTGATGTTATGATTTCTTTTAGTCTTTTAGTGGAATTATTAGGTGAATCGGGGTTTTTAAGCCAGATAGATGGAAATAATGCGAAAGATAAGGAGAACATTGACACTATGTGTTTGTATATTTTTTCTTATTTGATTTTTAAACTAATAGCTAGTATCTCTTTTAATCAAAATGAACCACTTAGATTGTCATTAGGGGTCAGACAGCACAAAGTCATCACAAGGCTTTGTACTGGGCCTTGGATTTCAAATTGTGTTAGTTGTGACCCATCACAATCTCAACACACTGGGAATGGGGATGAAGAAGATAGGGATGACAAATTTGGTTAATATTTCTTTTCACTCTAAACCAGAATAGATAAATAGAATGATAACTCAAAAATTAATAGGTTAATAAATTATCAAATATTTATTTATATTCTCCAAGGTTCCCATGATCCTGGTGGGTAACAAGTGTGACTTGGAAGACGAGAGAGTTGTGGGCAAAGACCAAGGACAGAATTTGGCAAGAGCTTGGAACTGCGCCTTCCTAGAGACCTCAGCAAAGTCAAAAATTAATGTTAATGAAGTAAGTCCCAAAATATTCTAGAGCAAATCTCTGTGTGTGTGTGTTTGAGAGAAAAAGAGAGAGATTTTGCAAGTGTGTTTGTTTGTTTGTGTCTGACTTTTTACTTTTGATAACTTTCAGTATGTTCGACCAGCCATTAAGTTCTTGAATTTCCTAATTGTTCCAAATGACTATGCGGTCCATACTTGTTATTTTGAAAACTTAATCTGTAAAGTTAGCATCGCATTTACCCTTTTCAAAATTTTTCAGTAATTATTTTCAATGACTTGACCCAGCATGATAACATGTCATATATTCTTGATTGTTTCACTTCTTGATTTTTTTCTTCACAGTGTTTCCTCATTTCAGAAATTCCAGTTTTGAAGTTGATATAGCCCAGTGCAGAAACAATGTCCAGTGACTTTAAATAAATAAAATTTTATTGTCTTGACTTCAAATTTACTAATTTTTTTCACAGTAATTTTTGTCATGTGTATGTGTCCTGAGGAGAGGTGGGGGTGGGGGTTTAGTGATGGTGGGGTATCATTGTATAAAACCTTATATTATTTTTTACACACTCTGAACTTCTTTCAGCTGATTCATATTTGCACTGGACATAATACTGGTAAAAGTTTCAACTTTGCTGCATTATTTCAGATATTCTATGACTTAGTTCGCCAGATTAACAAGAAAAGTCCTCATAGAATGCAGGGCAAGGAAAAGAGCAAGTGCTGTTGTCTTCTCCTTTAGGTACGCACATGAAGGAATGTTTAGACAAAGCGGTGTGAACTGACTGCGAACCGGAGTAGAACATAATTATGGAAAAATTCACGAAATGATTAGATGCATAGCATGGAATGCAGTCTGTGGATTTTAAACAAAGACCACAGTTTTGGGTGCTTCAAAATTAATAGCTGAGGTGTGAAGATTGAGAGAGATTTTCCCTTTGGTTCACACTTGGTCCTAACCAGCACGTCTAAACATTCCTATAAACACATGGGACCCATAACCGCATCAGTAGTTTGTGTAGATCCATAACTTTGCCATGCTGGTTTATTTTACAGATATTCTATGATCTCGTGAGGCAAATTAACAAGAAAAACCCACAAAAGACTCAGCAGAAGAAAAAGAGAGGATGTCTAATTCTTTAGGTAGACTAGAAGCATTTGATGTCTTGATTAAGAAATAACAAACACATTACTGCTTGTTTCTTGCATTGCATGGTATAATACACATGAATTTTTGAAAATTGAAAGCATGTTTTAAGGATTGTACACCACTTTATGAAACTAAATGATGTATTTCAATATATATAATAATTATATAACATTGCCTGAGAAATCCAGTTCATATGTATTGTCTCAAAAACTTTGAATTTTGCAATCATTTACTGATATTATATGCATGTGTCAGCTGAGTTTAATTTCTTACTTTATACACTAACACTTTGGCATAAATAAAGTGAATAACACCTTTGCTGGATATATTTTTAATTTGACTGACAATTGATCGTTTTGTTGACCATTCTCACTTCAATTATTGAATAGTATGCAATCCAATATCACTCACAACATAAATTTACTTAATTCAAAAATGCTTTATTCTTGGATCATAGTTTGAAACTTTTGACTTATGTGCTCCAAATAAATTCTCTCTTTTCTGTGTGTGCGTGCATACCTATTAATATGGCAATGAACTTCAGTCACCTCATTTTGAAGAAAAAATTACACCATAACAAATACACATTATTAACTGGTATTCAGTTCCTAATAATGAGAACCTTTTTTAACTGAGTTTTTTTTATTCATGGAATATGTATTTGATTTTATGTGGTGTACAGTATTTTTCTTTTGTTTTTTCAGAATACAGCAGGATTTGAACATTGACATCATTTCATAAATGAAGCCAAAAAACTTGGGACTTTTCAATATTGTGCAGATGGTGGAACCTCTTATGACAACGGGACTTTCAATTCCAAAAGATGTCACTAAAAAGGACGTGCATGACTTTATGATAGGTCTTTGATTGGTCATAAATTGTCCAATCATGCTACCAGAAACTAAAGTTTCCTTATCAAGATCCAGATCTCTGACACATGGAACTACTTTCCATTGCTGCTTTGAAACCAGATATTTCGACTGCGTGGTCAGCGTAAGAAATTTTGGAAGTGTCATGAATTTTTCTGGAAAGTGTTTTATGTTGCCATCAGGATTGCTTTCACAATGGGAAAATAATTTATGATACAAATTTATGATAACAGTTGTATATATAAGAATAACTGTCAACCCTTGAATCAGGCCTTCAACTTGACCTTTCATTTTACTGTTACAGGGCAGAAGTTGCTTTAAACTCAGAAAATGGTTGGTTGGATGAAAACAATTATAGTTAAAAAACTAGCTGAACATGCTAATAATGACAGTGAAATCCGTTTTCACACTACAATGTATATTAAAGATGATATGGAAGTGGAATTTTATTATTTTATTCGTAATTATGTTTGGGATTCTTTTCCATTTTCATGTCAAGCATGAATTATGTTGCTTCAGTTGCTTAGAAATGCTTGCTGTTGCCCCTTTATTACAAGTGTAGCAAGCTAATTGTAATTTGGTTGGCTATTCAGTGTTCATGTATTGAAGATATAAATATTGACATCTTTTAAGTCAGAAAATCTTTTTTTTTTTTTGTGAGAATAATTATGGAGACCTTGTCCCTGTATCTTGAAAGCATCGCGTACTGCGAATAGCGATATCACATAGAGGCTACAATGTATTATATGGGGCGAGTTATGGGATCGAGACGCTTGCGCACGGTCGCAATGTGCGATGCTTTCGAGATACGGGCCCCTGATTATTACAGTTCTGTGCCAACAGATAATTTGGACATTGCATGCACTTTTTGATGTTGCCTTATTTATATGGACCTCATTTTCCTTTTAAATAATATCAAGGATATAAAAAGGTGTCGAGGTATGGGAAAAAAAAGTGTGACGTTCAGTTTTCTGTGTCAAGATGGCAAGGCCGGGTATAAAAAGTGTTTTGTAGGGTAGTGTAGTAGTGTTGTATATATCATTGGTTTAAGTCAGATGCGGTGGGAGGCCAGACTTTTTTTATTCTCGTTTTATGGGTCAGACAAGTCTTGGTAAATAAAGAAAATCAAAATGCAACATTATTTATTTGCCATCCATCCAATTTTCTGCCAGAGAGTTTTTTATAGACTTCTGGCAAATCTCTTACCAAGGAAGTGTTAGAACTATTCAAGGAAAATAGCTTGGAAATGTTCTTCTACCTCATAATGAGTGCAAGTAATGTAACTAAATTTCAATCCACACATTACAGTGAAAAAACTCTGCCCAAAAAACATTCAATAAAAAAGTATGGCCTTGAGGGTTTACTCCTGGCTTGTTTAATTACTTCTGCAATGATGTAAAATTATCTGTACTCCATTCCTTGTTTTAGAAAGGCCAGTCTACATTTTAATGGCTACACATGGTCTTAAATCACAGAATGTGAAGGTCTGGGACATTTGAAGGAAATTATTTCTAGCTGTAATAAGACAAGCAAAGTATTCATTAAAATAAAATTTTAGTATCTAAGGTTCACTCTTTCAGTATCATCAGTGATGATTCATGTTAAAATTTTTATTATTAATCTTCATTTTTTCTTGTATACAACATTTTGAACTATGACAATAAAGTAATCCATTTAAAGATGGTTCTTTTGTTTACTCAAAACTATATATGAAGAATCTTCTTGCATTTGTATGACTTCTGATAGAGTTTATATCCGAAAAAAGATTGATTTTAGTTTTTTTATGGATGTACCATATCAATTAAACCAGCGAGTAAAAATATACTTAAACAATTGCTATAATGACACTTTATTATGAGAAAAAAAAATCTGTGATAAAACATTCTCGACTTCTAAAGAAATTTGCAATATTTGAAACTTAAAAAACGGTCTAGTGACCCGTTTACACAAATGTGGTAAATGCTTTTAAAAGCTTGAATTATGATAATAACTTTTGATTGAGCTGAGAAAAGCAAGGGACACTAGAGGCATACTACTTTAAAGTGGAGTATTTTCCAAAAGCTACCACTATAATTATGTAAAATATTTAACTTCCAATATCAAAAACTGGCAAACTTACCAAATTTATTACCAATGGATCTACAACTCAGTCAAGGTCTGACGAAACAAATGCCAAAACAAAAAAATAAATGAATAAATAAATACATTATATTTTATGCTTGTCGGAGACTACCAAGGTACAGAATGAAGTTCATCTTTGTTAAAAAAAAAAAAAAAAAAACCCTGAACATTTGCAATTGCACTATGCAAAAACTATAATCTTGCTGTGCGCTGATTAAATAAATGTTAAACCATATACTATGTACCCACGTATGTATGTAAAACTATATATATTTTAAAACTTAGCTAATAGCAGCATTCCCTTACACTATTCATTTGTATTAAGAATAACTCTAACTTTGAATCTGGCCTTCAGCTTAATTTAATACATATTTTAGCATGCAATAATGGCATTTAAACAGCATATTCCACATATTTTTTCCCCTAACTTACAGCTATTACAATTTATACGACAGTTTCCAAATGACACACTAACACCCAAATAAGTATAAGTTACATTACAATCCAAAAAGATGTTTAATTTCTAATTTTTACAACAAACATCTCTAGATTATGATTTTGTTTACATCATTATGGACATCAACATACGAGTTAAATACCCATTTTCATCAATTATTTAGTTTCTTGGTTTGTTTGTCTGAGACCATCAGAAGATATATATACCCCCCCCCCCCCCCCCCCCCCCCCCCCACAGAAGCAATTTTTGTGTATTTACTTACAATGTTAATTATATTAATTCATTCATAAATAAAAGTTTGTATCTATTACTGGACTTACAAGTGCAACAATGGAAAGAACACAGCATTGACATTGTCACAAAGATGATGATACTTAGGACTTGCAAATGTCACAGCCAAAACAACATGGCATTAACATCATGGTGACAATGCAACATTGTCATAATGATTGTACTGTAACACTCTGAATTCCACTAATAGATTAAAATATGTTTATCCACACATTACACCAAATGGACATTAATAATATTAAGAAACTATATACATACTGTAACACATTTTCCTCTACCAAAAAACTCTTTTATACTGTCTTTGTGTAAACCTCCTGATCCTAGGGGTTCTCATCCTAAAGAAACTCAACATCAAAGAGCTTCTTAGCACCACAACTTGTGTTCAACTTAAAACAATTATAATGCTTTTCTCTTAAATATCATGATCTTTTTAAGTCATGTGAATCATGGATCAAAACATCAAAACTTTTTGTTGAATTTTGTCCATCATCCATTAACTACAGGGCATGAAGACCTGTAACCCAGCTATTCTGCCGAGGTTGAAGGTGAAGAAGAAGAGGTAGTAGCTGTTGGCAAGGTGCCAGATGTTGCAGAAGTGGGCATGGTACCACTTGGCATGGTACCACTTGGCATTGTGGTACCTGGGGGTGGTGGCATCATGTAAGGATGATGCATGCCAGAGGCAAATGGCATTGGCATAAACATCTGTCCCCCTGGAAACATCTGTGGGTAGGGGTATGGGTAGGGGTAACCCCCATACATGTGGGGAGGGGGCATGGCGCCAGAGGTGGGAGGGATACTCCAAGGGGGGTAATGCCCCATGGGGTTAGATTGCATGGGGGAGGAAGTAGGGGTGGTCGAGGAGGAGGAGGGAGTTGGCTGATGCTGGGAGGACAAAGTGGAGGTGAGGGTTGAAGCAGAGGAGGAGGAGGAGGAAATAGATGTTGAGGATGCTGAAGTAGAGGCAAGCGGGTAGCCTGGTTGTTGGCCAAAGCTGCATTCCTCTGGGTTGAGAAGGAATGAGTTTGGAACAGGTTCAGTGCTGTTCTGTCGCACGGTTCCTCCACTCATGCTGCTCAAGTTGGCAAGATTAGACACAGGGGTGCCTCTTGAAGACCCCGGGGGTCCTCCTTCCTCATCTCCACTGCTTTCATCATCCGAACCAGCAGTTGACTCAATTAGTGATGTCAGCGCCGCCAGACTGTCCTCAGCATTGGAAATAGCACGGGATGCCGAAACGAGTGCATTGGATACTACCCCACCTCCATTTGAGTACCCTCTGTATTCTGATAAATCTTGATTTCCCCTGCTGGACTCTCCTCTGAAGAAATCAGAACTGTGACTATCTTGACTTTGGTGGTAGCTATCAAAGAATGTGTCCCTCCCTTGGTTCAAGCCCTCCATGTAAGCATCCCTTAGGGTCTGAGAGGACGATGCCGCGGGGCGAGCATCCCCTTGTGACCCCCAATCATTATCTGCCCTCAACCCGAGAGAGGCAAAATCAGGAAGCAAGCCCCGAGAGCTGGACAATGACTCCGTGGCTCCCAACAAATCTTGGTTGCCGTACCTGGACGTGCTAGGACTGCTGTCTCTGCCACTGGGGTCTCTACTGGAGCCTCCTGAACTGAGAGAGCTGCGTAGAATGGACTGCATGTCCAGCGAGCCTCGCAGAGCACTCCCCAGCATGCTGGTGCTGCCCCCTGGCTGAGATGTGGAGGAGGACTGGGAGGCCGTGTCTGTGGTAGAGGTGGTGGGGAAATTCAAGTCTGAAAAACAACACAGCATTCAGGTTATTCAGGATATATATGTGCTTGACTTAGGGCAACTTGTGGTTCTCAAGCAGTATCAACAAAATACAGTCTTGCAAGCAGATGTAAAGATTCAATCCTATATTTTAAAATACAGTGGTGTGTGTGTGTTTGTGTATGTGTATGTGCACACACAGGTGAATGCATGCCTCCTACCCGAAGGAGTTATTGTTGCTTATATTTATTTTGTAATGAAGCAAAGCTTTGATTTCAGCTACATGCACATGCACTTGTACACACAATTATCTTCAGGGTTCATACAACCTTGAAAAGTGCTTGAATTTGGCTATGCACCTTGAATTCAGTTTGTATTCAAACAATTTTGTCCTTGAAAAGTTCTTAAATTTGATCAATGAGCAGTTAGTAAAAAATTTTTCAAATATTAAATTTTGTAACCTTAATATAGACAGTAATTGTAATAAAAGAAGAATAATTTCATCAACAGTATGTACAAATACAAAATTTGTTTAAAATCCTTTTCTCTATGCTATGTACACTTATTAACATGGATTTGTTACACACACACACACACACACACACACACACACACACACACACACACACACACACACACTGCAATCTGTTTTAGCTCACAAGAAATCCTACCTCCCATACTAGCAGAGGAATCCTCATCACCAGGTAGTAAGCCTCCGCCAGACTCATCACTTCTTCCTGCTGCTGATGTGGACTCATTATAGCGAATACGTACGGCAAATATCCTCCCCTCTCGTGTGCGAATGTAGACCCCCTTTGGCGTCTTGATAACGAGAACCTGCTGTCCTGCAGGAATGTACGTGGGTCCTGCGTTTGTGCTCGTGTTGCTACCCGGCACAACAATATCTGAAATGCAGAATCAAAACAATTATTACTTTTCCATTGAATCAGATGTGCATTCATCCATAGGGGTGTATGAAGGTCAAGGTTACATGGTAAATTCTAGATAGAGTTCACAAAAATGCTGTATTATTACCAGTCCTTTTATCATGAGTTAGTATGATTTAGTTATTTTTATTAGTTTTCATTTGGTATATTTCTTCCACTCAAACTTTGTAAAAACAGTAAAAAGTGGACTTTTGAGCTTGGGTGTTTTCTTAAATAGGTAACTTGTCATGCCTCTTACAAACACAGGATGCATATAGCTCTTATTTGGAGTGTCCTAAAGTTAGACCAAAACATGACACCGAACCAGACAAATTAAATCAACTTGGATTTATATGACTCATCTTCTTGTGCAGAGGACAGAAAGACAAATTAAATAAATAAATAAACAAATAAATAAATGTAACACTACTGAACTCATTTGGCCATCTACTAGTAGTGACCTATCTAAGAACTGAACCAATTTGAATTTAAAGCCAATCAGGGCAGATCTTTCCTCTGTCTGCAGAATTAATATCTACCTGTAGTCGTCAAAACACTTTGCACAATGACCCCTGGTTTCTTGATTCTGAACGCCTGCTCGCCAAACCCCACAGCAGGGGGTAGAGGGCGCCGGGGTTGCATGGGGACTGGGGTGGATATCATGGGGCGTACGCTGGCCACAGGCCGGTTGCCAGGGTTACTGGAGGAAAACCTGAAGTGGAAGACATGTAAGATTGAATGATGATGATTTTATGATGATGACAATGACTAAGTTATGTAGTAAAAATGACATAAATAAGTATGCACATGCTCACACCATGCTGAGTATTCGATGTGGAATTAGGAGAAGAGACGAGACTACAAAAATCAACTAATTCTACATACAAAGGCACAAATGTGATTATAAAAGTCATTTATAAGTAACATTACACAGTAGTAACTTTAACAGTTAAATAAATGTCATATCTAAAAATTCAGCAAACACCCTAGCCTTGTACCTGCTAAATGTGTCAAATGAGGTCGAGGGTCTCTGCGGAACCTGCTGTGGCTGTTGATTGGTTTTGGGATAATAGGCAGCATACGACGGGCGACTGTAGGAGATATTCAGGCGTTTCTCCATCTCATAGCTTTGCTTGGCCAGTTTCTTCTCAGACTTGGTCAGCTTGTGGTCCTTCCGGTCAATCAGCAAGGACTCGTGAGTAAAAGGCTCCTAGAAGATTTATTTAGATCTTTCATTTCTAAGATAATTAATTCAATAGGTTTGTAAGAAAAAATATGCACTGATTGATTAAAAGAATCTGAAAAAGTCTAAGCCAAAAGCCTTAAGGCTAGTAAAAATTATAATCTATAAAGCTGTTTTCAAGAAAATGAGATTTTAAAAATTAAAATCTATAAACCTGTTAGATAGAAATTGCAATATAAAGGCCTAACCCACATTGTATGCTTTTAAGGTGCTAAATAAATACATAAAAGTTGCCTCTTACATTTGTGATCCATTCGCTATGTTTCTTGAGCAGGGAGTAAAGCAGCATGTCGTCTATTGTTTCTGACCAGCTGCCATTGTCCTTGATGTATGGCAAGTCCACATCATTGTACGTAAGCAAGTTTTCCACTTGTTTCTTGGTAAACTGGTTCTGAGGCTGCAACTCATCCACGACACGATCTGAAAAACAAATTAACAAAGTTGGTGGACAAAGATATTTACAAAACAACTACTGTCCAACTGAGTAATCATTCTCCTTTTACTTGCTCTGGAAATGCAATAGTGGTGCTACCTATAGTTTGGTAAAACACCACCTATACTTTTGTGAAACAGTCTTTTCCAGCTCTTTACATATTGTAACAGTAATACAGGGTGACCCACCAAAAAAAACAGAACCCATAAAAATTTCATTTAATCCTACAAAGGTCCATCAAATCTGCTGGACTCAAACTTCAATATGTGCATGATCATTACCTGAAGTTTCAGTTATCTTGGTCACTTTGCATAAAAGTTATGTTCTTTTTAACAATATGCTCCAAATGACCTCCAAGGCATTTGATGTACACTTGCATACATCGTGAAAAAATTGTCAATTTCTCAAACACATTCCTCCTTCAGGATTTTCCTGATTTTTTCTTTTTCTCCCCGTATTTTCACTCACCAGACATCCCCTGTTTATTAATTTGCCTGTCGTAGATCTTTTTCTCCATGGTGTTGTCTGTCACCAGGCGGTACACATAACACTGTTTGACTTGTCCATATCTGTACACGCGACACACAGCCTGACAGTCGTGACATGGGTTCCATGAGGCATCGACGACAATCACGCGATTGGCACCAACCAAGTTGATGCCTAAACAACCAGCTCTGAAATGAAAAATAGGCATCTTCTTGATTAGATTAGGATAAAAAATAACCAATAATGAAAGAAAGTATGAATGGATAAATCAATAAATCAGTGAGAAAGAAATAAAGAAATAGAAGTGGGTCAATTGATCACAAAATGAGACCTCACAAAAGTAGGAAATGACTAGGTTGCCTTATTACCAGGGTTCTTGGGTTGCTCAAAAGTAAACCACCAAGAAAATATAAAATTTTCAATTTAAAAAAAATCTGCACAAAAATGGAGATATGTATCAAATCAAAAATGCCACATATATCTCACACATATCCCATGCCTCATTATTATAAAAATTTTAACTAATTACATCAGCGAAAAAACGCTTAAATCAAATTTCATATGAAATCGTAATATAATCTTCATTATCTTATTTTAGGGTTTAAATTACTCCCTCATAATCTCAGTGGATTACTTTATTCGATGTCTATTTCTTTTCATTTTTATGATAACAGAAAAAGTTAGCTGCTTTTATTTTACTGTCTATACCTTGTTGACAGAAGGAAGAGCTGTATGGAGTTGTTCTCCCTTCTGTTGAAAATGTTGATCATCTTTTCTCTCTCAAATGCACTGGTGCTGCCATCTAGCCCTGAAAAAAGACAATGTTACATGTAAAACTTGGACTATGGGTTTTTGGGGGCAGTTTTGCAATAGAGCCTTAGCCAAATATCATTCTATACTAACATTGAAATATTTCATCTTACTTTGACCCAAGACAAGTGGTAGCAAGAAAGAATGCACCTGTCTTTTTAAAATAAAAAATAAATAAGCCAATGTTTCATGAAAATATTGTGTAAATCTAAATGGACCATTATTATATTCATTATATATATATATATATATATTCATAATTTGAAGTAGACCAAATTTTTGGTCTGGAAATTAGGACTTATTCTTGGGCAAAAACTCTCTGTAAAACCAGACCAGGTTAAAAAGACTAGCTTCTTCATTTTCAAATCTCTGCACGTGCAAGCTTTTTGACTCTGACTGTTGGTAGCAAGTTTAAAAGTTTACCATGCCAAACACACACGTTTTGTAGAAGGGCAACAGACCGATCTTACAGGAATGTATGGAAAGAAGCTGTATGGAAAGAAGCTGCAGTGCAGGCTACTCTTGAAGAACAGAACAGAAAACTTTCACTTCAAGCATACTTAAATGACTTAAAATTTTATTTTAAAAAATGACTTAAAATTTAATTTTTAAAAAAATAATACTTAAAATTTAATTTCGTAAAAAAAAAAAAAAAAGATGGCTTATATATAATTAAAAAAAGGAAGGGGGGGGGACACTAACAACTGACAAATAACTAAACTTAAAAAATTTGAACTAAATTTCTCTACTCACTAAAATATGACTTATTCTTCACCCAATACTCCTCTTTCCCTGGCACCTTCATCCTGTTTAGAAATTCCTCCACCAGGTTCAGAGTGAACAGGCTCTGACTGGAAACAAAACTTTCTGATGTAAACTAACAACTTCATCATTTAATACAGGTAATATAAGCATAGTTTAACAGTATTATGGGTCTTAAGCCTTTCATTACAGAGATAATGAATAAAATTGAAAAAATTAATCGTCCATATTTACACAAACAGATACTGACAATAAACAAATCAACAATTACAAACAGTGCTCCTACACTCAGTACTATTTAACAGTAACATGAGTCTGTAGAATTAAATGATTCTATACAATTATATCTGCCTATTTCTTAACTGGATTAAATACATTTTTCTGATTTCATTAAAATGGACACCAATAGCATTTATTTCTAATTATCCACATTTTCCATGGCAACATGTCTCCCATAGCAACAGAAAGCCCTAAACCCTGAGTAACAAAGTTAATTACCTGAACACCAACACTTTGTCTCCCATGGCAATAGAATGCTCTATAATACTGAACATAATCAGAAACTTGGCACCATTCTCTAGGAGTCCTGGGGTGTAGTCCTGCATCAAAGGCTCTGCCTGTAAACACGGGCAAAAATGGGAATTTAAGTTATACAGTAAGTATGCATATCTCTTGCCATAAACTGTTATGATATTATAATGTTTTTGAACAAAACGGGGGTTGGGCAACTAATGCACTGAATTAAAATAATTATTATTACAACCAAATTTTAGTTTACTGTGTTTACAGTAAAATGGTTGGCAAAATAATGACAAAAAATCTAACTGTACTATTTATTGTTAATGGTTAAATAGACAAATTGTGACAAAAAGGAAAATAATTGAAAAAGAACCATACTATCCATCAACAAAGTCCTGAAATATCTTCAATTCAGTCAAGTCAATGTTTTGATAAATACCAATTAAAAAAAAAAAAATCATCCTCCACCAAATCCTCAATGATTGACAGGTGACTTACCCAATCATAAGTGATCACTTGCTCAGACTTCTTGTCAATAAATGGAAAGAAGCCCCCTTCTGATTGGACACTGCCCTGAGATGAGGGTGTAGATGGCCGGGACTCTTTTCCCTTTCCTTTTTTCTTCCCTCCCCTAGTAGAGCCAGTGTTGCTGCTGTCGTCTGCGATGTCAAGGTCATTATCCACTCCAGGATTGAGCTTTTTGAGTTCCAGTATTTTGTGAAGAACATCTGGATGGTTCCAAATCTGAAAGATGATTTTTTAAAAATATATTTTTCAATAATAAAATTTCCAGTTAAAATTTGAAAGAAAACTGCACCATAGGGGTTCATTTATATCTAAGTAGTTCTTGGAATTCTGCTAACATTCAAGTTGGAATGCACATTTTCGTTTGTAAATAAATTTTCTTGCTATTTAAAGAGACATAATGCAGACCTTTAGAGAATTCATATAAAAAATCAAAAAGCTAAAATGAAGGAAAATCCTTTGGCTATTGGAATGGTTCTAATATGAAAGATACTCTGATTTAAAAGACAGCAGCAAAAAAAAAAAAAAAAAAAAAAATCATTTACTTATCTTATCTGACTTTCACCTATAAATCATGCCTCTCAAATATTTTTGTTTTTATTCTCCATTTCTTTTCATTTTAAATTATAAAATGCAGTAAGTTCAATGTGAACACCATGCAGTAATATTATTACTTTTCACAACTTAACCAAATGTCATTCAAAGCACTCTTCTACTAGTATTCCCCCCCCCCCCCCCCCAAAAAAAAAAAAATACCAAACAATCTTTATAGACCAGGTATGAGGGAGACACATACCTTACAACAGACAGCAAAGGCCTTCAGGGGGTTACTATTGGCCCAAGCAGAGAGGCCAGAGTCCACCACATTGGTCATAAACTCCTTGTACAGCTTCCTTTGTATGGGGCTCATACGAATCAACAACACATGCTCTTGTTTGGGTGGCAAGGCGGCCTTCAGAACTGCGTGGCTGCGTCTGAAAGATGCCAGACACAGATCAATAAACGTTGGTGCAAGTGCAAGGAAGTGTTACGGTAAAACTGGCACAATGAGGTACATTTTCGGTACAAACACACCTGAACAATACAGTGTGTACGTGACTGAACAATAGAGAGCATGCATGCGTGAATAATATAGTAGATAGACACCAGAATAATACATCATGAACCTTATTACTGACCCTGCACCAAACGACCCTGCACCAAACAAACCCGCACCAAATTTTATTAACTTCAATTCAGTAACTGGATACTTTTCTTGCTTTGGGCTAGTTGATTCTTGGACCTGTTGGTACCCCTAAGGGCAAGTGAGCAATTAAAAAAAAATTTGGCACAGACTGCTTGGGAAATGAATGTGACCCCGAATTCCAGTAAAACTGAAGAACACTTCAAAAAAATAAAAATAAAAAAAATAATAAATAAATAAATAAATAAATTAAAAAAAAATTTTTTTTTAAATAAATGAAAAAAAAAAAAATAAATAAATAAATAAATAAATAACCTGCAAATAAGTTCAATTACAGGCCACTATATCTGCTTTGGATCAGCCAAAAAGTAACAGAGGCCAACCTTCATGCAGCAGACTTAGACAGGACACTATATATTTATAAATATTCAACCCACCTCTGTACAAATCCCTCCAGTAAACTGTGCAGTACGTGAGCTCTGAACCTCATGAGCCGCGTGTCCTGCGGAGTGCTGTCCTGGCACTGACCGTTCATGATTGGACGTTCAAACATATTACTAAACTCCGTCTTTGTCCCCAGGAAGTTTGGCCGCACAAAGTCCACCATGCACCAGTATTCCATTAGATTGTTTTGGAGCGGGTACCCGGTCAGCACAACCCTTCTCCTGATGAGGTGAAAGAAGAACAATTTTAAGAATATCTGTTTATTTTAGCCTTTGTTTAAAGCAATTTCATCATTTATTCCATTAAAAATTTTGGATACATTTATTCAGCTATCTTACTTAGAGAGTTGGCCCTCGGGCCTGTTTCACAAGAGATTTCCAGACAAAAGTTAAGTCTACTTGAATTCACGGTAAATCCAGTCCAATGAAATGAAATCTTGTGCTTATCTTATCACAAGAAAAATATGGGTACTGCTTTAGACCAATATCTACTGTTTTTTAACAAAACACTCA
Organism: Lingula anatina; assembly: GCF_051362555.1. NCBI lineage: Eukaryota > Metazoa > Brachiopoda > Lingulata > Lingulida > Lingulidae > Lingula > Lingula anatina. The sequence goes on along the minus strand of NC_141772.1, from coordinate 19,816,664 downwards.
TAAAAATCATAATTAACTGTTAATTAATACAGATAAATGTAAAAATTTTAATCAACAGTAATAATCTAAATCTTCACTGTAATCCCACCTAGTTCTGATGTTCTTCAATGCTTGGGATATTCCAGCTCCACTGTTCTTTATCCTGTGTCCCTCGTCACACACCACCAGATCAGGGCCTGGCCTCAGCAATGCTGACTGGATATCTGGAGCATGAGAGAGAAAGAATTATAATTTATTTTTAAAAATTTGATGAGAGTGAACTTTTGCCTCTCTCTCTTTCTCCAACCTACCACACATCCACAACAGCAAAAAAAAAATTCTTTCCACAACTGATTGCATACAACCTACGGAAAATAGCACAAACTGGACAAAAGAACCAATTCAGAAACTCTAAGCGCTTCAAAACTCCAATCTCAAGATTCCAATCCACACTTACAATACCATCTACATAATTTTTTTTTGTTATTTTTTTTCCCTAAATTTCCCAAAAAATTCATCACTTTCTAAATTCCCCTATGTCCAACAGTCCATGCATCCCTTACCTAGCTGTAGCTCCTTGTTCTTGTCTTCCTCTTCCAGGTCAATGACCTCTGGCTCGTTGTTCTGCTTCTTCTTCTTTCTTGGCAATGGGGTTTTTCTCGAAGACAGCAAGCGGTACATCTCATAACCCATCAGTAGTACTCCTCCATTTCTGTACCACTTCTCTGAAATATCAAAATGTGATTGATTTTTTATCTTAATTATTATCATCGTTTTCCTCCTTAATCTGTCCTAGTAGTAGCAGTAGCATACTTCTATATTATTCATTAGCTATCACTCACGATTTATCAGCTGTGGAAAGGATAAATTAAAGTAGTGCTTACAGCATCTTAAAATCTTTCTGTTAATCTGATTTCAATTTGGCTGTTTTGAAGCTACCTGCTTTACTGAAAATCAAGTTTTAATGAACTCAGCAATGAAACCGTGCAGATAAACATTGACAACACACAGCACAGCTGTTAGTATTGCTGAACACTAAAAACTACTTCACCTATAACTTCTGCCCGAGCTGTGGTATTCTTATGAGCATCGTTGACAATGTAGATGTTAAACTGCCGAGGCTCGACCTCTGACCCTGGCTTAATGTCCCCAGGGGGTGGCAGCCACATGTTGAACTCGGACATCCAGTTCTGCAGGGTGTTGATGGGAACTATACAAAGCACCGTCCTGGCATCAGTGTGCCGCAGGAACACATCGATGAATGAAATCACCTGAAAATATTTCAAAATACTGTTAAAACAGGGACCAGGGATCAATGACCGCAACTGGAAACAAAATATAGTAAATTTTTCTCCAACATCAGTGAAAGATATAAAGTATATAATGGGGGTCATTGCATTGAATTACCTAATGAAATCGAATTTTTCTCTTAATTCAAATAATAATAAATAAATCACAAAGTAATAAATAAACAACTGTATAAATAAAAAGAAAAATAAATAAAATCTCTCTTACCTGTATAGTTTTCCCCAGCCCCATACTGTGGGCCAGAATACAACCAAATCCATGACTTGAGCGAAAACGCCCAACAGACTCCACTAAGTTGTCATACAAGAATCGTACACCTCCAATCTGAATGAAAGATAGATGGCAGCACAGGAATAAGTGGTCAAAAATGGCATTATAAACATAAAATGTTTCACAACAAATAAAAATACACACTTAAAAAGAATATATATACATATATAATACAAAGGAATTAATCAATTTACCAAACATATTCTATCGATATATTTAAATATCCCTCTTGATAAACATTAACAAATTATAGCTGGGTATAATTGCAAAAGTTTTTCACTAAATTCAGACCTGATATTTTTCCCTTTAGAGAGAATAATATAATATGAAAGTTTAATTTCATATCACTGTTTTCATCTTGATGCTTATGCCAGTGAAACTTGTTAGGTATTTCTCATTGTAAAACATACAAACATTGAAATAAATAAATTGGTCAATAAATAAATAGTTCAATTAAAACTAAATATTTGATTAAAATAAATTGATTGACTGATCATTAAGGAAAATCAAACAATCAATCAATCAATCAATCACTCCACTGACCTGATGAGGTTTTATTGCCCTGGTCAACTGGGAGGCGAGAAAAATATCCGGCTCATCAGGAGGGTGACCCACGTTGACCAAAACTCTCCCCTGGGCATCAGGCTGATTCATGGCATCATTGATATGACAACCGCTGTTTTCGTGGTCCTCCTCCTCCTCTTGCTCTTCAGAGTCGCTAGGGAGCAGCACACACTCCTCGTCGTTGTCGGAGCTGGATAGCTCGATGACATCTTGAGTGCAAAAAATTATCAATTGAAATTATAACTACGCAGTTTTGTAAACAAAATATTTCTGTCTTGTTTCTGTGTATATAATTATTAACTGATATAACTACACAGGTCCTTGTTTATAGGACTCGGAATAATCGGTGGTAAGTTTGGCTGAAGTTTACCACAACAAGCACTGACACACATCCAGTCATTCTGGTTCCATGAAACATGGGAAGCAGTAAATTGACCTGTTTCAAGGGATAACAACTCTTTGCATGAGATTCATATTTCACAATAAATACATTGTAAACATTGTGCTTGCTGCCATCAGATCAGGTGACCTCCATAGATGGATACACTCTGTAATAATCTCTTGAGATTACTACAAAAAAAAAAAAAAAAACAAAACAAAAAAAAAACAGGGAGTAACTTTGAATGTTGGAACAGATTCATTAACCATTGGTAAGTATTTCAAAATTGTTGTTTACCCAAGAAAAATCCATTTTTTTCCAAAATGAAGTTGTTATCCCTTAAACACTTGTAATGGCAATCTCAATTTATTCAAAATACTGTTCACATGCAATAAAAGGGCACGTAAGTAAATTTGAAAATGTAGAAGCTGGCCACGGATGTCTCCTCTAAAACACAAGCCATCACAAAGCACTCACCTCTTCCTTTTTTCTTCTGACTGTCATCTCCACTGTCAAGGAGTACAACATCTTCATCCTTCTTTGAACTCCATGTGGATGCCTCATCCTCAGCAGCTGCCATGGAAACAAAGAGAGCATGTTTACCATATATGGCTTACACAGTTGTCAAGGTTACATATAATTTGTGACTTGTTAAATAATATTTACAGATCCTATGAAGTTTCTCTTACTTTTCAACACTTAACCTTTTATGTCTGATAACCTTTGCTTGAATCATTTCATAAAATATCATCTTTCCCGTGACTCCCCTATATAACACTATAATATTTCTTAAAATTATTGACACTATAAAAAGCCCTATAATTCAAAACTGACTTATGACGGATATCCCAAGCCATTTTATCGCAAGTTTTAACTTAGACTTGCTGTAAGTGGCAATTTATCTGATTGTTAGACACGGTAAGGGCCAAATACCATGATCATTTTGTCTTTTCATAATTTAGAATTGCTCACTCTGATAGCAAGACTTCGGATACTGTGATTTAGTACAGAGGATTATCATAATTAAGGGTGAAGGTGAACTATTGGGCTTATATGATTATTTTACGATAAATATGTTTTTAATGATGCTTATTACATCTTTCTAGACATCCATGGGGCAAATTGCAGCAAAAATTAGCAATTGCTTTTGGCGGTTATCTCTCTGTGATAAATTGAGAATCCTAAATGCCACTGCACCATGACTAATGTTCAATACGTACATTGTAAGAGAGATTTCAGCTGTGAATCTTTCTCTACCCGCTCCCTGGGAGGGAATTCTTGTTTTATCGGCCTTTGGGTCTGCTGCAATTCAGGTTGCAACAGGTCGAGTTCTTGTTGCTGTTTTTGAAGTTGTAACTGCTGCTGCTGCTGAAGTTGTTGTTGTTGTAAGAGTAATCTCTGTTGTTCTGCAAGACGCCGCTTTCTCTCGAATTCTTCCTTTTGAGCTGAGAGTGTCATGGCATCCAATTCGCTTTCTTTCAAAATTTTTCTGAAATAGTCATAAAAAAAGATGACTGCAACTCTTTAATGTTTTCTCAAACAAACAAGAACTTTTAACAGAAAGACTCTAAAGCTCTATAACTTTATTTTAATTATGGAACTCTGTGGCATTTGTTTAGTTTGTTCCACAAGCCTTACTTATTCATTAATAAACTAGAGGATCAGAGAGGCGATACCGCCTCCGAATATTGTACCACCAGCTGGAGCAAGCGCATTCGTATAGACCCCCACATACACAAAATAAGGGGTGCAGCCACCAGTCTTGTGCTTGACAAGCTGTAAAAATGCAATCAACAAGAATTTTCAAAATATGCAAAAAATATATATAACTAAAAATGGTGTAATCAAAGTTAAGTTCATTGTAAGGTAGGTCAAAGGTCAATTTCAAGGTCACAGTAAATTGCCAGTATATGACTTCCTATCCAACTTCAATAGTAACTATGGACCTATCTCTGCCAGTTTTGGAGATAAAAGGGAAGCAAAATTTGCAAAGTTCAGTTCATGGTGAAAAGTAGGTCAAAGGTCAATTTCAAGGTCACAGTAAGATTGCCAGTATATGACTTCCTATTCAACTTCAATAGTAACTATGGACCTATCTCTGCCAGTTTTGGAGATGAAAGGGAAGCAAAATTTGCAAAGTTCAGTTCATGGTGAAAAGTAGGTCAAAGGTCAATTTCAAGGTCACATTTAGATTGCCAGTATATGACTTCCTATTCAACTTCAATAGTAACTATGGACCTATCTCTGCCAGTTTTGGAGATAAAGGGGAAGCAAAATATGCAAAGTTCAGTTCATGGTGAAAAGTAGGTCAAAGGTCAATTTTAAGGTCACTTTTAGATTGCCAGTATATGACTTCCTATTCAACTTCAATAGTAACTATGGACCTATCTCTGCCAGTTTTGGAGATAAAAGGGAAGCAAATTTTGCAAAGTTCAGTTCAAGGTGAAAAGTAGGTCAAAGGTCAATTTCAAGGTCACAGTAAAATTGCCAGTATATGACTTCCTATTCAAGTTCAATAGTAACTATGGACCTATCTCTGCCAGTTTTGGAGATAAAAGGGAAGCAAAATTTGCAAAGTTCAGTTCATGGTGAAAAGTAGGTCAAAGGTCAATTTCAAGGTCACAGTAAGATTGCCAGTATATGACTTCCTATTCAACTTCAATAGTAACTATGGACCTATCTCTGCCAGTTTTGGAGATAAAAGGGAAGCAAAATTTGCAAAGTTCAGTTCATGGTGAAAAGTAGGTCAAAGGTCAATTTCAAGGTCACATTTAGATTGCCAGTATATGACTTCCTATTCAACTTCAATAGTAACTATGGACCTATCTCTGCCAGTTTTGGAGATAAAAGGGAAGCAAAATTTGCAAAGTTCAGTTCATGGTGAAAAGAAGGTCAAAGGTCAATTTCAAGGTCACAGTAAAATTGCCAGTATATGACTTCCTATGCAAGTTCAATAGTAACTATGGACCTATCTCTGCCAGTTTTGGAGATAAAAGGGAAGCAAATTTTGCAAAGTTCAGTTCAAGGTGAAAAGTAGGTCAAAGGTCAATTTCAAGGTCACAGTAAAATTGCCAGTATATGACTTCCTATTCAAGTTCAATAGTAACTATGGACCTATCTCTGCCAGTTTTGGAGATAAAAGGGAAGCAAAATTTGCAAAGTTCAGTTCATGGTGATAAGTAGGTCAAAGGTCAATTTCAAGGTCACAGTAAGATTGCTAGTATATGACTTCCTATTCAACTTCAATAGTAACTATGGACCTATCTCTGCCAGTTTTGGAGATATAAGGGACTAAATGTTATAATTTTGGAGTTACCATAATGTGCCATAAATTTCCTACAGAAAAAATTAATTAAAATAAAGAAAAGGTCATTTTGGTCAAAGTTCTTGAAATGGGAGGTTCTCTGAAGTTGCAGAAGTTTAAATTTGATAAAATAATGTCATTTTTGACCACAAGTTGTCTGCTTTGCCAAGCATTATGTTTTATTTTTCCGGAGTTCAAAATTTATTATCCATTACCGTACTGCACATTTTTACGGAAGCCGACTGGTGCCATATGTTGAAAAAAAAAATTATCTCGAAATTTCGAGATAGCATTTTTTTTGTTCAAATTTCAAAATACTATCTCGAAATTTCGAGATAAATTTTTTTGCTCAAATATCAAAATGCTATCTCGAAATTTCGAGATAATTTTTTTTTTGTTCAAATTTCAAAATGCTATCTCGAAATTTCGAGATAAAAATTTTTTTTGTTCAAATTTCAAAATAGTATCTCGAAATTTCGAGATAATTTTTTTTTCTACATATGGCACCAGTCGGCTTCCGTACATTTTCCTTTCACCACCAATATGTACTTTCTGATACAGCGTAACTCGAAAACCGTATGGAATACAAAAAAACCGAGACCACCCCCAGTGTTGGGCTTTACATGCTCTACAAAATGCAAAAAAGAATGGGTCTCTAGCATTAACGGTTCCCGAATTAGAGACAGTTTTCAGTTTCGGTATCTTATGGCCGCTACTCCTGTGAAAATGCACCGATTGACCCCAAATTCACGGAGATGAAAGATGACCTGAAGGGTAACACTTTCCAATAATATTATTGGTTAAGTCTGTGTGGCGTCTGAATAACAGGGCAAAAAAATTTTTTTTCGTAAAAAATTTCATTTTTTTGAAAATTTTGACCCATTTGACCTTGAAGTAAAGGTCAAAGGTCAAATCCGAGGGTATATTTGAAATCTACACATATGACTTTTGGAAAGCCGTCTATAGAAATTTTTCCCGTAACTCCTTCTGTAGGGTAGATAATTAGCATTTAATTTTGCCATTTTTAGACAAGGGTGCATTGCAATGAGTGCCACACCCAGACCCCAATACCGACAAAGCCCAAATTTTACGTGGAACGAGTTGAGATTATAGGTGACCTAAATCCATGAGATGGGTACGGGGGCCCTTACCGTCTAGGAGGAGAAGCGGTAACGGTAACATGGCGGCGGAGCCGGCGGAACGGACCGGACGGGACCGAAACCATGTGTACCGCCAGTGCTAACGCTGGTGGTAAATTTTTTTGTTCAAATTTCAAAATAGTATCTCGAAATTTCGAGATAATTTTTTTTTCTACATATGGCACCAGTGGGCTTCCGTACATTTTCCTTTCACCACCAATATGTACTTTTTGATACAGCGTAACTCGAAAACCGTATGGAATACAAAAAAACCGAGACCACCTCCAGTGTTGGGCTTTACATGCTCTACAAAATGCAAAAAAGAATGGGTCTCTAGCATTAACGGTTCCCGAATTAGAGACAGTTTTCAGTTTCGGTATCTTATGGCCGCTACTCCTGTGAAAATGCACCGATTGACCCCAAATTCACGGAGATGAAAGATGACCTGAAGGGTAACACTTTCCAATAATATTATTGGTTAAGTCTGTGTGGTGTCTGAATAACAGGGCAAAAAATTTTTTTTTCGTAAAAAATTTCATTTTTTTGAAAATTTTGGCCCATTTGACCTTGAAGTAAAGGTCAAAGGTCAAATCCGAGGGTATATTTGAAATCTACACATATGACTTTTGGAAAGCCGTCTGTAGAAATTTTTCCCGTAACTCCTTCCGTAGGGTAGATAATTAGCATTTAATTTTGCCATTTTTGGACAAGGGTGCATTGCAATGAGTGCCACACCCAGACCCCAATACCGACAAAGCCCAAATTTTACGTGGAACGAGTTGAGATTATAGGTGACCTAAATCCATGAGATGGGTATGGGGGGCCTTACCGTCTAGGAGGAGAAGCGGTAACGGTAGCCGTCCGGCGGAGCCGGCGGAGCCGGCGGAACGATCCGGACGAGACCGAAACCATGTGTACCGCCAGCGCTAACGCTGGTGGTACAATTAATTCCATAATTTATTTATTTACTCATTTATAAATTAATAGATCATCACCAAAATCTAATCATTTCTTCCTTGGCCCATTTATGACCCATCCTGTAAATGTCATCAAAATCTGTACATAATTAATTAATAAATTAATTAATTAAGCTATTCATTCATCAATATATTAATTCCCTAATTATTTATTTATTCAATTATAAGTTACTGGATCATCACCAAAATCTAATCATTTCTTCTTTGGCTCATTTGTGACCTATCCTGTATATTTCAAAATCTGAACATAATTAATTAACCTATTTATTCATTCATAAACAAACAAACAAACAAACAAACAAACAAACAAACAAATAAATAATTTAATTAATTAACCTATTCATTCATCAATAAATCAATTCCCTAATTTCTTTATTTTTTCATTTATAAATTATTGGATCATCACCATAATCTAATCATTTCTTCCTTGTCCTATTTGTGACCTATCCTGTAAATTTCATCAAAATCTGTACACAATTAATTAATTAACCTTTTCATTCATCAATTAATTAATTCCCTTATTTATTTATTTATTCATTTATGACCTATCCTGTAAATTTCATCAAAATCTGTACATAATTAATTAATTAATTAATTAATTAATTAATTAATTAATTAATTAACCTATTCATTCATCAATAAATTAATTCCCTAATATATTAATTTATTCATTTATAAATTGTTGGATCATCACCAAGATCTAATCATTTCTTTCTTGGGTCATTTGTGACTTATCCCAAAAATTTCATCAAAATGCATCCATTTGTTTTGAGTAATGCTCCGCGCAGGCAAACAAACAATTAATAAACTAGCAATTAACAAAAATAAATAAATAAATAAATAAATAAAAAATAAAAAATCATCCTTTACAGCAAGCCACATGTACAGACACGTGATTAAAATAGCCTTAAGGTGACAGTTTTGTATTTTTATCGATCTTAGGTAAGGTGACCTCCAGCATAAGAGTACGCTTGACCAGATACCGGTGCCTACTGACCTCTCAAACTATGGACATAATACTTCTGGACAGAGCAAGACCACACACCCCCTGTAGCTGGGCTGATGTAGGATTTATGTAGATATGTTTTACCGATGAGTTTATCTTCTAGTAACATTATAAAAAAAATCTTTTCATGGATCTCCCTGAGAGTGTTTTTTTCTTTTAATTAGGCAGTGGATTTCCCTGCTCAAAATTCAAATTTTACACAAGATCAAAATTGAAGGAAAACAGTGTGAAGTCATATGTAGCAAATCAGTGAAGTGTGCTTTAAAAAGTTTATAGCACATTTTTGAATGGTATTCATAAGAAAGCTGGTTAGGACTAGAAAATGGTTGAGTATTTCAGCAAGTTGGTAAATAATCTCTGTCATTGAAAGATGTTCTTCTTTGTGTCTGTTTGTTAGCGCACAAGTTGTTTCAAAAAAATTTCACAATTTTTTTATGAAATTTTCAGTTTAATTAGTTATCTGAATGTTATTCTGTTTTAAAAATATTCTTTGTTGATTTCTGTTCACTTTTCAGTACTTCATCCTTTTTTTGTTTCTATTTATTTAATTTTCTTGGTAAAGGTCTGTGCTTCAGGTTTTGTCTCTAGTTTTATTTTCTTTGAACCAAAATATTGTATACACTAATACAGTCCTATTTATGAATTCATATCAGCTAGCAACATTTCAGTAAACAGATGAAAGTTTAGTATTGGTTCCTGACTGCCAAAAATAAATCAGATATATATATTTGTTAAATAAAAACATAATTTTGTGGAGATGGCACTGATTTCTTAATTTCCCACGTAAAATAAATATGGGGACATAAAAGATGAGTTTCAGACCCAAACCATAATTTTTTGGCAAAAGAAAGATGCTTCCCAATATGTAACGAAGAATGTGCACTTCTGTACTGGCCCCGATTTTATGAACTGCTTGCAAGGTCATGGCCGGGTCATTTATCTGTGGGGGGCCTTAACAAATACCAAAAATATAAAAAAAGGGTAAAAGCAAGGTCAAATCTTAATAGGATGGCCATTATAGACCATCATTCGACTGCACCGATTTCACATATCAAAAATTTCAAATGAAATATCGTTTTATGAAAGTTCTAATATTTTGCTGCATGACTCACTGATTTATTCCTTTTGATAAAAATAAATATCTTCAATGACCTGGGAAAGATTTCTTTAATCTAAATGCAAGATAAATATATGAGCACCAATATGCATTGAAATCAGATGTGAAGTCTTCACTGCATAAAAAGTGTACAAGGTAGACAGCAGCTAGTTTATAGTGTTCAGACATCCATAAATGTTAAGCCTACACTACAGAGATATTTATTTAATTTATTTTCCATCCCGCCACAGCTATAGAGGCGTATTTGGTTACAATAAATCTTCTTTTTGAACTGTGAAGAAGGTCACATTCAGGCTACATTATTTTTAATTCCTGTAAGGGAAGAGATCCTCAAAAAAGATGGGTCATCAAATACCGTTTACACTGACCAGTAACAGAGAGGTCAGTCCAAAGTGGACCAAAGTACTGACACTTACACCGGTGTCCAAAAGAAGAAAACAACTGGTGCGAGCAAACTCTACAATAGGGGAGGAACTTTTCAAGCCCTTAGAGACTACAAAACATTTTGTTGAAACCAAACTAAATCGAGTGAAAAGGTTTGTCAGATGAGCAGACCTATCTGCTATTGTCGCACTCCTTGCAATTTTACAATAATGCTGGCATTACGAGCCTTATCTTTATACATGACACTGAAATCAGTTACACAAGAATTCCGGAAATATTTCTTCCTTTTAATTTTTGACTACTAGAGAAATTGAATTGAATACTTTATTGATTGTCAGACGAAGTGAATGAAGCGGAGCCTCTCATTATAATCTGATATATAATCTGACAAAGGCTATCCAAAAACTGTGCCCAGCACAAGAGAAAAGTCGGAACACTTCAGTTATTAAATTGAATAGAAAGAGATGGGATATTTCATTTTGCTGAGTTTTTTTCTGACAACACAATTACCAATTTGAAAATCTAATTGAAAAAAAAAATATGGTAATGCTATTTGTGTGTTTATTTGTGCATTGGCATCTTTAAATTAGGAGATTGCACAACGGTTAGATGATGTCTTTTAAAATATTTTTGAAATTACCGATTTGGCATGTTCATAAATCAAGGAAAGAATATCAAATTTTATTTTTAAATAAATTTCTTGACACATTCATGAAGTGAATAAAAATTACTATTACCTTTCAAATATAATTTACCTGACATATGCAAGGAATGATTTTTTCTTTACTTTTCCTACAAGTCTTTATTATTTATTCACATTGCAAAGTTTACAGAACAAATGCAGATTTTAGACTAAAAATAAATTATTATTATTATTATTATTATTATTATTATTAAAGTATGAATTAAAAATCTCAATCCATAACTTGGCTACAAATTAAAAAAGGTCGCTCTTCTAGTAGGAACATTGTTCAGAAAATGAGAAGCATGTTTCAATAACTTGTCATAAGCACTATAACTTGAGGGAACAGTATTTTCCACATACATTCTTACAATGACACGAGGTTAGTATCAGCAATTTCTTCTCAAAACACCATCTTTATGAAGAGACTGGCAGTTAACTTTTGTACTAAGCTGAGAGAGGCTTTTCTTAAGGGTTAAAATGTACTGTTATAAATTGTTAAGTAATCTTGGCCTGTAGGCCATATAATTCTGAATAATGACTTTGAACTTCTTTTCAAATGACATAACTATTTATTCATTTTTTCTATTTATCTATTAATAAATTTTATTATTTCACTTGTTTTCCATATTTATCAAATGTTAATGTTATTTATTTTTTCATACATAAACTTAATAAATAGTACTAATAAAATAAATTATTTTCTTCAATCTCATTTTGTTTTTATGTTTATTTTAATTTGGGAAATTAATGTTAAACTTTTTTCCTACTTTTGATTACCTTTTTGGTAATTTCCCTGTTTTCCTACAGTATTTCACACAAAAGTTCTATATACTTATTTTTCACCTTTACAGAACAGTTAAAAGTAAACTTTTCTGACACTTAATTTTTTCCACCTGGCCACTTATAAAATAAGAAAAACGTTAATAATAAAAAATACTAACCAGTTTTTAACTTTATATGCTTAAAAGTAATAAAAAACAAACAGCAAGAACAAAAATCAATCAAACATTTTTTACCTGATATTTCTCCTCTCATAATTTTTCTTGCTTTTTCTTTTTTTCTTTTCTCCCTTCTTTCCATCTTTTTTCTTCCCTTTTGTTGCCCTGCTCTTCTTTTTTGATGGTGGCTCATCTGATGCCTCTACGCCTGGACCTTTACTTCGAGGCCTTTTCAAAGTTGCCCTCTTTGAGGTACTTGGACTTTCAGAGTCTTCTTTGGTGTCCAATTTTTCCTTACAATCTTTCTCAACAGTGGCTGCACTATCAACAATATCATTTGTATTTTCATCCTCATCATCGGCATCGCTGATATTCAGTATTTCTGCTTCTTCCTCATTTTCATCGTCTTCATAATCATCATCATCATCTACATCATCGCTGTCAATTTCTTCTTCTTCTTCTTCATCAATTTCATCATCATCATCTTCTTCTTCATCGTTATTTGCCAAATCTACTAGCTCTTCATCTGATGGTGGTCTGTCTTCTGCCAGAGCTGAGGAGATTGTGTCATCATCAAATTCTGCAATGTCGCTGTCATCTTGGGAAACCTTTTTGGTTGAAATGTCATCCCTACTTATGGAAGACCCACAACTGTTTGAATCTCCATCAGTAATTTTGTTCATCAAATTTGTCTCCAACTTGGAATCAGTTTCCATCATGCTTCAAAAAAAAAGCCCGTTTGGTTTCCTCTTTTAGCAAAGATGATCCAATGCTTGCATTTTCCTATAGCTGTAGTCTTCTGAAAAAAAAAATCAATAATATTACAGAATATTCTATAATTCAGCATTCTTATACTAAATATCTGGCAGACGTCTTTCTAAAATGCAAAAAATAACATTTGTACCAGAAACAAACAAACAAACAAACAAAAAAAGAATGTCATAAACAAATATTTTCCTAAAATAATTCACATCTGAAACCTGAAAATCAAAGCAAAATTCTGGAACATAAAAATTAAATTTCCAACAGCATATATTTAATGACTGTAAAAGTTCAGGATCACGGCTAACATATGAACTTTTCTTAGATATCTCAACTGCAAAAATACCCAAGTTTCTTACTTGGGAGCTGCTGGACCTAATGATTTATAACTTGGCCCTAGGTATCTTTAAATGCCCAAGCACTTATGTAAATGTTGTTTGACCAGCTTATGAATATGCATGAAGCTCATGAATAAGGGTGGCCAGCTGACCAACTACTTGGCTTCAGAGTCGGTTTTCAATAGAATGGAATGGACACTACAGCGAAGGGGGACATGCAGCAAACTCACTCACTGAAAGGGTATAAAGTAAGAGGGGCTACTTCTTATATGCACAATATTTAAAAAGATGTAAAAAAGTATAAAAAAACCTATATGTTTATCAAAATAAATTGCAATCAATTTTAATGTCAGTTGAAATAATAAATTATGAATTTTTAAACAAAACTTGGCAAAGGAGAAAGTGGAAATTATCATAACTAAAATCAAAGCTGTGTTAAAAAAGTCAAATCTTCACTTTTGAATGCATTTTTCCAATTTATTAGTTAATCAATTAGTTTATCAAACAATCAGTTTAAGACATCTTTTTCAATATTGGAGCATGCATCCTCTTTTGAGCATAAATAGTAACCTGTCAATAGCTGTCATTTCCAAAGATTAAGGTGGTCATTTTATAGTTGCTATATGAAAGAAGAGGAAAAAATTATTTGCTCGGTTCAATAATTGATTGGTGTTGGTGGCGAGAGCAGGGAGTCACCCTGTGTTGCTAGAGCAGGAACACCTTAACGACCGAGAGGCGCGAAAAAATTGTTAAAATACTGAGATGTATACTTGAGCAAGGTTGGCAATTATTTAAGGTGGGGTCAATAAAACGCCTGTTTAGCAGAGTAGCAGATATAGTAGATATATGAAATAAATATTTAGGCGGTTGTTTTAAAGCATAAGAAAAACAAAAAAAAGTGCCTCAGATGGTTCAAATAACAGTGTGAATTTTAAACCTGGGTAATATTCTATTTAAAAATTCTGGAGCACAATCTGGGGTCATATCTATTGCATTACTGAACCTAAGTTGCTTGACAGCTGTAACAGCTACTTAAACATATCTTTAAGTAAGTTTTTTTTCCTCTCGTCTTCCACAAAATATTGGCTGACAAAGACTCTTTCTATCCTTGGCAAGGTATACAAGGTTTATCTTCATTAAGACAATAAGTAAAAATGCAACTATAGTACGAAACACATTATAATTATCAAAAATGGAAAGCTAAAATACAACCAAGATCCACTGTTATAACATCCAAGTGCTCTTTCACAAACACTTTATTAAATTAGCAACTTTTTTTCAAGGGGTTTTCTGACATGAAAACCTTTGTTTGTCATGAAGATGAGCTTAACAATTATCAAATTTAACTATTTCGCCTTTTGAAGTCCAGACCTACAGGCTTTCTAGTATCTCACCTGTGTTATTTTACGAATTGCCAATCTTCTTTGTGTAACTTGGTCTTGGGGACACGACATTAAAACATGACATAGCCACTTACATAAGCAGTTCTCCCGGATGAAAAGCTAACAGGTTCTTGCCAACAGGTTCTCCCAACATAAGAAAATATATATACACATGACAAAGGCTAAGTTTACAAATGTATGATCATATTTCTGATAGATCTGTCTGCGTGCAAATAATTTATTTTTTGAAAGAGAACACTTAGAGCATTGAAAACATACTAAAATTCTTACATGTCAAGCAATTTTTGTTTATTTGTTTATTTATTTATTTATTTATTTATTTATCTAAATATAAAAGTCCGTGGTCATTCAAGGGTTATGTTTTAATAAAAATAACAAATAAAACTGCACATATGAAATGCAGAAAAGTTCAGTTATGTAAAACTTTGCTGAAATACATAGTAACTCTGCTAAAACACATCACTGACTTTGCATTATTCACAAATGGTATGAAAATACTGACCACAATGCTGCTATTGTAAAAGAAACAGTTATGCAATAACAGAGTCTATTGAATTAGATAGCCGACATGAACCTTTACCTAAGCATGACAGACTGATCGCCCCAGGCCCTTTTTTTCTAAATAAAAACACAACACTGATGATAAATGGTTCTTACTAATCAGTGAAAAAAAAATTTTTTAGAAAAGGTGGACATTTCCTCTTAAATCAATTACTCTTTACGCCTATGCGAGCCCAAAACAAAGAATTCTACATGTAACAGCCCAATGGATATCTGGCCATAGCACCACCCCTCGTTTACCCTTCACAGTATATGCTAAAAATGTTGAAGTCAACCGTGGGACACCAGTGTAAAATTAGTGACCCAAAGCAGAAATAGTGACCAGTATGTGAAGAAATTTTCCAAATATTACTGGACCCAGACGTGAATTTTACTAGAGTTTGGTGTCTGACCAGAGTGTTAACACTGCAGGATAATCAGTTGCCAATATTATGTAAGTACATCATAACTGAAACATTTAATAATTCACAGGCAATTTCGGTAACTTCACGTAATAATTTATTATTGAAGTCCATAATTTCGTATAAAACGTCATTTACAGTCTAAAGAGGCAGAGTAAGCTTGTTGACTATAATTCTAATTAAGAAGTCATTGTTTAAGAAGTTCATGAAGCCATTGTCTTGGTTTGATACCATAGAATGTGATTCTCCACATATCGTTAGAATATACCTGAGCAAGCGATGAGTGAACATTAAATGATTGAAACTGATTATTGTTGTCAGCATTGGATTTCCCCCTAGCGGTTTATAGGTATATATTTTGACCAGAATTCTGGAAAGTAGTACTAGTAAGGAGTTATCCAACCTAAAAGTATTCAATAGTGTTTGTATTTTGAGCCTGTTTCTAAATTTGATGCATAGCTAAATTTTGCGCGGTTCCGGACAATCAATATTTACTTTTTTCACAAACGAGAGCACATGAACTCTTACATAAGGCATCTGGCACATGCACAACCGTGCTCCAAACTGATGGCAAATATTAAGGTAATGATTCAATTGTTACAATGGGCAAAAAATTAATTAAACAATTAATAAATTTTGTACAAAAAGTGAATTTTACAGATACTGTATTTTCATTAGATTCTTAACATTAGAACATACCCATTGATTAGTAGCAACAAAAATGAAATTTTTATAAACCCAATCTTTATAGTAAAAGCACCACAGATGTTACACAGAAATATATTTTTATGATCCCAAAATCATGTTTCTGACAAAATGGTAAATTTTCCAAATTGAAAAGATCCAAGTCCTCACCATAATTTTAGTATATTAATTTGTTATTACCAAATTTTGATGGAATTTTTAGGTTGGAGAGTTATATTCAGGGGGGTAAAGAAGTGCATATAGTTTCAAATGTCTTTTTTATCATCATAAACATTTTGCATTGGCAAAGGTCTTTGTTCCTATAATAGTTTGTGGTTTTGGTTGTTTAGTGGACAAGATATCGGTCTCGTAAGGTTGACCAATTATGATGGTTCACCAATCATAGTGTAGATAGATAGCTATTCAGGGAGAAAGAAGCACATGATTACAATTTCAACTGACACTCCTGATCTATGAATATAATATAATTATTTTCATTTTCCTTGGTTAAGGTTTGCACTCTCTGGCTGTTACAAGATTTCTGTACAATTCACAAAAATGATATTAAAAATTACAAAAAATACACATACACGTCAGTGATATTGTTTAACTTTAATAATATATTTGCTTATAACCTTAAAAACAAAATGTCACATTGAAAAAATATGATCACATAGACTTTAAGAATCTTTTTCTATCAGGTAGACTAATTCCTATCTATGAGTCAAGTGTTATGGCTTGGGTAATGTCATTATCAGATTTGGGAGTCTTAGCCCATGAAAAAAAAATTAAAATATAAACTTTTCCTGTTGAGGAAGATAATATAAAAACAGCTACATTGGTACATGGTCCACATATGGAACAATAAATAAATCATAATTTCTGTCTTGTTTACCTGTCACTTTTTTGGCAGATAATGTATTTTGAATGGGCCATTATAACAGGAAACATTTCATTACCTATGTGTTATCTTTTCATACAACTGTGAGGTGATTTGAATTTTTTTTTTTTTTTTTTTTTTTTTTTTGCTCTTGAGTAGTACAGCCAAAAGATTGAAATACATATGAAAAAAGTAAATTAAAGTTTATCCATCAGAATAAATGTCAAACAATAGCAAATGACTATTAAATATCGGAAGAAACAATCAGATCATCTTTGTCATATTTCAAGTTTAAAACAGAGAGCTTTTGGTAGCATGATTTAAAACATTTGAGTATAAAGTACACTGACAAGAACCCTAATAGCCACTAATGGTCTACAATACAAATGATACTTTCTCTTGATATCTTGTACTTCAATTTATGGAGCTTAAAAATAGACAATTTAAGGCATGAAATTAGAGACCATGACAAGACCCCCCCGACATGCAGCAGAAAAAAAAAGGCAATCACTGGATGGGAAAACAATAGAATAAGTGAAACCTTTAAACGATACTGAGAAATTCAGATCCGGTTTGAATTGTAATCACTTCTTTCTTCTGTGAATAACTAAACCAAATTTTCATCAAAATTTCAGAACTTTTTCAGGTTTCTTGTCCAATCTCAAACCAATGTTGATAAAGATATTTTTGGCACAGGTTATAAGAAAGCTCAAATGTAGAGTCCCCTTAATTTCATGCACCAAAATTGAAGTTCACCATAATAATCTAACTGTCTCATTTGGCATATTATATATACCATCAGGGGCGGATCCAGAGATATTTTCTGAGTCTTCCAAATTATCTTTGTTGATCCATCCACCATTTTTGACCGTCTTCCAACAGAAGAAATTAGATACCCCTCAATGTAAACTTAAAAATCTGACTGTCTTCCGGAAGACCCAGAAGACGGCCTAAATCCGCCCCTGACCATTTACATTTATCTAACTTCCACCTTGTTAAGAAAATTACCTCACCAGAAGCCTTTCTTTTTTTATATATATAGCCAGCCTATTATAGCTACGTAAATAAGCAATTTTTCAGTTAGTCAAGCTACCAACATGTGAACTTAGTCCAGTTGTCCAAAGAGGATATTTTACAAACTTGGGTCTTTATAAACCAAAACCCTATATATGAAAACATATTTTGAATTAATTTTGATTTAGAAAGAACTATTCTTGGTCAAAGGGTAGGTTTGTTTGGATTCCCCCCCCCCTCCGGTAACTTCTTAAACTTTTAGCCAATCTGGGGATCTAAACCTTAGCACCTGTCTTTTCTATTTGTTGCACCACCAGTTTAATTGTTCTCTGCCAGTTTCACTGGCCTATAACAACAATCTTCCTCTTCAGTAGTCTCCTTATGTTTTCTTCATTATTCATTGTATACAATTTAAGCATTTATCAGGTAAACAAACGAACCGAGTCCTGTTTCTCCCCCTTCCTAGCCCAAACTGTAGTTACATTACACCTCCAAGTTGATAAGATTAACAATACCTTTCATTACATTGTCGCAACTCAATACAGGTATATAGTTAACATACTGAATTGACGATACCAGCAATTTGACGGTTTGTAAATTTGGGGGTCGGTTTCGCAAAAAAAAAACAAAAAACAATTAATCAAATGTTAGGCCTTTTCTTTTACACTGAAAATTTAGTTCTCTTCAATTTAGGAAAAATCTGCAATGTAAAAAAATCCTCTTCAGGCCAAGTTAATCCATGGCAGTTCACTTCTATAATGCAATTATTAAGTATTGGGTCAGAAACAAATTTGATTCCTTGTTAAAAAAAAACAGGATGACACTAGTAGTTGTCAAAACTGATTTTTTTGGCAAATGAACAGTTAAATAGTTGACCCAATATCATGGATCAATTGCCTCAGAAAAAAATATTTCATAAACATCTCATTATATTTTCTAAAAACCTGTCTGTCCCTGAAATATCTTCGTTTCAACTGGCCCATGAGGCTATCATACCAAGAGAGTTTTTGTCTTGTCGGCCGATTTTTAAGTTCGAGTCTTTTTTTTTGGTGTATGTGAATGAGATCCTGGGGGTAGATTCAAATAACAGCCAAAATTTGGATCAAGTTGCAGCCCCAAAATTGGATATTCCTCAATTCAAGCTAAATTTCACTGCAGTTCACATAAAAGTATTGATCTGCAACAGCAACCTTGCCGCCAAACGGTCCTTTTATTTCACTTAAGTGGACTTCTGCCATTTTATCTTTTGGTGCACTGGACACAAATTTTTGACCAAAGGTTAATGTTAGTTGACTAGGTGTTATGTAACAGGAATAAAATGGGCTTGGTGTTATGTAACAGGAAGAAAATATGTAGAGCTGAAAAAAATGAACCAAATGCCCTCTCAGAGCAAAAATTACATAAGATCAGATTTAATGTGTACAAAGCTACTTTATGGGTCACAAAATAATTTGTCACAACAGATTTTGGCTTAAAGTCAGAGCAGAGCATTATTATTATCATGAGGCTAGTTTTCTGTAAAACCCTATCAACTTTCACACCTGAAAAGAGAAATGAAATTTTATTCATATCAGAATTTCAGGCCACAGGGCTGTAATGCAAGTACCCCAATTTTGTAATATAGCAAATAAAGCATGCTAAATCTTTCATGCTTGAGCTACTCAACAGATTTGAGCTAGTCTGGTCAATTTGACTGCAACTTGAGTGACTGAGTAAATATTTTTTTCTGACAGCATTAAATAATGGACATTCAAAAATCTATGAAACTCCACCCATCATCTGTGCATATAATGCTTGGGGACAGAGTATTTTGCTTTTCTGCTATAAAAAATAAATAAATAACTAACTAACTAAATAAATAAATATATGACGAGAAAAAAAATAAAATTCTATTTCATTTTTTTTTTTTTTAACCATACCCAGTGTTAAAAATTGTCATCCTTGACCAAGGGTTTTCCCAGCGAATCGTCCAGCTGTTATTTGCATCACCGGACGGCCTATATTTTCAAAGACGGCTGGACGGCTTATGGATTTTGGGAAATATGATGGCTTTAGATATACTTGGACTCCCCGAAATTCTGTAGGGAATTACAATTGGTAAATTTTGATGGCCTGTGCCCCCAATCCTAGGGAAAAGTGAGGAGATTTAGCTATGTGACTATGAAAAGCCCTGCCCCTGACAGCTACTAATTACAAGAGTAACATGTTTGAAGATGAAATATATTATCATGGAAAGGCATGTTTACCTTTGATATTATTCATCAAACTTATCTTGGTAAATATACATAATATTATTATTTAGCCTCATTTTATATTTTATTAAGCAATGGACAAAATGTCCTACCCAGTTGTATCCTTCCCAGATGCCTACTTGATTTTAATATATATGCAAAATTTTCTACTTATTTTTTTTTTTTTTTTCAAAAACACTTTGCATATATTTAGAAAGTGAAATAATCAAATATTCATATTTTGATTTTTTAAATATTATCTCCACAGAAAGAGCAGAGTTTTGGTGTTAAAGTTAAAATTCCATGTCCATTTCATGTCCTTCCTAGACATTCACTAACAATTACTATTTTTCCTTAACTGTTATCTTTTTAATCCTAATTTTTTGCCTAAATATAACTCATATATAGAGGAATAAACATATAAAAAATGGGTCTTCAACTTTTTTACTTTTTAAAAAAATTTTCATTAGAGGTGTCAAATGTCCTTCCAAACAGCAAAAAAAAAAAAAAAAAAAAAAAAAAAAAAAAAAATGAGGCTTATAATGTAATGGCCTGTACATAAATGCATAGAGTAGTATCAGTGTAAGATATTGATTTTTTTTCTAACGCACTTAATCATCCTCTAGTTCCAGTACATGTGAACTGTTTTCACCCCTGTTACCAAACAGGTGACACAATTTTTAACTATGAGGTCAGGCCAGAATGCCCTTTATGTAACCAAGCCATGCTAACCCAAGTGTTATTAAGTTACCATCGTGTCAGGATCAACTCTAAGGATGCTATCTAAAAATGGTTTCATAATGAGATACGTACCTCGATTGCAAATGGTCATATATTTTTTTAATATTTAGAAGCAGGTGAATGTGATCTTAGTGTACTTCAAAATTTCAATCACTTCCAGATGAGAGTTGTTTATAGTTACCTGATATGCTTTTTCAATTGTTAGGGAGCAATTCTTCCAAAGTTTCAATTATTTCGAGGCATATCAATCGCCCTGTCATTCCTAACTGAGATCAATATATCAGTGCCATTCTCACTATAGTGGAAACCCTATTGTTAACTCAGGAACTGAAGGAGATTATGTTGTCAACGGCGCTGGTTTGTCTGTTTGTTAATAGACAAGAGGTCTCAAAAAGTTCACTTTTTGTTATTCAGAGGAGATTACCATTTCAACTGAATCTAGACGTCTGTATTTTTTTTTTAAATAATTTTTTTTTTTTTTGCTTTTTCCTTTAACAGTCTGTGCCATATGCTTTTCAGCTTACAGGCCATTCAGACCACCAGTTTCCTAAAATCTACTGGTTTAAATTAAGAATCACTGGTCCAAATAATATTTTAAATCAGACCAGACATTTATCCATGGATATTACAAATTAATATGAGTAATAACACGACACTGATTTTGTCAAATGTTTCTGGCGCACTTTAAGCCAAGGAGACACACTTATTATATTTATGGAAAACTGTGAAAAAGGTTAGTCTTTTAATGAAAGAAATATACCAGTCTCTCCATGTCAGACCACTAACAGCCTCGTAGCCAGGGGGGTTCGGGGGGTTGGAAAGAACCGCCCCTTTTTGCTGGGAAAAGGTCCCCTGTGGGTAAAATTTTATCTAGGTACATGAAGGTTTCATGGTTAATACTCCTCTTGAATTTTTTGGCTACAAGCCTGACTAAATTCTCACATACTGAAAAATCTACAGGTCTGTAGCCAAATTCTACTCGCTACAGGCTACAGAGCAGTGGCTATAACATTGCAGACTACTTGAAGTAAATATACCTTTTTCCATTGATGAGATCTATGCAGTATTAGGAATCATTCCAACTGTAACTATTGGTCTGCGTAAATTGATCCAATTCCACGGGGACTCTTGCTGAATGCAATCAGTTTTGTCAGATCAACAGGCCTCCACAAAGCCGTATGTGAGGCAGTTGTTTTTAGGGTGGATTGGAGTGGTTTCAAAAACACTTATTTTCATACATTTATAATGACACAACTTCATATATGTTGTGATAAGCTTTGATATGGAAACATGGAATGTGGAGTATAGTACCAAAAATGCAAATGAGCATTTTTTTTTTTTTAATTAAAATGAGCATCATGATTGGTGTGGCCATCACTGGTCAGTTTGAAGGAAGTTTGAAACTAAACATGCATGTCAGACATTAAGTTTAGCTGGGGTAGCACTAGCAATTTTTTTCACTGAGCCAAATCACCGCATTTTTGTCAATTTGTTATCAAAATGGTTATAATTTGGCTAAAACATGTCAAATCAAGCCCTTTTTCTTTAGCCAGTTTAAGTCAGTTTTAGCATTTGGCTAAATTGGCAAGTGTTAGCGCTACCCCAGGTTTAGGGCATAAGATCTACACAAATGTTTAAATATTTATTACATACACATGTATAATACAGTAAAAGACAGGACAAAAGGACGATTCACATTGCATGTCAAATCACAAATAACAGCAGGTGAGAGTTCGTACTGACACAGGTTAAAGTCATAATAACTCTTCGTTTTGGCCAAAAATACGATTTTCCTGGAAAAAACGGCAATTTACCAATGGTCAACGACCCCATTCCTGCATTCAAAGTTAATCCAGGGTTTTTTTATTCCTAAACGTACGGTTTTTTGTAAAAATCTCTTAAGAGATTTTAACTGACGGAGCCCTCTCGTATCGAGCGATAGTTTCTGGTGACCTACTTAAAACCGCGGGAAAAGCAGACAACAACTACACTATATAACAATATTATAAGATTCATAATATATATTCGTCTTTTTGCTCAAAATGCATTTATATCTACAATGTGTGCAATTCTGGGCTTTTCGTTATCCGATGCACTGTACAAGAACTCGCAACTTACCTCTGAGAGTTTCCCGCCATGTTATTTTGGTCTCGAATGAACGCGAGAATCTGCGTGACACCTAAACGTCATTGGCAAAGGATGCACTTGTCGACTGCGAAGAAAGGCATCAAAAGCCCAAGTGACAAGCACAGATTTTAGTTTTACTACAATAACAGTCGTTTTAGTGGGAAAATGCAATAGAATATATTTCCAGGCGTTGTTTACAATGTATTTCTTGCGGAATTTTGAATCTCAAAGGAAGAGTTATTATTGCTTTAACAAAATAAAATTTTAATTATGTTCACTCACCTCACATCCGGTGGAATTCAATCAGCTATCATAAATTGCTTCTTAGATTGACAAAAGGGTCCTAAAACAAATAAAACAGAAAGTGATCTTTTTTTTTTAACAAAAGGGTGCTGAAGTTCAATCAAAATAGAATGATGAACGTGCATTTGTAGAAAATACAACAGACTCTGGGATTATTCATTTCCTCGTTTCATTTTCACTTTTATCGACAAGAAATGCACAGATTACGCGGGACTCTTACTGCATCGTAACACAATAGGCAATGACGCAAACATGACTAACAGTAAGACTCGAGCGAAACAATCACTTATACAACCTCTTAACAGCTTTACAACAATGGGAATCGTACATTACATAGAATATTGATATACACGCATAATTATTACAAAGAAAAATAAGATTATACCTCATTCCCGACTATTTCCAATAAAAAGTCTTTGATTAAGCTACATGCTTCAGTTTACACATTGGCTTTTATTAAGTTGGTCAAGGTCGTTCTTCTTCTGCTGTAAACATATTATCATTTTATCATTTATTTAAATTTTATCAATTATGTATGACTCATGATGCAATCCAGTAAGACGAATAAAGTAGTAGGAATCGCTGTAAAATTATACTTGGTCTTTAAATTTTTTATCCACATCTCGTCAAATCTCGTATCCAAGTGAAGATACCATCCGCTCCAGATTCCAATGTAGAGAAGCCAACCGGTTGTAAACATTTCAAAATGCGAGCTGTTCCAACTTGGGTGGACAAGGTTCATGACAGGGATAAAGTAGAACAATGGTGATTACAACTTCAAGAGTGATCTCGTGCTTTAAAACTGCACGTTAACTTTTTTTCTGAACGAATGCTTGTCACTGTTGACAGTGTCGTTCAACTTACTATACTCCTCACTTTTACTAGTTTTAGTCGGGGTTTTGGTTTGCTCCAGTTTCCGTTCTCTGCTGTCTAGCAAACTACAAAGATGCTAGACATATTTGCTACCATGGTACCTTTGTCGAGAATTTTAACTTTATAAACACCTCGGAGAGAAGTATAATTTTGCAAATGAACTTTTTAAAGAAGTTCATTCATCAGTACTTGTACCTAGCACGAAGTTTCCTGCATTTGCACAGATTTTTACAGTCCAAGGGTTGGTTGACAATGAAACTATTGTACCAGGTAGTTCATATTAACTCTGGGGACTCTTGCTGAGTGCAATCACATATATAGATTAACACGCCTCTTTCTGGCATTGAGTAGAAGACAACAAAGTGAGTCTCAGTAAATGCCAAATTGACACAAAGTAACACCCTAATGTTGCTTTGAACATCAAAATAACTTGCCATTTGGATTCCGCACCCCAAATCATATTAACTCTTGAAATCAATAGATGTTTATCTGCAAAGGAGAAACATTTTTGCAGCCTCTAATTTAATACGTAAATATAGAAAAGAAAGCTGCAAAAATATTTCTATACAGATCAGCAGACAAATATTGTATTGCACTCAAGACTATTGTAATTTGCTGTGCAGAATCCAAAAAGCGAGTTATTTTTTTTGTGATAAAAGTAATATTAAGGTGCCATTTCGGTGTTTAGTGAGACCTAAGAAAAGCTTTTGATTATACAAGTATGTTAGAAACAAAAGGAGGAAAGGTCTAACAATCATGTAGGTCAAGCAACTTCATTGTACAGGATCCTGCACTTAAGCTTATTTCCTGGCAGGAATCAATGTTGTTTCGTTATTTACCTATATACAATTTGTTCCAATTTGTTTTCCTGTTTGAAAATAACCCTAAATATTTTTTTACAGCAAAGCCTCTTATGTTTCCATGAAAACGACGAAAACATCTTTACCAAATTTTTTTTGTTACTGAAAAAACAAACTCAGTCAAGCATTTTGAGGCTATTATTATTAACTGAATAATATAATAACATGTTATAATAAAACTATTTTCAGTATATGGGACCTTTGCTTCAAACCTGATGGGAGTCAGATCATCGTAGCAGCTGGCAATCGTGTCCTTGTGTACGACACCAACGATGGCACCCTCATTCAGCCCTTAAAAGGCCACAAAGACACAGTCTACTGTGTGGCTTATGCCAAGGATGGGAAGAGATTTGCATCGGGCTCTGCAGACAAGAGCGTCATCATCTGGACTAACAAGTTAGAAGGGATACTGAAATACCAGTGAGTGTTAGAAAGATGGAATTTGTTGTGACCAGCTCTTACTGAGTTTTAAGTAATGAACGGTCTGTTTGCTATGTACAACAGTTGCTTTAACGTTAAAATGCCTCTAGTTTTTCTCATTTTACTTCTTTTATATCAGAACCAATTTTTTTTCATTAAATGTTATTAATAATGGTATATTTTCTGCAGATATAATGAGATATAAATATATAATTCAGTGTATTATATGGCAATGGGATTTGTTTCCAGCCCTGTTGTACTGTGTACAAATCATGGTGTGGTTGCGTCGTGACAGCAGCTTGTGGCTTTGTGTTCATTGGGCAGCTGGGGACTTGCACATATTTCAGGTTATAACCCCTAGTATCGTCTTCCAACAATAATTTTGTGCCAATAAATGACGTCAGGTTGGAACAGTTTTCAGGACTTTGGCTGTCTTATGCAAGGGTTCATATCCTCACGTGCTTTTTTCGTGATTATATCATGTAGTACATGGGGACAAGTGTTATCAAGGCCTAACTGATTATCCTGGGTCTGGGCATCATGTACTGCAATAGCTGCCCCCATGCTGTATGCTAGTAGAATTTTATCAGGGCCAGTAAGATCTTACTGGTCACCATTTCTGCTTAAGGCCACTGCATTTTTTTGTTTCTGCTGAAAGCTTTTAAGTTTTTGGCTCTGATTTCCAGGGGAGGTATGTAGGGCCCCCAGATTTGCTTTAGTCTGTTGCCCATAAAGGACTTTCTCTTGGATATATAAGGTGCAAAAAGGTTATAGATGGGGAAAAGCACCATGCTTATGTAATGGGTCACTTTTGAAATTTAATATGGAAGAACATTTTCTTGCATAACATGCATTCTGTAATGGCAGCATTGTTGTTTATATTTCTTTATAATTTATGAATGATGTATGGTGACCGTGTGTCAACAATGTTTTTGTAGAGGGAGCTGTAATTATAATTACTCATCTCAACTGAACTTTTATCTAAACAGACTTTTCTTCTTTTGTGATTTTTAGTTTTGATGGTTGTTCAAACGAAAAACAATACCTTTGTATACTCCCAGCTCAGAAATTCAACGCCAAAGCCCTTTTCATTATTCTTTCTTTCACCATCAAGGGGTGAAAATTTTCAGGATTGTGTCTGATTTCAGGATTTTCAGTCTTCATTTTTGATCTTTTTTTTTTCGTGATGTAAATGCCATGATAATTTTTTTCTCGTGGTGTAAATGCAATGAGAAATTGCAATAGACATTTTCAGGATTTTCAGTTTTTACAACTTTCACCCATGCACCATTAGTTCACAGTTTGAACTTGTGTCCATTACTTAAAACCTGCATCAAGTGCTTTGGCATTTTTTAAAGATAAATATTAATGAAAAAGGGCATGCAGCACCAATGGCTGGACAGAGGAGACCTTTGACATGCCCCAAGCCCTCGCGAATGACCATCAGATGTGTGGTCAGATGGATCACTGTCTGACACAGCTGCGCCCCTGTGACCCTGGGGGATCGTGGGATAGTTTAGATTAGATTAAATTATATTGAAGAATATTCATTTAAATTAGATTCATACTTTTTATGTTGTCGAAGGTTTCATCTTAAATTTGATTATAATATAGTATCTCAGCTTTCTCATGCAAGACGAGAACAAGTAGAGTTTGCCAATAGCTTCATTTGTGACCAACACAGATGAAATTTAGTCAAAACCTTCATCAAGATTTGCAAAAGATTAGTCATCTAATTTTCAAAAATATTTTTCAATATAACTATTTACAGAGTTAATGAAATCATTTCCTTAAGTAACATTACATAAACGTTAAAAAATTTATTTATTTTTCTCCAGACACAATGATGCTATCCAGTGTTTGGCCTACAATCCCCTGACACACCAGTTAGCCAGCTGCGCACAAACAGACTTTGGTGAGAATTTCTTTACACTTCAACAAAATGGAACTTTTTTATGTCCTTCCTTAATCTGAGCTTTTTTGAAAGCATTGCATAATTTATTCGTTAAAATCAGAATTTCTGTGTCAGTTTCTAATCTGAATTTTCCATAAACTGCACTTAATTGATTGAATTAATATTTTCATGGTAAAATTTTAACCCAAACTTTCTTGAATCTTTAAAAAATTTATAGACTTTTCTATTTCAGTTTGTCTCATGAATGTTTATGAATCAGAAACCACACTTCTGTTTGGATGAAATTTAGTTAAAATCAGTTTTTACCATTTATCATAGTGTAATGATTTCTAGTTCAAATTCTGGGGCTGATTATACATAACTCTTTCACTTGGTAGAAATAAAGAATTCTGTGCTATTCTTTCACTTGGTAGAAATAAAGAATTCCGTGCTATTCTTTCACTTGGTAGAAATAAAGAATTCTGTTCCATTCTTTCACTTGTTATTCCCCAGGGCTCTGGTCACCAGAGCAGAAGTCTGTGTCCAAAC
Source organism: Lingula anatina (assembly GCF_051362555.1). Taxonomy (NCBI): domain Eukaryota; kingdom Metazoa; phylum Brachiopoda; class Lingulata; order Lingulida; family Lingulidae; genus Lingula; species Lingula anatina. The sequence goes on along the minus strand of NC_141772.1, from coordinate 19,788,573 downwards.
ACAAGGTGGGCAGTCGGATCACCTGCTGTGGCTGGACCAATGATGGACAGTACTTTGCCATTGGGATGTACAATGGAGTTATAAGTATTAGAAATAAGGTGAGAGAGAGAGAGAGAGAGAGAGAGAGAGGTTGGGGGGGGGGGGGGGGGGCGGCCCAAATTCAAAAGCTTGCAAGATTTAAGATGACAGTTTTTCAGTATCTGCATAACTTTTCAACCATTAAAAAAAATTAAATGTTACTGTCATTGTAAGTGTTTCATGTTTCACGGAAGAAGAAATAATTTATTGAACAAGTGGTTCAGAGAAATAAAAAAAAAACAAACTTTTTGGAACTTAAGACAGTTACCATATATTATATTTCAGACTGGAGAAGACAAAGTGAAGATAGAGCGCCCAGGTGCCGCCATGTCCCCTGTCTGGTCTCTGGAGTGGAACCCTTCCAAGTAGGTCATAAAAAAATACATTAATGGAAATCATCTGTAGAGGTCATGACTCGAGGCCTTTTTCACAGAGAGCTGTAGTTTTATGTATTGCACCAGTATATTGCCTTGTTTTGGGCCGTCTCAGATAATTTTCATATTATTGTACCACCAGCGTAGGCGCTGGCGGTACACATGGTTTTAGTCCCGACCCGTATGTTCCGCCGGCTCCTGCGGCTCCGCCGCCAAGTCACCGTTACCGCTTCTCCTCCTAGACGGTAAGGGCCTCCATACCCATCTCTTGGATTTAGGTCACCTATAATCTCAACTCGTTCCACGTAAAATTTGGGCTTTGTCGGTATTGGGGTCTAGGTGTGGCACTCATTGCAATGCACCCTTGTCCAAAAATGGCAAAATTAAATGCTAATTATCTCCCCTACAGAAGGAATTATGGGAAAAATGTCTACAGACAGCTTTCCAAAAGTCATATGTGTAGATTTCAAATATGCCCTTGGATTTGACCTTTGACCTTTATTTTAAGGTCAAACGGGCCAAAATTTTCAAAAAAACAAAATTTTTGCCGAAAAAAAAAATTATTTGCGGTCTTATTCAGACACCACACAGACTTAACTAATAATATTAATGGAAAGTGTTACCCTTCAGGTCATCTTTCATCTCCGTGAATTTGGGGTCAATCGGTGCATTTTCACGGGAGTAGCGGCCATAAGATATCGAAACTGAAAACTGTCTCTAATTCGGGAACCGTTAATGCTAGACACCCATTCTTTTTTGCATTTTGTAGAGCATGTAAAGCCCAACCCTGGAGGTGGTCTCCGTTTTTTTGTATTCCATACGGTTTTCGAGTTACGCTGTATCAAAAAGTACATATTGGTGGTGAAAGCAAAATGTGCAGTACGGTAATGGATAATAAATTTTGAACTCCGGAAAAATAAAACATAAGGCTTGGCAAAGCAGACAACTTGTGGTCAAAAATGACATTATTTCATCAAATTTGAACATCTGGAACTTCAGAGCACCTCCCATTTCAAGAATTTTGACCAAAATGACCTTTTCTTTATTTTAATTAATTTTTTCTGTAGGAAATATATGGCACATTATGGTAACTCCAAAATTATAACATTTAGTCCCTTATATCTCCAAAACTGGCAGAGATACGTCCATAGTTACTATTGAAGTTGAATAGGAAGACATATACTGGCAATCTAAATGTGACCTTAAAATTGACCTTTGACCTACTTTTCACCATGAACTGAACTTTGCAAATTTTGCTTCCCTTTTATCTCCAAAACTGGCAGAGATAGGTCCATAGTTACTATTGAACTTGAACAGGAAGTCATTTACTGGCAATCTACATGTGACCTTAAAATTGACCTTTGACCTACTTTTCACCATGAACTGAACTTTGCAAATTTTGATTCCCTTTTATCTCCAAAACTGGCAGAGATAGGTCCATAGTCTCTATTGAAGTTGAATAGGAAGTCATATACTGGCAATCTAAAAGTGACCTTAAAATTGACCTTTGACCTACTATTCACCATGAACTGAACTTTGCATAGTTTGCTTCCCCTTTATCTCCAAAACTGGCAGAGATAGGTCCATAGTTACTATTGAACGTGAATAGGAAGTCATATACTGGCAATCTAAGTGTGACCTTGAAATTGACCTTTGACCTACTTATTATCATGAACTGAACTCTGCTAATTTCTTTCTCTTTTAACTCCAAACCTGGCAGAGATAGGCCCATAGTTACTATTGAAGTTGAATAGGAAGTCATATACTGGCAATTTACTGTGACCTTGGAATTGACCTTTGACCTACCTTGCGATGAACTTAACTTTGATTGTACCATTTTTAGTAATATATATATTTTTTGCATATTTTGAAAATTCTTGTTGATTGCATTTTTACAGCTTGTCTAGCACAAGACTGGTGGCTGTGTTCTTTATTTTGTATATGTGGGGGTCTATATGAATGTGCTTGCTCCAGCTGGTGGTACAATATTCGGAGGCGGTATCGCCTCTCTGATCCCCTAGTTATTATATATATATGCAGTTTATGATAGTCTTGGCTTATGCAAGCAGTAGCATTGCTTTAGTATATAAAGTAACTGAAAAATTGGAGCTGAAGTTAAATTTTAATCACAACAATGATTGATTTTAGTTTAAAAAATGACTTAAATGATTTTTTTTTTGTATTTAATGAATGTCATTTTACCATAAATGTGGCAAATATCTGCTAGAACAAGTCCTTACTCTTGTAATTAACAAAATGGAAACTTGATGAAAATGCATCATTTGAACAGGGTTTGAAATGTTGTGAGAGCATTAGTGCATTTGAAACAGAAACAGAATCAAAGGTAATATAAAAATGTTACTTTGATTGAAGACAATCCAAATGCCATGGACACAAAAGGGAAAGCCAGCCATTTCCAGTGATAATGTCTCGTGTAATTTGGTTTGAACGATCACTTATGATCATTAATGAGGGAGATTTATGAAATATTAGGTCAGGAAAAGGTCATTTTTTCCAGACAGACGAGAGATTACAGTTAGGACAGATATTTATCTTCAAATTAGGTTATTTATTGACTGGCGGGGCTTGTGACAGGTCAGCTCAGACATCTGGGCTTGTCCACTTCTATGTAATTGTCACCTGTTAGCCTGGGCTCATTCAGATATTATTATAAGTCACCATTTTTCATGCCACTCACATTGCTTATGCACCGTGTAAGTGAAAACTTCCCCACCATGTTCTGTCAGCAAAAGAAAAAAGATCTCTGCCCAATATTTTTTCAACTGTCTCTAGACTGATATCATAAATTTGAGAACATTTGTCTCTCAGCTGGATGTGTAATAATTTTAACTACAAAAAAAAAAAAGGTTAAGGGATTTTTTCTAGGTATGTTTGTGATATTATTCTTGAAAACTGTTAATAGACTGCCATTATCCAGCAACTAATAAAAGTAAAATTAAAGTTCAAAAGTTTTGATAAAACAAAACAAATTGCTTGTATTATGTTAGTCTACTGCATTGACGTCTTCACATTTGATGCCGCTGGACTTCAGTTGTTTTGATTTACACGATTCGGAAGCAGTTTTATGAACACAATGCTTGCTTTGTTACCACACATCTTTATTCTTTTTTACTAGTGACATTTATCAGAGGTAATGCTGTTTTTTTTTTTTTTTTTTTTTTTTTTTTGCATGACTTTTGTCTTAATTTCTAAAATCCTGAACAACTTTTAACATACAACCCATTGTGTAAAGTTCTGATTGTAGTGTATTTATATTTTAAGTATTTCTTCTTATTTTGATTTTGATGATTCAGAAATAGCGTGAAGTCTATTTGAAGAAACTTTGATTCTTTGGTTAATTGGTGAGGGTACTCTACTTCTTGCTGAGAAGTGAAATAAAATGACAGTGTTTCTTTTAATGTATTTATTGACTGATTTATTAGTTCATTTGACTATTTTTATGTTATTATTGGTTAATATATTTCTGTTAGATGACTGACTTGATATTGTTATAATCATATATGATATTATCATGACCACTGGCAGATTCAAGAAGGTAAAAGATATGCGATTCCCTTTCCCAAAGATTTTGGAAAATGTGAAAATTTTCCCAAAACAAGGCATCCCACCCCCCCCCCCCCACCCCCACCCCCACACACACACACACATACGTGCACAGTGCCCTCCCTAACAAAATTCTGAATCTGTCAGTGGGCATGAAATGTTGTGCATTTTATTTATTTATTTATTTATTTATTTATTTATTTATTTATTTATTATAGAAAATAATCCAAGCAAAGTGCATGATTTTACAAATTTTGAACCATAGGATAAGAAAAAATTTTAAAAAGTATTTGCTAATTACATAACATTTCAACAGAATAAAATGTCATTTAAAATAATTGCACAAAGGCAGAAAAGTACCTATGTTAAAAACAATGAAAAAAAAAAAGGTTTACGTCTTTTATTTGTATGACTTATGTTTTTGTTTTCAGAGATGAGGCATTTGACATCCTGACCGTAGCAGATTGGGGCGGTCAACTTTCATTCTATCAACTCTCTGGAAAACAGGTGAGGTGATATTTGGATACATGATTACATGGTTAATCTAATACCATCACGCAGATGAGGTTAAAATGATCTAGTGGGCTAATTGTGAATTACAACAAATTTCAAGGAAGTCCTGGGTCTTAAAGTTAAAATGACGCAATGCTATGTATTTGATCTGTTTGTATATTAGTACATTGCATGTTGTTGTATATACTGAGCTGTTAGAGAAGTTGAGAAAACAATATTTGCTAACTATATCTAGCACTACAAGAGGGAACACCTCCATCAAAGAAAAAGACAATACAAATTCTTTTAAAAATATAAGGAAACCTGGTTTCAGTGGTAATTGAAAAAAAAACTTTCATTCCTGAATAGCTTTCTATCCTGAAATTTTAATCTGTATTTGAAACTTGACACCTCATACTTCAGAGTTCTGTAGTGGAACTTCCTTGTGGGTTCTTAAATGAAAGATGACTCTAGAAGTATTTTTTTCATGGTAAATTAATTGTGGTTCCCTTTGATATCAGATTGGTAAGGATCGCCACCTGGAGTACGACCCCTGCTGCGTCAGCTGGTTCTCTAAAGGGGAGTACGTGGTGATTGGGGGCTCCAACAAACAGGTGTCCCTTCACACTAAAGAGGGGGTCAAACTGGGCACCATTGGAGAGCAGAATTCCTGGGTCTGGTGTTGTAGGGTGCGACCAGACTCCAATTATGTGGTAAGGAGAAATTTAACATTCAGTTGTAATTGAATTTATGTACAAGGTTGTTACTGAATTTATGTACAAATCCCATCCTCTGCCGCCATGGTGTGTCAAAAGCAATGGCCATACTGATACAGCCATGTTTTATGTAAGGCCTGACTCACTGGCAGTTTAGGTTCGATTTTCATGAACAAATCCAATGGGTTCCCACACACCCCTGAGTTGGGAGGGGGGCACTCTCCATGAAACAACCTCATTTTGAATCAGATTAGAAATTATTGTTGGTGATTTGTTTCAGGCCATAGGGTGTCAGGATGGTACGATAGCGTACTACCAGCTAATCTTCAGCACCGTCCATGGACTGTACAAAGACAGGTATGCCTACAGGGACAACATGACTGATGTCATCATACAGCATCTTATCACAGACCAGAAAGGTAGGTGGAAGTAACACTGCCGGATTCACTCTTGTATTGGAGCCTCTTGTTATGATTTATAGGTGAAATATAAGAAAGTATTTGAGCACATATTTGGCAAGTTTAAACGGTGTGTGTGCATGTGTGTGTGTGTGTGTGTGTGTGTGTGTGTGTGTGTGTGTGTGTGTGTGTGTGTGTGTGTGTGTGTGTGTGTTTTGAAACGACAGGAGGTTATGCCTTTTACAAACCTAGGTAAAGTGCGCTGTCAACTTAAAAATCTAGTTGAAGTGAGCTGTCAACTTACACACTTATCTAAAGTGACCTGTCCAATTTTCTTTTATATTCAAAGATCCCAGAACACTAGATCCAGATTCCAAAAGTAAATCTTCATTATATAAGTCAATATTACATTGAAATGTGTTGCAGTTTTAAGTATTTTTTTTACTGTTGAACAATTATATGATTTCTAAAAATGTTTGAAAAATATACTAAATTAATCCAGTTTTACCATAATGAAAAACTATTAATTAATTAGTTATTTATTCCTATTTTTGTTCTTATTATTAAGACATTCTTTTTGTTTACTCTTCATAATACCAATGTAATATGTTTTGAGATTGGATAACATGTATTTAAAAGATTTTCTTTTGTTATAAAACTTAAAAGTTAAGCATTTTGTATTAAGTGTTTGTGTCATGTTTTGTTGGAATGAGTATTTACAACAAACTGTGTGTTCTTGAGACATAATGAGTTTTCTGCACTGCCACATAAAACTAGATTAAAAGAAAATATTTAAATGTACATACTTTAAATCACTTTTTTAGATATTATATAATTTGTTACTGGATCATTATTTTGTAGTTCACTTACTTTTTTCTCATTATTTTACTGTTTTTACTGTTGCAGTTCGCATCAAGTGTAGAGACTTGGTAAAGAAGATAGCCATCTACAGACACAGACTTGCAGTAAGTGGACTTCAGGGCTCCATATCAATGCCTGTGTCACTTAGGCTGAATAATAGTAGTACATATACTAAAAATAATGATAATTTGCTTAAGAATACCAGGCATTTGATGAATAACAATATGTTCAGCAGTGACAGCATCCTGACAAAATATCATGCAATGTTACTTTCTTTTAGGTGCAACTCCCAGACAAGATAGTGGTCTATGAGCTGTACTCGGATGACTCTGCTGACATGCACTACAGGATAAAGGAGAAAATCAACAAGAAGTTTGACTGCAATCTCCTGGTGGTCTGCTCTCAGCACATCATTCTGTGTCAGGTAAGCAGGGAAACGCCCTGAGTTTCAGAGGTTGCTTGAAACGGTAGAAGGTAGTTGTTGAGGTGAGTTTCCCATAGCTACTGAAATTCAGGGGGTTTGGAGGTATCTGATGTTAGATATATATTCTTTGGATATAAACCACCCTTGGTTCGTTCTTGCTTAGTGAAATTTAGCAAAATGCTAAACAATAACATGCTCTAATTTGGCTAAGGAAAATGTAAGTTTATCATTGATAAAGTGCAAATTTTGATTGAGCCAAGAAAGCATCTGCACTCTCCACCTAAAAATTCATGCTGTTTGATATTTCAGGAGAAAAGACTCCAGTGCTTGAACTTCAAAGGAATAAAGGAGCGGGAGTGGATCATGGAGTCGCTAATTCGTTACATCAAGGTGATAGGGGGGCCACCTGGTAGAGAGGGCTTACTAGTAGGACTGAAGAATGGACAGGTAACCCATATTAAACTTATACATGATTTTTTAAAAATCTAATTCTGAATTTACAATTATCTTAAGCACTAGCAAATGCTTGCTAATGTATTTTGAAATCAGAAGTCAAGTCCTGACTGCCCTTGAAATTTTAAATTTATGTACTTGATCACTTCTGCAGTATTGTATTTGTTTACAACAAAGCTTTTTCAGCAAATAATAATAAAGTTGATAATGATAATAATAAAAATGGGATTTTTCATATTATTCCTGATTATGGGGAAAAAATAACATTTTGATAAATACCATAACAAACAATACACCCAATTTTCCTTGTACCCCCCAGATTATGAAGATATTTGTGGACAATCCATTCCCCATAGTTCTGCTGAAGCAGGCCACCTCTGTGCGCTGTCTGGACATGAGTGCGAGCCGCACCAAGCTGGCTGTGGTGGACGAACACAGCACCTGTCTGGTGTACGATGTCAACACCAAGGAACTGCTGTTTCAGGTATGTATTGTAGTGTGTGTGTACAAGGGGTTATAATTTTGCTTATGTGTACAAGTGTATGTGTGCTTGTTTGTATTCGCTTTTTACCCAGCCTTTATTTAATTCATTTTTATTTTTTTGTTATGCATATGTTGATATTTCTCATCTCTTGTATGCGCCATTAAACATAGTTACAAATGACAACACTGAAAACGAAAAGATTCATGACTGTCACCCGTTCATTTCCCAAATTCCAGGAGCCCAATGCCAACAGTGTTGCTTGGAACACACAGAACGAGGACATGCTGTGTTTCAGTGGCTCTGGCCTGCTGAACATCAAGGCCAGCAACTTCCCCATACACCAACAGAAACTACAGGTAATGTCACCAGGGGAAGGGGGAGTTATGTGTAGGGGGAGCTGTAATGATGATAGATATAGGACCAATGTGTATGATTCTGACACATCTGGAGATAAACGTGCACATTTGTATATAGGACATTATGTTCCCTAGTAGTACCCAGTTGTTAGTATTATTACGAATTGTACTTGAAACCTTTCTCCTCTTAACTTTTAACTTGACTGCTTTTGTTAATATAGATGACTTATCTAGTATGCACTAATAAGCCACCTAACTTTTTTTATTCAAGTAATGATAACATTCTTTATTCCTAAAGCTGCTTTCAGACACAGATGTAAGGACTGGTTTCCATCTAGATAATATCACCAATTGACTGTAACTCAAAGAGTTCACAGCCCAGCAATTTGCTGCTTAGTGACTTTATTAGCAGGTTCTATTATAATTTTTTTAATTAATTGATACATTAATTTTGTGATTGGGGGGGAGGGGGGGGGGCACCATCATCTCCATCTCCCCTGGGTATAAAATGCCTTACTAACTAGAAAAAAATATATGCGGATGTCTGGTGATGCTGTTTAGATCCAAATCGATCCAAGCCTTACTCTGTCTGAATGTGCCATAAGTTCTATAAGTGTGTGCATGTACTGACTTCATAACCTTTCTCTTCCTGCAGTTCCCTCTGGTAAGTTAACTGGTCAGTTCACACAAGGCCTGAAGACTGGAGATTGGGTATACTCACGTTATCAGACCACCAGCTTGATATCCCAGAGATCCCCAGTAAATCTCAGACATCTGAATCCCTGGAAAGTTGTTAGTTAATCTGACCATTATAATAATGATTTTCTGGGGTTTTAGGTGTATGAGATCTTACGTGATCTTTGTTATGTGGTTGTTCAATAATGAAAGTTGGACCAATCCCAGTTTAATATAGACCTTGTATGAACGACCTACACACATGGGTAAATTAAACAGGCTCTGCACAGCTTAACACCCACACTCACTTATCAAGTCTTTAAAAAAACATCAACTTATTTTAAATTTTCCAATGGCAGGAAGTATTTTAACTCTAGTTCTATTTAATACAATGTTTATGAAGGGACTCTTGTGATTTTATTGTTCTCACTGCTTCAGTCTCTTGCGTATTGACAGGCATGTTTGACATAGAATGCAAATCAGATAATGTCTTGGGTAACCAGATTTGATTATTTCACCAAAGAATGGCTCACAGAGTGGCTTCTGCTCACAGAATGCATCTGCTTGGTGATATAAACAGCTGTGGGAAAAGATTGGGGAATCGGTGCTTTGGAATTTATAGACTTATGTCAATCTACCGCTGGCAAGCACGAGTTGATATTAAGAACTGTTTTGTTGAGTTTTGTATATGACTAAGACGGTTTTTTTTTTTTTTTTCAAGAAGAACACGGAGAATTCACTAGCTTGGTCACGTAATGTGTTTCTGTTTATGTGCTCGTATATTATATACTGGTGAATAAGTTACAGTAAATATTTAGTTTACTTATTGTCTGGTACGGATTGCTTGCATTGCTAGATGGCAGGCTGGTTGGTTCATGGATCACTTTCATTATATTGTAATGATGTTGCTATATATATATACTTTTCGTGAGTTCAGTGGTTTAAGTGATAGTTCATGTGATTATCCTTCTTTTTGTCCAACATTTTTATGCATTGCATTTATTTTTTAAAACATGAACACCAGCAATGTCATGTGCCCTACATGGAATGGAATGTAAATCAACCCGTATTTTTGGGGACACATATCTAACAACTTTATAGCTACAAAAATTGTTCTCTGTCAAGTTTAGATTCTTATGCAAATGTTGATATATGTTATCTATGTAAAATAATTATGAGTCAGAATTCATAGAATTAAGACAGCTGTCCATGCTATATTTCTTGTTCTCATGCAGACACTCTATCATGTCATCTGCTGACTTTGAACTTGACCTTAATTTGACCATAACCTTGACCTTGCTATTTCAGGGTTTTGTCGTGGGTTTCAGTGGGTCCAAAATCTTCTGCCTCCATGTGTATGCCATGTCATCAGTGGAGGTGCCCCAGTCTGCACCTATGTACCAATATCTGGAGAAGAAACTCTTCAAGTAAGGCTGTATTCCCAGAGCTTTTAGATCGATCTATCCCCGCGGGGAGTCTCACTAGATTACTGTCAAATAATCCGGCTTAAATGTCTGTCCCGCCTACTACAAGCTGTAAGGGGGTAATTAACTTTCGTGTCTGCCCGGCTGACAGCTATTTAGCGTGAACCCCCAGGGAGTTAGGTCGATCTAAAGTAGATCGATCTAATCTCTGGAAATGGGGTCCAAGAATGTATGATATGTATACATCATGAGTCAATGAGAGATTTACGAGATATACATGTGTGTGAGTGGACGTCATGTACATCTTGCTGGTTGTTGAATTTCAAAAAGGACATTTTTCGTAACCCTGAGATATTAGGCTTTGTTCACATGGAAAGTCTATTTTCTAAAAATCTATTTTCTATTTGCGGTATATCTTGTGATCACGGTATGTGCCCTGAATATCCCCCAGCTTAATTACTTTCAGCGCAAGCCAGTTACTATAAGTTACTGTAAGTAACTGGCTCGTGCTGCCAGTAATTATGCCGCGGGATATTCAGGGCACATACCGTGATCATAAGATACTGCGAATAGAAAATAGATTTTTAGAAAATAGACTTTCCATGTGAACGAAGCCTTAGGATCTTTTGAATGGGGACTTCTATTCATATTCCTGGCAGGTGTATACAGTGTTGCATGCCTTGGTGTCACAGAAATCAATACGAAGCATATTTTGGCTTACAATTAATTGCTTTTTAAAAAAGGGGGCATTTCTCATGACCTTCAGGATAACAAGTATCTTTTTAACAGGGATATTTCTTACCCAATTTCAGGCAGGCGTATGATGTGGCCTGCCTGGGTGTAACTGACCAGGACTGGGCAGCTCTGGCCCACGAGGCAATGGAGGGGTTGGATTTTGATACGGCCAAGAAAGCCTTCATCAGGGTCAGGGAGCTGAGATATTTAGAGCTGCTTCACAGCATTGAGGTTAGTTTGGGTTTGTTTATTTATTTGATTGTTTGTTTGTTTTGTTTGATCATTTATTTATTTATGAACAAAAATTTGGTTGTTTCACATTTTATTGTATTATTGAATTGAAATGACATGACCATAGCATCATCCGAAGCCATGATACAAAAATGATCATATCAAGTGAGCATTTATACAGATTTTGAGTTACGCCAATTTTTGTGTGCATATCTGCAGACAACAGCAAAGAGATAAATATTATCTGGTTCAGTGAACAGAATAAATATGGAATTGAATTTGGAATTGATGCATGGAATAATGGGTGGAATCTTATTTAACCACAAACTTCAGTTTTTTAATAGAGATACATTCGTTTCAGGAGAGGCGCAGGCGTGGGGAGACAGACAACCACCTGTTCCTTGCTGACTTCTATGCTTACCAAGGCAAATTTGGAGAGGCCGCCAAACTGTATAAGAGAGCAGGGCAGGAGGGCAAGGCCATGAACATGTATACTGATCTGAGGATGTTTGAGTATGCCAAGGTAATCACATGGTTTTTGTGTAAAGACCGTCTCTAAGTGAGCAAATAAGAATCCCTCATTTCTACCAGTGTGATAAAACAGTTTTAAGTGGGATCTATTTGTGAAATGTGTACATATTTTCCATTAACACTACTTGTGTACATTTTTATGTATAAGCTTATTTTTATGTAATGTAGGGTCTTTTCTTTGTAGAAGTTGTTGGCTCATTTATAATGCCACCTCTTGCAGGAGCTTGTTATTTGTTTATTTGATCATTTGTTTGATTATTTATTTGCTTATTTTTGTATAATGCATCCTATTATTTCTCCCCACACAGGAGTTTGTAGGCTCTGGAGACCCTGCAGACAGGAAGATGTTGATCACGAAGCAGGCAGACTGGGCCAAGAACATCAATGAACCCAAGGCTGCTGCCGAGATGTACATCTCTGCTGGCGAGTACCTCAAAGCCATTGATATCATTGGAGACAACGGATGGGCAGACATGTATGTATTGTGTTTCAATTTATTTCAAAAGCCTAGTCTTTTTTAAGTTTTGGTAATCTTTTAAAATTTTATTAATTTTTGTGAAAAACATTAATGTTTTATGAAATACACCATAGAAGAATTAATTATTATCTGACCAAAAAACATACTTCAGCTGCACTTGCAAAACCAACTATTGAAAATTCACATTCAGAGCCAGCAGTCGATTAAATAATGCATGTTCAAAGCTGATATGTTAATAAGAAATACATGTTCCCATTCCCCAGGATGATAGACGTGGCCAGGAAGCTGGACAAGGCTGACCGCCAGGCTCTGCTCTTGTGCGCAGACTACCTGAAGAAGATGGAGCAGTATGCCTATGCCGCGGAGTGTTACCACAAGATGGGGGACTCCAAGGCCTTGATGGAGCTACACGTGGAGGCTAGACACTGGGATGAGGTACATGTGCATGTGTGTTTGTATATGTGTATGTATGACAGAGGTGGGATGTGTGTTATGCTGGGAGAGGCTGTGGGTGCAGTATGTGCATGTTGATGCATGTGTGTGTGTGGATTCGCAAATGTTGGTGACTGCATGTGTCTGACACTTTTATACGACTGTGTATTTGTAAATGAACATTAAATTGTGTTTCCTTTTGGTTCTATACGCCTGTTTATTCAGATATACTTTTTTGTCTATCAATCATTAAAAGTACTTTAGATATAAACATGAATTATCATGTGCAGAATCTTGTCCATCTGCATTTATTTTGTTAATTTTCTCTCAGGCATTTGCACTAGTGGAGAAGCACCCAGAGTTCAGAAATGACGTGTACATTCCATATGCACAGTGGCTGGCAGAGAACGATAGGTTTGAGGAAGCACAGCAAGGTATGCATCTCATAGACATTTCATCTTATAGTGTGACTTGTCTTGACATAACTTGTCGTGTCAGAACAGTTGAGATTTTTGTGTTAATGGCTCATAAGTTTTATCTTTATGTATTATAATTGGTTAACAGGCAGGACTGGCTTAGAGGTTAGAGACAAAAAAATAAATAAAACTCCACCTGATTTTTCTTATAATCTCTTATAATTGATCAAATTTAATTGATTTTTGAGACAAAAAGTGTGAAAGTTGTAAAATGTCTATGTTTTCTTCTCACAGCATTCCATAAGGCAGGTATGCAGGGGGAGGCAGTCAGAGTGTTGGAGCAGCTTACCCACAATGCCGTGTGTGAGAACAGGTTCAATGATGCTGGGTACTACTTCTGGAAGCTGTCAATGCAGTGTCTGGACATAGCTGGAGGTAGGAAGAATTGTTCTCAACAGAGTTTCTTTCTGTCTTTTTGTCTGCTCAATAAAATTCAATCAATTTCTAGTCTCCAGTTATACGCTTACTTAGTTTATATACTTGATGCTATGGAACTGCAAGTACTTGATATTATTTTCAGCGGTTTCTTGCTTTCTATGCGTCTTTGCATCAGGCCTTATTTTTTACTCATAGTTTTTATTTTTAAATGATTTATTTTGGTAAATAGGTCATTTCCTTTTGTGAGTTTCATTTTAAGCTGTGTGTGGGTGTTTGTTCATGTGTAGCTGCTTGTGTGTGTAGTGAAATCTGACATTTTGATGAAAAGAAAACTATTTTTACTACACAGCTTTGAGATACTGCATTCATCCCCATCAATAAACTGAAATTATAACTTTTTCTACAGTATAGATGAGCTTTACATGCTATATGAATCGGTCATTTATTGTAATAAGACAGCCTAGTGAATGTTTACACTATAAATATTCAAGAAATAATTGTTGTCATTTTATTGTACATTATATTTTTAGTTATATATTTATTTACAGAAGAGCCAGAAAAGAGAGGGGAAATGCTTCAGAAATTTCATGACTTTCAGAGGAAAGCTGACATGTACTATGTCTACCATTCCATTCAAAGATATACAGTAAGTAACTGAAGGCAGTGAATTGATTGTCCTCCTTTTGCAGTGACAATTCATATCCTAATATAATAACATTACTGTGCTTCAAGAAAAACCAAACAAATGTTCATGTGTAACATTGAGTTTACATATTTAAATACATACTGCCAAGTGCTTGTATTGTTATTGTAATTTCCAGGACGAGCCGTTCACGTCCCATCTCCCAGAAGCTCTGTTCAACATGTCCCGCTACCTGCTACACTGCATGATAGATGGGATGCCGCACGGGGTCTCCAAGGTGTATCCTTTACTACTAACATTAGTAGAATAATGTACTGGCACCCATTTCACAAAATAACTTAAGTCAGCTTCCCTGACTAAGAACTTGGTTATCAACGTTACATGGTCACATCCACACATCTCACCCTATCAGGAACAGTGTTATAGCACTTTCATGAAAATCCTAGCCAACTAAGTCGGGTAACTGACCTAAGATTTTGTGAAAAATCTGCTATGCTGAAAGATATTGAAATGTAGGGATTGATAGTGTAATGCAAAAATCTTTTGTGTCTAGAAAAATCTAAGCTAGGAAAGTGCTTAAATATTTTTCAAGTAAAACCTTCAGGTTATCTTTTCTTGACTGTCAACCTCAGTGCTGCCCTCTATGCCCTAGCCAAGCAGAGCAAGTCACTGGGGGCTTTCAAGGTGGCCAGGTATGCCTTTGAAAAACTTCAGGCTCTGAGAATTCCTAGTCGATTCCAGGAGTCCATTGACCTGGGCAGCGTGACAATCAGATCGAAACCTTTCCATGATGCTGAGGTGAGTAAGAAATGGTTTATAGCAATCAGCGCACTATATACCTTTTTGTAGCAAAATATTGGAATCTACAAACCCATTTTCAAGTTTTCTATATGTTTTAATTGTTGCAAGTGGAGTTCACCAGTCTTTATCTCTGTTAAAAAAAATATTTTAAAATTTGGAATTCAAGAATGAGTTTAAAGACCATAATTTGTTTCAATGGTCTTTGATAAAATGTTGATAAAGAGAAACATCTCGAAATTTTCACCAATTTTTTTTAGCTTTGTAAAGGCCCAGAACTCACTGTATGTCTTGAAGCAGCATATATTTCATTTGTGTATTTAATGAATTTATTCTGTGACAGTGTGTGTAAATTTATATTTCTGTTTTAACAAATTAAAATTTTGGATTTGTTTCATGTTTCAGGAGCTACTGCCAATGTGTTACCGTTGCTCTACAACCAACCCTCTGCTCAATAACCATGGCAACCACTGTATAAACTGCAAACAGACTTTTGTTCATTCCTTTGTGTCATTTGGTGAGTAGATCACAGGTTGAAGCCGCCTTCAGCCTAATGCTGTCATATAAAGTTATTAAATTTTAATACCAGAGTTTAAAAGAAAAATCATTTTCATAAAGCAATCTTATAACACCTAAACCTTGTATCTTGTGTTCTCTTAAAGAAGTCCTACCTTTGGTAAAGTTTATCTCAGAAGATGGCATCTGAGATGATATTTTGTTTTTATTTTCTATTACAGAGGTCCTGCCTCTGGTAGAGTTTATTCTGGAGGATGGCATCACAGACGAGGAAGCTGTCCAGATGATCGGCACAGGAGTATTCAGGAGGAAGAAGAAGGAAGACAGCTGGCAAGAAAGTAGAATGGGCAGTATCCTTGAATTCACAAAGAAAATAAAATATTGCATGGAATGAATGGAAAATTATAGATAATATAGCTATAGAAATAAAGTATATCACATGTTGATTTGATCAATTCACTTTTCAAAAAAAAAAATCATAAAATAACATAACACTTTCAGGATATAAGTTAGGCAAAAGCATACAAGGGGGAAGAAATATTGACATAGACTTATTGTGGTTCTGTAGTTAATACTCTTAATATTTTATTACAAATATATTATTAAGCACCCTTATGTTTTAATAAGTTGTAATTTGCATCACCAGTAAAATCTTTAACTCACATGTAAGATTCCGAGGCCTTGCGACTGGACGATGATCCTGAAGATGATGATGAAGATCCTTTTACCCAGAGGTTGATGTCATTTGAGGTATGTTGCATGTAACAGAGGTTTGCAAAAGACATATAGACAAAAAAAGTCAGATGGTGGTAGCCAGGAAATGCTAATTTGGTGCCGTTACCATGCAAGAAAAATTTATTTCAAGATACTAAAGGTCTTATTCAACTTCATTTTCATTCCAGCAAGGAGGGCAGGAGTTTGTACCAGTGTTGGTACATATCCAGGAGTTGGCTTCATCTCTCTTATCCTCTTATTTTTTTATTCTATATGATATCATTGTCATTCCAGCAAGGGGGGGGGGGTTGTATCTGTGGTGGTACCTATGCAGTAGTTGGCTGCGTCTCTGTTTTTCTTATTCTGTATGATATCATTGTCATTGCAGCAAGGAGGGCAGGAGTTCGTACCAGTGGTAGTCAACAAGAGCGTCCTTCAGTCCATGTCCAAGAGGGACGTGGTGGTCCTGGAGTGGCCAAAACCTCTCCGCTACCAGTTCTTTAGATCTCTGATGCCAGATGTGTCCATTACCAAATGTTCATCTTGTAATAAGGTAGGTTTGTGGTGTGAAACTTAGGTTTCTTGACATGTCCATCACCAAAATTGTTCATTTTGTGTTGTAATTTCTTCATTTACTGATTAAACCAGTCTTATATTTGTAGCAGACATGTCTAAAAAATAAAAAAAAACTCTCCAGGTGCTATTTTATGTGGTGTCAGGTTAATGTTTACTTTGTGTGCACTAAATTGTAATGAAAAGGTTTTGAAGACCAATCTCCTCCCTCCCTCTCTTATTCACTCACTCACTCTCTCTCTCTCTCTCTCTCAATAAAGATGTTTAACAACCAAGTATCCTCCACCTTGAAGTGCCTACATAAATCATTTTATAAGGACACTATGGTGATATTATGACTTTGTGCCTTGGAACAGGCTTGACTGAAATTCAACTTTAAAAACTTTTTGTTTTTCAGTTGTTCCATACAGATGACTATGAGCTGCTAGTACTACAAAAAGGCCATTGTCCTTTCTGTCGAAAACCTGTAGAAGATTGAGGAAAGAAGGTCACTGCATAAGACATCGTTGATAATGAAAACCAGTCAGACTTTGAGAAAGTTGCCTCTAACTTAACAAAGTGCAAAAATAGGAATCAAGGCGGCTGGGAGAGTTGCACAGATGTATATATGAATTAAAGAAAAGAGTATATATATATATATTATGGTATATTTTATTGTTTGAGTTCCAGGATAAATGGAATTGATATTGTATGTCTGATTTCATTGTTGTAAGTCTTAGACTTTATTGAACTGTCATTTGTACAGTTCCTGACACAGGATGTTTATAAATTCTACAAACCTCTTGGTTACATGCTTCTCTGTTGAATGCAGTGGAACACATATCACAACTGGCTCCACTAAGTCAAATTATTTGTTCACAAATATTCTAATGCTGCTAGAAAGCAGTGCAATCAATTTTAACAAAACATTTTGCTGTGATGTAGTGTTATCCAAGGCTGTTTCCATGATGCAGAGGAATCTTTATTTTATCTATGTAATTATTATTTTTCTTTTTGCCAAATTCCACGATTATGTGATATAGATGTGTCTGGAAAACCCCTTGTTGCGTATCTTGAGAATTTTGTTGAGAGGAATCTCATCTATTGATAGCAGCTTGTATTGGAAGCTGCTCAAAACTTGTATTCCATCCAAAACTTTTTGTGAATTGTATTTTTTTTTTTTTTTGTCCTCTCCTTTAAGCAGGTGTCAAGTTTTCTCAAAGTATTATGTACTTAAATATTTGTTACCAACCATATTGTTAATGTATAGCAAACGAGGATTTACTTGAAAAGTTTCAAACTAAGATTTCCGTCCAGATTTTTAGTCAAGATAAACAGATTGAGATATAAGCTGCCTGCACTTCATGTTCAGGTAAAAACTAATTTAATTTGAATTAATTGACACAAAGGTATTTTTTTCCCATTTTACTTTCCCATCATTTGATTTGAAATTTTTATTACCTTTGTTTTGTAAATTTTAACTTGTGTACTGTACAATTTATAGTGAAATGTTTTTACTGTATAATAAATTGGTATTTTCCTAAATTAAGCTACCTGGTACAAGTGTCCTCCTTACTTTTTTCAGTTGATCCCATGGACGTATGCTTACGTTTTTAACAAGCTGCTCATCCTTTCTTTTCTTTTTTAATTTCATTGACATGGGTTTATAAGTGTAGTGAATCTTTTGAAAAGAATCGGACACTCTTATGACAACGTGGTCTATTACAAATGAGAATAAGCTATCTCGTGATGTCACTTATAAATGGTCTTTAATACACATTAGAAAATGTCCCAGTGCAAGTCTTTCTTATCTGAATATGTAAAGATTGTAAGCTTTCCAGACCTGGCATTTAAAATGCTAAAACGAATTAAAGATTTTTCTGAGTGCAACAGATGTCAACATTTCTCACCAAGCTTTAAAATCTCACAAAGTCAGTCTAGATATCTGCACACTATCTGTAAAAAGAATTCAAACAAATAGTTCATTTATGGATAGAAAAGTATTGTTATTAACATGTGTTTTACTCAATACTATACATATCTTGGGATGCAACTGGAAATTGCTAAAATTACAGTCTAAGAAGTTCATTTTGTTTTTGTAGCATCTAAAAATTACTAATTTCTTCATGAGGTAACCTGCAAGTTTCCAGTTTAATGTGCACCGTCTTTGTAACACCTTTTAATGTTATAATAGAGACTGCCAGGTGCTACCCTCTGGTGGCAGTAGTATTTTTCAACTAATTCTTTGGGGTCTTGCACTTCCTGGAAAGGGAGGCCTTGTCAACCATTATTTTTTTCTCCGTGAAATGCATGTTGCAAGAACCCCCCATGTTGTACACCACCATTACACATTGATATCACAAACAGGAATTTTAAATCTCTGAGGTGTCTCCCAAGATTCATTCAAACATCTCTGGCATCTCCTTGGTGATTATCCCATGGGAGAAGACATTGAATCTTGAAGAACACTACACCAAAAAAGCTATTAAATTTTTTCAACCCTTCAGGTGATTCAGCTTCCATAGAATCTATTGGTGATAAGATTTTTCATAGTCTACCATTCTTGATGGGTCTGTTGGGAAGAACCTCTGGCAATATGTCATGAGTCGCTTCAGTGCCTGGAATTTGATATATCACATCTATTTATTACATCACAAATCACAGCAGTCTGTGACATTAGCCATCTTTCATTGACAACTGACTGGTAAATTATGCATCAATATATATTAAAGAAAATCTTTTTTCAAAATTCAATACAGAGTTCAGATAATTTGCTCTTTAATAATTTGTCTATTTAAGTCTCATCTTATGGGATGACAGCAAAATGTTTGTTTTTGCCTAGTAAATATGAATTAATCTCAGCTGCAGAAACATAATTTGATTTTTGTTTACATTTTAAACACATAAAATCATACAACCAATAAAACTATTTCATCCAGCAAGTCCCCCACATAAGAACATGATTGCCACCTTTTCTCTCCATACCTGAATGTACTTCCGCTGTGTCTCATCGTTCAACACGTGCGCTACGAATCTTGATGAGATCTTCTCACGTCCAGTACGGGCGTGAATGCCCACCATGGTCACTCCGACTGGCCAGGGAGCATTTCCAATGGCCATCTCATAGTAGTGGTCACTGGCCTGGAGAGTACAAGATAGGATAACACTCAGAAATCAAATACTTTAATATTAAAAAAAAACTAAATCTGATAGTATGCTTATCAGACAATTGAACAATGCCATGCTATAAGTTCTCTTCCGATTTGAAATTTTCCAACTCTTCGTGGTTAACATGGTTGTACAGCTTAGACTACCTTAATATAATAAGTGGTTTGTTTTACAATTAGTCTACATTTATAAGGCTTAGATTAACCTTGGATGGCTGAGTGCACAAACACAACCACGCAGTCAAAGGTCACATCCTTGCTTACCCTTATATAATCCCGTTCCAACAGAAACTTTGTGATTTCAATCAAACATTCTAGGATATCTGTCTGCATACGCTGAAAATGACATCGTATATGTTAATTTTACAAGCAGAAATCAAACACAAATGCTAACAACAATTAACGTTTATATTGACCTGGTGAAGCTTCTTGCAGTACACTTTGCATGAAAAATTACATGGAGTTTTCTTGGTAATTTAAAGTGGTAATTGCCTGAAAAATTCTCTCATGTATATGAATTTAATGTTTGTCAAACACATAAAGATGAAATGTTCCATCTGAAAAATATGAATAAAACCAGCTTTATAAATAACTGAATAGGGTCTTCTATTGGCTGTTCACGGTACTAAGATCTTGTACATAGTACCGTTTTGGTGGTGAAAATCACTTACTCTTATAAAATTTTGTCCCAAGTTATGATACTTACCCTTTGTTTAAGTTTCCGGAATAAAGGTTTCAGATAACTCACAGTTTGTGAGTGTGTGGCGCTGGCCAGTTTTCCCCTGGTAGAGCGTTTCTCTTCTTCTGGCCTGTTATTGAGATCTGTGCCCCATAGATACAAGATGTACTGCAAAATCAGTCAGCCTAGTTTGAATGTCTGTTCTCAATAAATTTTATTTTATATAATTTAAAACTTTAAAGTTATTACCAGTAATTAATATAACAAATACATACATAATGTAGATGTATCCCATCTATGCATCTATCCATAAGGGACTGAGATTTATATAAATACTATTGTCTTTACAACAAATCCTTACAAGTTTAGTTTGTCTTCAAGTTGTTTCCCATCATAATTCTTTTTAACCTAAACCAACTGACCTGCAAATACTCAAGCAGTATTCCTTGTGCTTTTTCATGATTACATGTTTCCAATTCTTCACGCATTTTCTAAAAAAATAAAAACAAAATAAAAAGTGATTTGTCAATGAGTGATGATATAAGGACCTTTGGTATTTTTTTACTAGTTTTTTAAATACTTTATTACACTAAAATATTCTTGTTTAAAATCATTTTTTCAAGAACATGAATCAAACAATCCTAGAATTACACTGCCATGTTTTCAAATAGCCAAAACGGTAATCTAATTAGTGTGAACATAAATAATAAATTATAAAAATATAAATACTGTGAAATTAATCTCTTTTGAAGAATTAAACAGTTTATCTTTAAAAAATTGAAGTACTTTGACATTTTGGAGCAGATTGCACCTTCAACTTTTCAACTCACTAGTTACATGGAACTATATAGTTGACCTCAGAAAAATACCTGCTCAATTCATATCGCCATTTATCCCCTTACTTTGAAATCATCTCCTGTGATCTCCACCTGCATGACTTTGACATCGTTACTCTTCTTGTCGTCGTCTCCGCCAGATTTCAGGATCTCCTGCAGGTAGTCACTGTCCACTTTGTCCATAGCAGCTTTGAGGTCATTCTTGTAACCCTGAAAGGTCAAGGTCAAGGTCAAGGTCACTGTATGTAATTTTATTCAAGACTGTATACATACAGATTTAAATCTGCGTCAACACCTCATCTTAATGCCTTGCTATTATGTTAAATGAACCCACCTTATTTACATCAGGTTCTAAAATTTCCAGTTTTCGTAGTCTCTGATATGCCTCATATTCTGTCTCTCCAAACAGCATTATTGGCTCCACTCTCTCACGCAGTCGTCTGATTACCTGAAAGCACACAAGTGATCAATTTATTAAAGAATTTGGCTAAGCATATCTATCTAGTCGACAACAAATAGCATAAATAAGCTTATTATTTTTAATGTGAAACAACCTCTCAGCAATAAGGATAATATATTCACCAAGCACTTAGGCGTAATATTAAATGCAAAGTAAATTTAATCTTTGGCATGCTCTACAATAAATCAGCTAGAAATGTGTTATCAATAAATGTGGAAATATCCTATACCATTCACATGAGAACTCAATGCCTAAACTTGGCTTTTACCTTTAGACCAAACTTTTTTTTTGTCTTTTCTAAGATTAGTTCAAATAAATGAAACTTTGCACTCATTTTGTAAAAAGAAAGAAATGACTAGTGTAATAACCCAAAGTTTCTCTATATTAGGGCACTTTAACTAGGTACTACAAATTTCTGAACTGCAGTGTAACTGAAATTTTAGTCTTAAATTCTTTTGTAAAACCAGTTTCTTCTCTCTGCTCTTGTGTTTTTGATTTTTTAAACTTACCTCTTTTCTGGGTAAAATGAATGTCTTGTCTTTTTCAGGTGACAGGTCACTCTTTCCTGCATTCCCTTCAGAGTCATTGTTCTGAAAAGTGCCATTTTAAGTTACTATCAATTTTGCTACAAGAATATACTATATTCAACAAAGTTTTAATTAAAAGATTCATGGTCTTGTCACATGGATGCTATATAAATGTGCATAAAATGAACTTTTTTTCCTGTTCATTCACATCATCAGTTCTAAAATCCTATGTCTATACATCTAACACCCCATTTCCATAGATTAGATCGACCTACTTTAGATCGACCTAACTCCCTGGGGGTTCACGCTAAATAGCTGTCAGCCGGGCGGACACGAAAGTTAATTACCCCCTTACAGCTTGTAGTAGGCTGGACGGACATTTAAGTCGGATGATCTGAAAGTAATCTAGTGAGACTTCCCACGGGGATAGATTGATCTTAAATCTATGGGAATGCGCCCAAAGAGTACACACATGCAGGTTTATCTAGCAGCACTGTAGAATAGCACCACATGCACAACACACAACACACATGTACAATCGAGTGGCCATCTAGTTGGATCAATCTAATCCCTGGGAATGGGGTCTTTGTGACTATCATATACTGTACCTGGTCACTTCCCCTACTGGAGCCTGGCAGCAACCTTTGGTGTTTTTTCCAGTATTCTTCTGCTTCCTTGGCAGCAAGTTCTCCACGCTTGAAGTATTTCTTCTCTGAAGTCTTTCAATGAAATTTAATTTATCAAAGTAGAGACTTTATTGGGATTTGTTATCAAATGACATCATTGTAAGACTCTTTCACATAAAAATTATTACACACTCATGCATCAACAAACAGATTTATAAACCTTGATAAAGGGTTCTAATGGAATGCACTACTGAATAATTCATGTTTTTTTGATTAGCTAAACCAAATGAATGGCAATGGCTTTAGTCTACCTTGTTAGCTGATAGATTTTTTAAAGGGGGGGGGGGTTGATCTACAAATTTCAACGTCCTCAATTTACAAAATACAGGACCAAATAAATACTCACCACAAGTTCTTTGTTTTCCAATTGTCTCTTTTTCCTTTCGATTTCAGCTTTGATAAAATCCATGATTAGTTAACCCCGAAACAACTAGTGTAAACACGATTTTGAAAAACGCATGATTGCCGTAATGTTTTTATTTTCCGAAGGTTCCGCTCATGCGCAGAAATAGTGACTACACTTCCGGGAGATCGTTGTGAAGCTTTTTAGTGATAAAAATGGACATTTAGATTTTCATATTTTTGATGAAAATTTAATTTCGAATTAATTTCATTAGGTGCTTTCAAGTGCAGTATTGCCAAACTCTTATGCTAATATTAAAAAAAAAAATACAGCTTCTCTTGGGTACAGAACTGCTGCCACCTCGCGGTAGGTGTTTGTGAAACATTGGTTCTTTGTAAGATTTATGGTAAAAGGAAGAAAAAAAGTAAAATAAACACATAAATAAGACAATAGACTTGAAAAAATAATATCTGAAACGACCAACTATATCAACTATATACGAGTGGGCCGAAATTCAGAGATACTGTTAAAAATATCAATATGCATAAAGAATTTTAGAATTAAAAAATAAAAGGCAAAAAAAAAATTATAT